>NC_134533.1:127497453-127806561 GCF_050624435.1 Tenrec ecaudatus | reverse complement strand
AGCCCAATATTGATTATGCAAAGGTCTGTGTGTGTGTGTTTGTTGTGTTTGAATAAGTAAACCATATTAGAAGCCCTCCAAAGATTCTGTCAGAGTGTGTGTGTGTGTGTATGTGTGAAAACAACACGAAGTCAGAAAATGTCTGGAGATTCTGCAAGGGTGTTTGTGTGTGTGTGTGTGTCAAAAGTACAGGAAGTCAGAAGCCCTCTAGAGATTCTGCAAGGGTGAGTGTGTTGTGTTAAAAAGACACGAAATCAGAAGCCCTCTAGGTTTTCTGGAAAGGTATGAGTGTGAGAGTGAGGGAGTGTGTGTGTGTGTGTGTGTGTGTGTAATAAGGACATGAAATCAGAAGTCCTCCAGAGATTCTACAAGTGTGTGTGTGTGTGTGTGTGTTTAAAAAGGACACGAAGTCAGAAGGACTGCAGAGATTTTGCAAGAAAATGAGTTTGGGGTGTGTGTGTGTGTGTGTGTGTGTGTGTTTGTGTGTGTGTGTAAAAAGGACACCAAGTCAGAAGCACTCTAGAGATCCTGCAAGAGTATATCTTTGTGTGTGTGTGTGTGTGTGTGTAAAAAGGACATGAAGTCATAAATACTCCAGAGATTCTGCAAAGGTGCTTTTGTGAGTGTATGTGTCTTTAAAAAGTTATGAAGTCAGAAGGCCTCCAGAGATTCTTCAAGGGTGTGTGTGTGTGTGTGTGAGTTTGTGTAAAAAGGACAGGAAGTCAGAAGCTGTCTAGGAATTCTGCAAAGGTATGAGTATCTGTGTGAGGGAGTGTGTGTGTGTGTGTGTGTGTGTGTGTAAAAAGGACACGAAGTCAGAAGCCCTCCAGAGATTCTGCAAGAGTGTGTGTGTGTAACAAGGACATGACGTCAGAAACCCTCAAGAGATTCTGCAAGGGTTTTTCTGTGTGTGTGTGTGTGTGTGTGTGTGTGTGTAAAAAGGACACGAAGTCAAAAGCCTTCTAGAGTTTCTGCAAAGGAATGATTGTGAGAGTGAGGGATTGTGTGTGTGTGCTTGTGTGTGTGTGTATAAAAGGACATGAAGTCAGAAGCCCTCCACAGATTCTACAAGCTTGTCTGTGTGTGTTTGAGTAAAAAGGACAAGAATTCAGAAGCCTTCTAGAAATTCTGCTAGGGTGTGTCTATGTGTGTGTGTCTGTGTGAGTGTATGTGTAAAAAGAACACAAAGTCAGAAGCACTCCAGAGATTCTGCAAGGGTGCTTGTGTGTGTGTATGTGTGTGTATAAAGATATAAAGTCAGAAGGCCTCCAGAGATTCTTCAAGGTGTGTGTGTGTGTGTGTATGTGTGTAAAAAAGTTAAAAGTCAGAAACCCTCTAGAGATTCTGGAAGGCTGTCTGTGTGTGTGTAAAAAGGACAAGAAATCAAAAGAACTCTAGAGATTGTGCAAGGTTGTGTGTCTGTGTGTGTGTATATAAAAAGGACATGAAGACAGAAGCCCTGCAGACATTCTGCAAGGGTGTGAGTGTGTGAGTGCGTGTGTAAAAGGATAGGAATTTAGAATCGCTGTAGATTTTCTGCAAGGATATGTGTGTGTGTGTGTTTAAAAAGGACACGAAGTCTGAATCCCTCTAGAGATTCTGCAAGGATGTGTGTGTGTGTGTGTGTGTGTGTGTGTAAAAAGGACATGTTGTTAGAAGTCCTCCAGAGATTCTGCACAGGTATGTGTATGTGTGTCTGTGTGCGTGTGTGTAAAAAGGACACCAAGTCAGAAGCCCTCTAGAGATCCTGCAACGGTGTGTCTGTGTGTGTGAGTATGTTTGTAAAAAGAACACGAAGTAAGAAACCCTCAAGTGATTTTGCAAAGGAATTAGTTTGAGAGTGTATGTGTGTGTGCATAAATTACATGACGTGAGATGAATTCCTGCGATTCTGCAAGGATGCATGTATGTGTGTGTGTGTGTGTGTGTGTGTGTAAAAAGGACACTAAGTACGAAGCTCTCAAGAGATTCTGCAAGGTTTTATGTGTGTGAGTGTGTGTGTGTGTGTGTGTATAAAGAACACGAAGTCAGAAGCATTCCAGAGACTATGCAAGGGTGCGTGCATGTGTGTGTGTGTGCGTGCGTAAAAAGAACTCGAAGTTCGAAGCCCTCTAGAGTTTCTGCAACTGTGTGTGTGTGTGTTTAAAAAGGACACAAAGTAAGAAGCCATCCAGGAATTCTGCAAGGATGTGTGTGTCTGTGTGTGTATGTAAAAAGGACAGGAAGTCAGAAGCCCTCTAGGAATTTTCCAAAGGTATGAATATCAGTGTGAGGGAGCGTGTGTGTGTGAGTGTGTGTGTGTGTGTGTGTGTGTAAAAACGACACGAAGTCAGAAGCCCTCCAGAGATTATGCAAGTGTGTGTGTGTGCAACAAGGACATAACGTCAGAAGCCCTCAAGAGATTCTGCAATGGTGTGTGTGTGTGTGTGTGTGTGTGTACAAAGGACACATGAAGTCAGAAACACTCTATCGTTTCTGCAAAGGTGTGTGTGTGTGTGTATATAAAAGACAAAAAGTCAGAAACCCTCTAGAGATTCTGGAAGTGTGTGTGTGTGTGTGTGTGTGTACAAAAAGGACAAGAAATCAAAAGGACTCTAGAGATTGTGCAAAGTTGTGTGTCTGTGTGTGTGTATAAAAAGGACATGAAGACAGAAGCCCTGCAGGCATTTTGCAAGCGTGTGAGTGTGTGTGTGCGTGTGTAAAAGGATAGGAATTTAGAATCGCTGTAGAGTTTCTGCAAGGATGTGTGTGTGTGTGATGTAAAAAGGACAAGAAGTCTGAATCCCTCTAGAGATCCTGCAAGGGATGTGTGTGTGTGTGTTTATAAACGACATGTTGTTAGAAGTCCTCCAGAGAGCCTGCACAGGTGTGTGTGTGTGTGTGTGTGTAAAAAGGACACCAAGTCAGAAGTCCTCTAGAGATCCTGCAAGGGTGTGTCTGTGTGTGTGAGTATGTTTGTAAAAAGAACACGAAGTAAGAAACCCTCAAGTGATTTTGCAAGGAAATGAGTTTGAGTGTGTATGTGTGTGTGTATAAATTACATGACGTGAGATGAATTCCTGCGATTCTGCAAGGATGCATTGTGTGTGTGTGTGTGTGTGTAAAAAGGACACCAAGTACGAAGCTCTCAAGAGATTCTGCAAGGTTTTATGTGTGTGAGTGTGTGTGTGTGTGTGTGTGTGTATAAAGAACACGAAGTCAGAAGCATTCCAGAGACTCTGCAAGGGCGCGTGCATGTGTGTATGTGTGTGTGTGTGTGTGTGTGTGCGTGCGTAAAAAGAACACGAAGTTCGAAGCCCTCTAGTGTTTCTGCAACGGTGTGTGTGTGTGTGTGTGTGTTTAAAAAGGACACAAAGTAAGAAGCCATCCAGGAATTCTGCAAGGATGTGTATGTGTGTGTGTGTGTGTGTGTGTGTGTGTGTAAAAAGGTAAGGAAGTCAGAAGCCCTCTAGGAATTTTCCAAAGGTATGAGTATCACTGTGAGGGAGGGTGTGTGTGCGAGTGTGTAAAAAGGACACGAAGTCAGAAGCCCTCCAGAGATTATGCAAGTGTGTGTGTGTTTGTGTGTGTGTGTAACAAGGACATGACGTCAGAAGCCCTCGGGAGATTCTGCAAGGGTGTGTGTGTGTGTGTGTGAGTGTGTGTGTGTAAAAAGGACACAAGAAGTCAGAAACACTACATAGTTTCTGCAAAGGTGTGTGTGTGTGTGTGAGTGTGTGTAAAAAGATCCTGAAGTCAGAAGCCATCTAGAGATTCTGCCATTATATGTGTGTGTATGTTTGTAAAAAGGAGACCAAGTATGAAGCTCTCAAGAGATTCTGCAAGGTTTTATGTGTGTGAGTGTGTGCATGTATAAAAAGGTCACAAAGTCAGAAGCCCTCTAGAAATTCTGCAAGGGCGTGTGTGTGTGTGTGTGTGTGTGTGTGTGTAAAAAGGACAGGAAGTCAGAAGGCCTCTAGGAATTTTCCAAAGGTATGAGTATCAGTGTGAGGGAGGGTGTGTGTGTGTGAGTGTGTGTGTGTGTGTGTGTGTAAAAACACACGACGTCAGAAGCCCTCCAGAGATTATGCAAGTGTGTGCGTGTGTGTGTGTGTTTAACAAGGACATGACGTCAGAAGCCCTCAAGAGATTCTGCAAGGGTGTGTGTGTGTGTGAGTGTGTGTAAAAAGGACACATGAAGTCAGAAACACTCCATAGTTTCTGCAAAGGTGTGTGTGTGTGTGTGTGTGTGTGTGTGTGTGTGTGTAAAAAGATCCTGAAGTCAGAAGCCATCTAGATCTTCTGCCATTATGTGTGTGTGTTTTTGTAAAAAGGAGACCAAGTATGAAGCTCTCAAGAGATTCTGCAAGGTTTTATGTGTGAGAGTGTGTGCTTGTGTAATAAGGTCACAAAGTCAGAAGCCCTCTAGAAATTCTGCAAGGGCGTGTGTGTGTGTTTGTAAAAAGGACACGAAGTCAGAAGCCGACTATTGATTCTACAAAAGTGTGTGTGTGTGTGTGTGTGCGTGTGTGTGTAAAAAGGACACGAAGTCAGAAGCCCTCTATTGATTCTTCAATGGTGTATTTGTGTGTGTGTGTGTGTGTGTTTGTTTGTGTGTGTGTAAAAAGGACATGTTGTTAGAAGTCCTCCACAGATTCTGCACAGGTGTGTGTATGTGTGTCTGTGTGCGTGTGTGCAAAAAGGACACCAAGTCAGAAGCCGACTATTGATTCTGCAAAAGTGTGTGTGTGTGTGTGTGTGTGTAAAAAGAACATGAAATCAGAAGCCCTCCAGAGGTTCTGTAAGGGTGTGTGTGTGTGTAAAAAGGACACGAAGTCAGAAGCCCTCTATTGATTCTTCAATGGTGTGTTTGTGTGTGTGTGTGTAAAAAGGACATGTTGTTAGAAGTCCTCCACAGATTCTGCACAGGTGTGTGTATGCGTGTCTGTGTGCGTGTGTGTAAAAAGGACACCAAGTCAGAAGCCGACTATTGATTCTGCAAAAGTGTGTGTGTGTGTAAAAAATACATGGAGTCTGAAGCCGTCCAGAGGTTCTGTAAGGGTGTGTGTGTGTGTGTGTGTGTGTTTGTGTAAAACAGACACAAATTCAGAAACCCTCTAGATATTCTACAAGTGTGTGTGTGTGTGTGTGGGTGTTTGTAAAAAGGACATGAAGTCAGAAGCCGACTATTGATTCTGCAAAAGTGTGTGTGTGTGTGTAAAAAGGACATGAAATCAGAAGCCCTCCTGAGGTTCTGTAAGGGAGTGTGTGTGTGTGTGTGTGTGTGTGTAAAAAGGACACGAAGTCAGAATCCCTCTATTGATTCTTCAATGGTGTGTTTGTGTGTGTGTGTGTAAAAAGGACATGTTAGAAGTCATCCACAGATTCTGCACAGGGGTGTGTATGTGTGTCTGTGTGCGTGTGTGTAAAAAGGACACCAAGTCAGAAGCCGACTATTAATTCTGCAAAAGTGTGTGTGTGTGTGTGTGTGTGTAAAAAGGACATGGACTCTGAAGCCGTCCAGAGGTTCTGTAAGGGTGTGTGTGTGTGTGTGTGTGTGTGTGTGTAAAAGAGACACAAATTCAGATACCCTCTAGATATTCTGCAAGGGTGTGTGTGTGTGTGTGTGTGTGTGTGTGTAAAAAGGACAGCAAGTCAGCCACCATCCAGAGATTCTACCAGGGTTTATGTGTGTGTGGTGTGTGTGTGTTTGTGTAAAAAGACACGAAGTCAGAAACCCTCTAGAGATTCTTCAAGGGTGTTTGTATGTGTGTATGTTTGTGTAAAAAGGACACAAAGTCAGAAGCCCTCCAGAGATTCTGCATGGTTGTATGTGTGTGTGTGTGTGTGTGTTTGTGTGTGAGGGTAAAAATTACACGAAGTCAGAAGCCCAATATTGATTATGCAAAGGTCTGTGTGTGTGTTTGTTGTGTTTGTAATAAGTAAACCAAGTTAGAAGCCCTCCAGAGATTCTACCAGATTGTGTGTGTGTGTGTATGTGTGAAAACAACACGAAGTCAGAAAATGTCTAGAGATTCTGCAAGGGTGTTTGTGTGTCAAAAGTACAGGAAGTCAGAAGCCCTCTAGAGATTCTGCAAGGGTGAGTGTGTTGTGTTAAAAGGACACGAAATCAGAAGCCCCCTAGGTTTTCTCGAAAGGTATGAGTGTGAGAGTGAGGGAGTGTGTGTATATGTGTGTGTGTGTGTGTGTGTGTGTGTGTAATAAGGACATGAAATCAGAAGTCCTCCAGAGATTCTACAAGTGTATGTGTGTGTGTGTGTTTTTAAAAAGGAAACGAAGTCAGAAGGACTGCAGAGATTTTGCAAGAAAATGAGTTTGGAGTGTGTGTGTGTGTGTGTGTGTGTGTGTGTAAAAAGGACATGAAGTCAGAGTCCTTGTAGAGATTCTGGAAGGGTGTATGTGTGTGTGTGTATAAAGGACACCAAGTCAGAAGCACTCTAGAGATCCTGCAAGAGTATGTCTTTGTGTGTGTGTGTGTGTGTGTGTGTGTAAAAAGAACATGAAGTCAGAAGTACTCCAGAGATTCTGCAAAGGTGCTTGTGTGAGTGTATGTGTGTCTAAAAAGTTATGAAATCAGAGGCCTCCAGAGTTTCTTCAAGGGTGTGTGTGTGTGTGTGTGTGTAAAAAGGACAGGAAGTCAGAAGCTGTCTAGGAATTCTGCAAAGGTATGAGTATCTGTGTGAGGGAGTGTGTGTGTGTGTGTAAAAAGGACATGAAGTCAGAAGCCCTCCAGAGATTCTGCAAGAGTGTGTGTGTGTGTAACAAGGACATGACGTCAGAAACCCTCAAGAAATTCTGCAAGGGTTTTTCTCTGTGTGTCTGTGTGTGTGTAAAAAGGACACGAAGTCAAAAGCCTTCTAGGGTTTCTGCAAAGGTATGAGTGTGAGAGTGAGGGAGTGTGTGTATGTGTGTGTGTGTGTGTGTGTGTGTGTAAAAAGACACGAAGCCAGAAGACCTCCAGAGATTCTACAAGCGTGTCAGTGTGTGTATGTGTTAAAAGGAAAATAATTCAGAAGCCTTCTAGAAATTCTGCTAGGGTGCGTCTATGTGTGTGTGTGAGCGTTTGTGTTTGTGTGTGTGTAAAAAGAACACGAAGTCAGAAGCACTCCAGAGATTCTGCAAGGGTGCGAGCATGTGTGTATGAGTGTGTGTGTCTGTGCGTGTGTAAAAAGAACACGAATTCCGAAGCCCTCTACAGTTTCTGCAAGGGCGTGTGTGTGTGTGTCTGTGTGTGTGTGTGAGAGGTGTTTAAAAAGGACACAAAATAAGAAGCCATCCAGGAATTCTGCAAGGATGTGTGTGTGTATGTAAAAAGGACACAAAGTAAGAAGCCCTCCAGGAGTTTTGCAACGGTATGCGTATCAGTGTGAGGGTGTTTGTGTGTGAATGTGTGTGTGTTTAAAAAGGACACGGAATCAGAAGCCCTCCAGAGATTCTGAAATTGTGTGTGTGTAACAAGGACATGACGTCAGAAACCCTGAAGAGATTCTGCAAGGGTGTGTGTGTGTTTAAAAAGTTCACGAAGCCAGAAGTCCTCCAGAGGTTCTGCAAAAAAGCTTGTGTGAGTGTATGTGTGTGTAAAAAGGACACGAAGTCAGAAGCCCTCCAGAGATTCTGCAAGAGTGTGTGTGTGTAACAAGGACATGACGTCCGAAACCCTCAAGAGATTCTGCAAAGGTTTGTCTCTGTGTGTGTGTGTGTGTAAAAAGGACACGAAGTCAAAAGCCTTCTAGGGTTTCTGCAAAGGTATGAGTGTTTGAGTGAGGGAGTGTGTGTGTGTGTGTGTGTGTGTGTGTGTGTGTAAAAAGGACACGAAGTCAGAAGCCCTACAGAGATTCTACAAGCGTGTCTGTGTGTGTATGTGTAAAAAGGACAAGAATTCAGAAGCCTTCTAGAAATTCTGCTAGGGTGTGTCTATGTGTGTGTGTGAGCGTGTGTGAGTGTGTGTGTGTGTAAAAAGAACACGAAGTCAGAGCACTCCAGAGATTCTGCAAGGGTGCATGCATGTGTTTATGTGTGTGTTTGTGCGTTTGTAAAAAGAACACGAAGTTCAAAGCGCTCTAGAGTTTCTGCAATGGTATGTGTGTGTATGTGTGTGTGTGTGTGTGTGTTTAAAAGGACACAAAGTAAGAAGCCATCCAGGAATTCTGCAAGGATGTGTGTGTGTATGTGTGTGTGTAAAAAGGACACAAAGTAAGAAGCCCTCTAGGAATTTTGCAACGGTATGCGTATCAGTGTGATGGTGTGTGTGTGTGTGAATGTGTGTGTGTTTAAAAAGGACACGGAGTCAGAAGCCCTCCAGAGATTCTGAAAGTGTGTGCGTGTAACAAGGACATGACGTTAGAAACCCTCAAGAGATTCTGCAAGGGTGTGTGTTTGTGTGTGTGTTTGTGTAAAAAGGACATGTTGTTAGAAGTCCTCCAGAGATTCTGCATAGGTGTGTGTATGTGTGTCTGTGTGCGTGTGTGTAAAAAGGACACCAAGTCAGAAGCCCTCTAGAGATCCTGCAAGGGTGTGTCTGTGTGTGTGAGTATGTTTGCAAAAAGAACACGAAGTTAGAAACCCTCAAGTGATTTTGCAAGGGAATGAGTTTGAGTGTGTGTGTGTGTGTGTTTGTAAAAAGGACACCAAGTACGAAGCTCTCAAGAGATTCTGCAAGGTTTTATGTGTGTGAGTGTGTGCGTGTGTAATACGGTCACGAAGTCAGAAGCCGTCCAGAGATTCTGCCAGTGTTTGTGTGTGTGTATGTTTGTGAAAAGGACACCTAGTAAGAAGCTCTCAAGAGATTCTGCAAGGGTGTATGTGTGTGAGTGTGTGTAAAAAGGACACGAAGACAGAATCCCTTTAGAGATTCTGCAAGGGTGTGTGTTTGTGTGTGTATATGTGTGTAAAAATGACACGAGGACAGAATCCCTTTAGAGATTCTGCAAGGGTTTGTGTTTGTGTGTAAAAAGGACACGAAGTCAAAAGCCTTCTAGGGTTTCTGCAAAGGTATGAGTGTGAGAGTGAGGGAGTGTGAGAGTGAGGGAGTGTGTGTATGTGTGTAAAAAGGACACGGTGTCAAAAGCTCTCCAGGAATTCTACAAACTTGTCTGTGTGTGTATGTGTAAAAAGTACAAGAATTCAGAGGGCTTCTAGAAATTCTGATAGGATGTGTCTATGTGTGTGTGTGTGTGTTTGTGTAAAAAGAACACGAAGTCAGAAGCACTCCAGAGATTCTGCAACGGTGCTTCTGTGTGCGCATGTGTGTGTAAAAAGATATGAAGTCAGAATGCCTCCAGAGATCCTTCAAGGTGTGTGTGTGTGTGTGTAAAAAGATGAAGTCAGAAGGCCTCCAGAGATTCTTCAAGGTGTGTGTGTGTGTAAAAAGGACAAGAAATCAAAAGGCCTCTAGAGATTGTGCAAGGTTGTGTGTCTGTGTGTGTGTATAAAAAGACATAAAGACAGAAGCCCTCCAGACATTCTGCAAGGGTGTGAGTGTGTATGTGAGTGTGTAAAAGGATAGGAATTTAGAATCCCTGTAGAGTTTTTGCAAGGATGTGTGTGTGTGTGTGTGTGTGTGTAAAAAGGACACGAAGTCAGAATCCCTCTAGAGATTCTGCAAGAATGTGTGTGTGTGTGTGTGTGTGTGTGTGTGTAAAAAGGACACCAAGTCAGAAGACCTCCAGAGATTTTGCAAGGGTGTAGGTGTGTGTATAAAAAGGACACCAAGTCAGTAGTAGGGCAGGAGGAAAGTCAAGGGAGATGGAGGAAAGGGCTAGGAGTCAAAGGGCATTCCTAGAGGTCTAGACAAAGACATGTACATGCAAATATATATAGGAGGATGGGGAAATAGATCTATGTGTCTATATTTATAGGTCAAGTATTAAGGTGGCGGAAGGACCTTGGGCCTCTACTCAAACACTCCCTCAATGAATGAATACCTTCTTTTATTAAATTGGAACTCTATGATGCTCACTCTCCCGACACAACGGCTGGAGTCAAAGTGGGTGAACAAGTAAATGTGGTGAAGAAAGCTGATGGTGCCCGGCTATCAAAAGAGATAGTGACTGGGGTCTTAAAGGCTTGAAGATAAACAAGCGGCCATCTAGCTCAGAAGCAACAAAGTCCACATGGAAGAACACACCAGCCTGTGTGATCGAGTGGTCCCAAAGGGATCAGTTACCAGGCATCAAAGAACAAAAAATCATATCACTGACTGCACACCTCCATGATAGGATCGCTGAAGACAAATGGGTGCATAAGCAAATGTGGTGAAGAAAGCTGATGGTGCCTGGCTATCAAAAGAGATGGCAGCTGGGGTCTTAAAGGCTTGAAGGTGAACAAGCGGCCATCTAGCTCAGAAGCAAATAAGCCCACATGGAAGAAGCACACCGGCCAGTGCGATCACGAGGTGCCCAAGGGACCAGGTATAAGGCATCATGCAAAAAAAGATATAAGTGTGTGTATGTATGTGTATATATGTATATATATATGTATGTATATATATATATATCATATTAAATGAAGGGGGAAGTGCAGAGTGGAGACCCAAGGCCCAAGTGTCGACCAATGGAGATCCCCTCATAGAGGGGTTTAGGAGAGGAGATGGGTTAATTAGGGTGTGAGGTAGTATCGATGAAGAACACAGCTTTCCCCCAGATCCTGGATGCTTCCTCCCCCCAACTACCATGATCTGAATTCTACCTTTCAGGGCTGGATAGGACAGAGGCTGTACACTGGTGCATATGAGGGTTGGAGGTACAGAGAATACAGGGTGGATGATGCCTTCAGGACCAAGGGTGTGAGGGACGATGCTGGGAGAGTGGAGGGTGAGTGAGTTGGAAAGGGGGAACTGATTACAAGGATCCACATGTGACCTCTTCCTTGGGAGAGGGACAGCAGAGAAGGGGGGAAGGGAGACTGCGGATAGGGCAAGATATGACAAAATAACGATGTATAAATTACCAAGGGCATATGAGGGAGGGGGGAATGGGGAGGGAGGGGGGGGGGAAAGAGGACCTGATGCAAGGGGCTTAAGTGGAGAGCAAATGCCTTGAGAATGATTGGGGCAGGAAATGTATGGATGTGCTTTATACAATTGATGTATGTATATATATGGATTGTGGTAAGAGTTGTATGAGTCCCTAATAAAATGTAAAAGAAGAAAAGAGAAAAAAATGATTAGGGCAAAGACTGTACAGATGTGCTTTATACAATTGGTGTATGTATATGTATGAACTGTGAAAAGAATTGTAAGAGCCCCAATAAATTGTTAAAATAAAAATAAAAAAAAAGAAACCAGTAAACTATTCACAATAACAAGAAGATGGGAGCAACCTATACACCCATCCAAAAAAAAAAAAAAAGGACACCAAGTCAGAAGCCCTCTAGAGATTCTGCAAGGGTGGGTGTATATGTGTGTGTGTGTGTGTGTGTGTGTGTTTGTGTTTAAAAAGGACAAGAATTCAGAAAACTTCTAGAAATTCTGCTAGGGTGTGTCTATGTGTGTGTGTCTGTGTGAGTGTGCGTGTAAAAAGAACACTAAGTCAGAAGCACTCCAGAGATTCTGCAAGGGTGCGTGCATGTGTGTATGGGTGTGTGTCCGTGTGTAAAAAGAACACGAAGTCCGAAGCCCTCTAGAGTTTCTGCAAGAGTGTGTGTGTGTGTGTGTGTGTGTGTGTAAAAAGGACATGAAGTCAGAAGCCTTGTAGAGATTCTGCAAGAGTGTATGTGTGTGTAAAAAGACACAAAGCCAGAAGCACTCTAGAGATTCTTCAAGGGTGTATGTGTGTGTGTAAAAAGACACAAAGTGAGAAGAACTCTAGAGATCCTGCAAGGGTGTTTGTCTGCGTGTGTGTGTGTGTGCAAAAAGGACACGAAGTCAGAAGCACTCCAGAGATTCTGCAACGGTGCTTGTGTGTGTGTATGTGTGTGTATAAAGATCTGAAGACAGAAGGCCTCCAGATTCTTCAAGGGGTGTGTGTGTGTGTGTGTGTGTGTGAGTTTGTGTGTGTAAAAAAGAAAAAAAGTCAGAAACCCTCAGGAGATTTTGGAAGTGTGTGTGTGTGTGTGTGTGTGTAAAAAGGACATGAAGACAGAAGCCCTCCAGACATTCTGTAAGGGTGTGAGTGTGTGTGTGCATGTGTAAAAGGATAGGAATTTATAATCGCTGTAGAGATTCTGCAAGGATGTGTGTGTGTGTGAGTGTGTGTGTGTAAAAAGGACACGTTGTTAGAAGTCCTCCAGAGATTCTGCACAGGTTTGTGTATGTGTGCCTGTGTGCATGTGTGTAAAAAGGACACCAAGTTAGAAGCCCTCCAGAGATTCTGCAAGGGTGTGTCTGTGTGTGTGAGTATGTTTGTAAAAAGAACACGAAGTTAGAAACCCTCAAGTGATTTTGCAAGGGAATGAGTTTGAGTGTGTGTGTCTATAAATTACATGACGTGAGATGAATTCCTGCGATTCTGCAAGGATGCATGTATGTGCGTGTGTGTGTTTGTGTGTGTGTTTGTGAAAAGGACACCAAGTACGAAGCTCTCAAGAGATTCTGCAAGGTTTTATGTGTGTGAGTGTGTGCGTGTGTAATAAGGTCACGAAGTCAGAAGCCCTCCAGAGATTCTGCCAGTATGTGTGTGTGTGTTTGTGAAAAGGACACCTAGTAAGAAGCTCTCAAGAGATTCTGCAAGGGTGTATGTGTGTGAGTGTGTATGTGTGTGTGTAAAAAGAACACGAAGTCAAAAGCCTTCTAGGGTTTCTGCAAAGGAATGTGTGTGAGAGTGAGGAAGTGTGTGTGTGTGCTTGTGTGTGTCTGTGTGTAAAAAGGACACGAAGTCAGAAGCCCTCCACAGATTCTACAAGCGTGTCTTGTGTGTATGAGTAAAAAGGACAAGAATTCAGACTCCTTCTAGAAATTCTGCTATGGTGTCTCCATGTGTGTGTGTCTGTGTGAGTGTGTGTGTAATAAGAACACGAAGTCAGAAGCACTCCAGAGATTCTGCAAGGGTGCGTGCATGTGTGTATGGGTGTGTGTCCGTGTGTAGAAAGAACACGAAGTCCGAAGCCCTCTAGAGTTTCTGCAAGGTTGTGTATGTGTGTGTGGTTGTGTGTGTAAAAATGACGTTAAGTCAGAAGCCTTGTAGAGATTCTGCAAGGGTGTATGTGCGTGTAAAAAGACACAAAGCCAGAAGCATTCTAGAGAATCTGCAAGGGTGCATGTGTGTTTGTGTAAAAAGACACAAAGTCAGAAGCACTCTAGAAATTCTGCAAGGGTGTATATGTGTGTGTGTGTGTGTAAAAAGACACAAAGTCAGAAGCACTCTAGAGATTCTGCAAGGGTGTATGTGTGTGTGTGTGTAAAAAGACACAAAGTCAGAAAAAACTCTAGAGATCCTGCAAGGGTTTGTGTTTGTCTGCGTGTGTGTGTCTGCAATAAGGACACGAAGTCAGAAGCACTCCAGAGATTCTGCAACGCTGCTTGTGTGTGTGTAAAAAGATATGAAGTCAGAAGGCCTCCAGAGATTCTTCAAGGTGTGTGTGTGTGTGTGTGTGTGTGTGTGTGTAAAAAAGAAAAAGTCAGAAACCCTCTAGAGATTCTGGAAGGCTGTGTTTGTGTGTGTGTGTGTGTGTGTGTAAAAAGGACAAGAAATCCAAAGGCCTCTAGAGATGGTGCAAGGTTGTGTGTCTGCGTGTGTGTGTATATAAAAGGGACATGAAGACAGAAGCCCTCCAGACATTCTGCAAGTGTGTGAGTGTGTAAAAGGATAGGAATTTAGAATCCCTGTAGAGTTTTGCAAGGATGTGTGTGTGTGTGTGTGTGTAAAAAGTCACGAAGCCAGAATCCCTCTAGAGATTCTTCAAGGATGTATGTGTGTGTGTAAAAAGAACACCAAGTCAGAAACCCTCCAGAGATTTTGCAAGGGTGTATGTGTGTGTATAAAAAGGACACCAATTCAGAAGCCCTCTTGAGATTCTGCAAGGGTAGGTGTATGTGTGTGTTTGTGTGTAAAAAGGACACAAATTCCATAGCCCTTTAGAGATTCTGCAATGGTGTGTGTGTGTGTGTGTGTGTGTGTGTGTAAAAAGGATACGAAGTCAGAAGCCCTCTATTAATTTTGCAAGGGTGTGTGTGTGTAAAAAAGACAATAAGTAAGAAGCCCTCCAGAGTTTCTGCAAAGGTGTATTTGTGTGTGGGTGTGTAAAAAGGACTCGAAGTCAGAAGCACTCTAGATATTCTGCAAATGTGTGCTTGTGTGTGTGTGTGTGCAAAAAGGACACGAATTCAGAAACCCTTTAGAGATTCTGATAGTGTGTATTTGTGTGTGTGTGTGTGTTTGTAAGAAGGACACAAAGTCAGAAGCCCTCTATTCATTTTGCAAGGGTGTGTGTGTGTAAAAAGGACACCAAGTCAGAAGCCCTCCAGAGATTTTGCAAGGATGTATGTGTGTGTATAAAAAGGACACCAAGTCAGAAGCTCTCTAGAGATTCTGTAAGGGTGGGTGTATGTGTGTGTGTGTGTTTGTGGGTAAAAAGGACACGAATTCAGAAGCCGTTTACAGATTCTGCAAGTGTGTGTGTGTGTGTGTGTGTGTGTGTTTGTAAAAAGAACACAAAGTTAAAAGCCCTCCAGAGATTCTGCAAGGGTGTGTGTGTGTGTGTGTGTGTGTGTGTGTGTGTGTGTGTGTGTAAAAAGGACATGATGTCAGACGCCTTCCAGAGATTCTGCAAGGGTATGGGTATGCGTTTGAGTGTGAGTGTGAGTGTGTGTGTGTGTGTGTGTGTGTAAAAAGGACCCGAAATCAGAAGCCCTGTTTGAGAGCCCTGGCTCTGTTCCTTAGTGGTCCTTATCTCTCATATTTGGACTCCCAGATAACTGAGGGTGTCCTGGTTCTGTGTTGTGGTTCTAACGGCAAGGACAGCAGCTAGGCCCCAGCACGCACTGCAAAGAAGAAGTTTGTAATGGCTTATTTTTTCACTTTCCATAAACCACATTATTTAATTACAAATTTGTTTTTGATCTCCTTAAATGAAAACGTGGTTATAAAGTACAAACACCAGGGTTATTGAGTAAAAGGGACTGCAGGACACAGGGTACTGGGAACTTCAGAAGCCTAGGGATTTGGGTGGAAACACTGATTGAGGCACACTGAGACACCGCTTGAGGTGGAATAGCCCTCATGCAGACCTACGAAGTGTGATATCTAGGCAGTGAGCCCTCCTACTCAGTCACAATGACCGACTCCTCAGAACTGTTTTGGAGTCAGGGGAGACTGCATATAAAGTCCCCAGAAAGGATCAGTGTCCAGGCTGGAGTCTGAAGGCATCAATACATTAAAGATACTTGCTTCTGTTTGCATCACTTTATCCCTATCATTTTTCTCATGCAGCCAAAACTCAGTCCCAGGCAGATGGCAACTACAGTAACCAGACTGCTCTGTCTGACTTCTACGCTAGGACACATAGACCATCTGAATAAACAATTTGATTCTGTGTCCCTATCCCTCTCATAGTCAAAGCTTCAGTCAGCACCAGACCTTTAACCTGCAGACTAAGAGTTTGTCAAAAGTCTAGAAAGAGCAGTCAATAACCTGGAAACCTAGCCTGCAGAAGAGAAGACACAGAATCAAAAGCTACAACTGAAAAAAAAAAAAAGCTCCATGTGGGTGTCATTCAGACAACCGATTCCAATGAAAACACTTGAGCTTCTCACAGTGTAAAATTGCTTTTACTTCCATGCTATGTAATTCAAACAGTTTCCCATATCTCACCTCCAAATGTAACTCCAGCAGATTCAAGTATATTAAGGAAAAGGCAATTATTCTGGCGTTTCCCCTGCACCGATTATGGAGCCTCAAACAATTTTAGTATTCTCAGCTCATGCCTTAGATTTTCAACTACTTGAATGTGAAGGAAATCATAAAATGTCGCGTTAAACAGGCTGCCTTCTGAGTTGCCTCACCAAGATTTATGTTTTTCATAAATCTAGAGTGCCTCAATATGGGATTTTTGGGGATCAAAGAGCATTATCATTTCCCATCATCAGTGTTTGATGGTAAATTTTACATCCTGCAGGTTCCCATATACAATAATTACATTAAACAATGGAGCTTTTTGTACCTTCCTGTTTTTTACAACAGGTTATGCTCACTGATATTGTTAGCTTATCATGCCAAATGTCCAAGATGCACAGGTGGTGTTAATTGAAGGGCGGAATGATTCAGGCATTGGTCACTTTAGCTTTGCAAGTTCTCCAGCATCTTGTATAGTGAGATGATGCCTTAGCCAGTTAAACACTACTGTTTCCAAGCCTCACGTACACTCAGACATATCTGAGCAGAAGCCACATTATCTACGTGAAACAGCTTTGGGTGCTCTACAGCTATATGCACATGCCCACCAATATGAGATTATTTTGCTTTCTCTGACTTGGCTTTTACTAGCAGTCAGCCTCATTCCATCTCTTTTGTAGATGGTTGATGACTGTGTGGATTCTGGGAGGCCTATGGGATAATGGTGGGCTTATGAGATTAAAAAGATCTTTTAGGGAAGTTTTCTTGATGTGCATTTAATATTTAATTACAACTCTCTTTTATACACGTGTGTCTGTGGGTTTCAACATCTAAAGTGAACAGCTTAACACATTCACATAGCGGAGTGAACCTCCCTTCCGTCATGTCCATAGGTATTTATCCTTCCTATGGGCATCTGGACAGTAATTCATCTGGAGAACGTCTGTTAAACCAGGACAATGGTGCTTCCCCAGCTTTCTGTGATGAGGGGCCAGGCCATTGGTTACCTTTATAAAAGTTTCCTGACATGTCCTAGTGATGTCAGTTTATGGGATCATAGAGGCTTCCTCTTCCTCAGTTGGTCTTGTTGGTAGATGCTATCCAGTTGGTCTGCTTCAAAGCAATCCCAATGTACAGGACAAGGAATGGGTTGCCAGTCCTGGGCCACCCTTATATCTTTCTGATGTTTGAACCCATCTTTGCAACCCCCATGTCCATGCATCGTGCAAACGGCCTGGCTCTTTGTCAATGGCCCTCCCCTTTAATCTGACCAGAAGGGTTCGTCATCTGGCCCTCTCTCTGACAAGATTCTGCCTTGCTTTACTAGTCCTCCACTACCTGACAGTGTTTCCATGATTAGCATAAGATTTTCATTGGTGTATTTTGTCATCCTCAGTGTGTCGTTAGTCTAGAAAACCTGCTGCGTGCTTTGCCCTTTACATGACATTCCTGGCATTGGAAATACCCGGGACCTGCACTCTGACCTTCCTTTCTGTACCTAGCTACAAATGGACAGATTTTAACAGGTCACAGTTTATCACCGGCCCATGTACCACCCTTGGAGCAGCATTGGGGTAGATAATAAATCACGAGTAGTCCTGCACAAGGAGATGGAGCCCTCGTGTCTGAGTGGTTACAAACACCAGCCGCTCCAGGCGCACAAAAGGCGCTTTTAATTCCAGTAAAGAGTTAACAACCTCAGAAAACCAGATGTGCAGTTCTTTCCACCTGCAGCCACCATCACTGCATGTGTTTGTTAAGATGGAGAGGACATTGTGGATTGGGGTGGGACATTTGGGCTAATGTTGGACTTGTTGACTTTGGCTGCACTGCTTTGGTATTTTTTCTCCATGTGCATTTTCCCTTTATCTAAAGCTCTCTTTAATACATTTCAGTTTCTGTGGATTTATTTCTCTAATGTACTCAGACTAACACAACTAATATAAGAAAAGACAGGACACAAGTAAGCACCCGTTACCATTTGCGAAAGACACTAAACAGTGAAAAGCTATTTTCCATCATGCCATCTCTGTTTGGCACAAACTGTTAAGTGCTCAATTCGTAACTAAAACGATCATCTTAGCCCATATGTTGGTACCTCAGAAGACAGACCTGGTGGTCTGCTTTTGAACCCACACACAGCCTTGCAGCCCCTATCTCACACGGTTCAGTTTGGCTCTGCACACCTGGTAGTTCCATGACTTGGAATCTACCCCACAGTAACTGTTTGGATGAAAGGTACTCAGTCCTGTTTTATGACAGGCCCCATCCTGACGATTCTGTCATGAGGCAGTCCTGACCAAAGTCAAATACATCATGATTCTTGCTTTGCTTTTCTTATTTTTTTCCACAGGTAGTTAAAAGTCTTTATTAAGAAGGCTTTGAATTCAAAAGTAACACTCTTGATAGAATTTTCTTTCATCCTTTAAGTCAGCTCTGCAAATATATAATCAGTGATTCAGCTGTAAGATCAAAGATCTGTTAATTTATTTAAATTAAAATACATTTGGTTCTTAAAATTTTTTCCATAAAGTACATATTTCCCTATAAATTCCCTACTTATACATAAGAGGTAAAAAATAAAAACAAACACAAAATATGAAATCCCCAACAAAACAGTAACTGAGCAGCTTTTAAAAAATTGTAAAAAACTAACAAGAGAAACCAATGTTTTGTGTCTGTGTTAATATTTAAAAAAAGTGAAAAATCTTAGGATGGGGGAATCCTACCCCCTGGCTTTACATATCTCACCGTCATCAGTCTGTGGGCCTTGAATACATTGGATATAAACTTACAGCTACAATGGCATCAGAGGTGTGTGGTATAGCATGAGTGCATGCTACTTATGGTAAACTTTCTAAAAAAAGAAAGGGAGGCAGATGGTCATAATGCAGCTCACCCACACACACACACAGGAGAAAGTGGTGAACTTCACAAAACATAGTGGGGACTTCACCGAAAGGGGGGTTGATAGCCATGAACAGGGTTGGGATGGGTCTTGTTCTATCCATTTGAAAGTCTCTAGGCTAAACAGAATTGTCCTGGTGGTATAGTAGTTTTGGTGTTGGCCTGCTAACCACCAGGTCAGCACTTCTGAATCCACCAGTTCCTCCATGGAAAAAAGATGAGGCTTTCTATTTGAGTAAAGAATTATAGTCTCAGAGACTCATTGGGGCATGTTTATTCTTCCCTATAGGGGCGCTGCCAGTCAGAATGAACTCAGTACAGTATGCAAATAACAAGCTGTGCTAATACCATTCCAGAGAGACAGTGGTGTTCCAGGGACTTTGGTTTCGCCTGGCCCCTGACCCTGAGGAAACATGAGGTCTTCCGGTCCTCTCCTGCTGCTCTTCTTTACCATCCTCCCATATCCTCCTCTGCACTCCCAAGTGGTGGGCATGATTTATAAACACAGAAATCCACTTACTCCTTTGGAAAAGTGGTTTACTTCACCCAAAAATTCGGAGAACTGTGTCGTCTCCCTTTCAAAGTAAATTATACGATGAACATACCATATTGATTGCAGGCATGTGGATTCTTAATCCTCAAGTTCCCATGAAACCCTGCTTTCCATGGCAAATCAGCCCGCCATTTCAGCACGCCAGTATTGCCAGGAGAAAGGAGCCTCAGCAGCCACCACTGCTCCGTAGCCTGCTTTTCACGATCACACGGGGATGTCAGAGTGCCCCACACCTCGTGCACTTGACTCAGTGCTTGCTTGCAGGGGTTGCATTTCGTTAGAGCCCAACAACTTCCGAGCATTGGCAAATTCCCTCAACCAAAGGTGGGCAGCGGCCTCAAAATGTCACCAGCAGGGTTGTGTTATGCTCGTCAGTGCCGTCATGTGCAAGGGGAAAGACAATTCCCACAGGCTGCCAGCTGTGTTTGGGGAGGGAATGCCAAGTGGGGAAGCTGGGGGTCCTCACCCCAGCAGCCACAGTTCCTGGCTCCAGGCCCTGCCCCAGGTTGTGCCAGGACGAAGAGCCTGGACTCTCAGAGACTCCATAGCTCGATTTCCACTCAGGCTGTGTTGTGTTGATCATTCCTTCCCTAGGCTGCCACCCATCTGTCAGTTTGTCATCATGTTGTCATTTGTCTATAGCTGTGATTGCTGTAAGCGGTGTCACCAGCTACGATTATAACCAGAGCAAGCCACTCTGGACACGCTTCACCAGAGCATCCAAGCTAAGACACACTGGGAAGAAAGACCTGATGATGTACTACTGAAAATGATTCCATGGAACCCTACGGATCAAAAGAGAATACCGTCCAAACAAGCACTTGAAGAGGAGCACCCTAGGTGGGAATACACTCACACTATTCAGTGGGAGGACTCCCTGGGTAGTGTTTGACTAGCACCCAGGAGGTCTGCAGTTAAATCCCACCCAGAATCCAAGAGGTGCCTAAAGAAGGTAGGCCTGAACATCTGCTTCCAAAAGGTCACAGCCTTAAAAACCCTATGGAACAGTTCTACTCTGAAATGCATGGGGGTCGCTATGAGTCAAAATGGACCAAAAAGCAGCTAATAACAACAACACTGTATAAAGAACAACACTGCAAGTCCTTAGGACAAAATACACAGCAGGCACAATAGCCTCGACCCCACAGGATAGGGCAACTTATTTTCCTTTGTACCAGAGACCGCAACTGTACAACGGAATGACACCCTGCCTGCTCTTGTGTCATCACCACAGTCGTTGGTCCATGTTGAGCCCATTGCTGTAGCCACGGTGGACATCGATCTTATCAAGGGTCTTCTTCCCTCTTGCTGCCCCTGTACTTTAACAAGCATTATGTCCTTTCTTAAGAACCAGTCTCTCCTGATAGCATGACCAATGGATGTGAGATGAAGACTTGCCATCCTCACTTCTAAGGGGCATTCTGGCCGTGCTTCCTCCAAGAGGGATTTGCTTGTTCTTCTGACAGACCAGACGACTTTCAGTATTGTTTGCACATCATTCACATGCATTGATTCTTCTTCAGTTTTCCTTACTCACTGTCTAGCTCTCACATGCATATTGACTATTGAAACTACTTACCTTGAATTCAGAGCTTAGGGTACACTACTCAAAGCCACCTAGCTTGTGAGCGGCTGAAACACGTCTGCTGCCAGGATCTGTCCAATTCATTTTACTGAAACATCATACTCAAAAGGTGCTTTAGGCAAACATATTTTGTCTTTTGACTACATGTCCCAATAATATAACCAGGCTCAGACCCTCACATTGTAATGATTCAGCTATATGTCTGAGAGGTAAAAAGACCGCCAACCATATAACTGATGGGAGAATAGGTACTGACTGTCACCTGCAATGCCATTCCTTCAACAAATATTTATTGAGTGTTATTCAAATGACAACATTTTGCAAAGCTTTAAGAAGACCCAGATGTAGAGAACACACTCCCTGCTCACAGGAGACTCACAGATACTGCATCAGGGCATTCAGATCAGGGACACCACAGATAGATGCTGAAAGAAAAATCATTAAAAAAAATAGCAACACGCACGGAATCCAGGACAGATAAAATCCTCAGAAACAGTAATGGGAGTAGCGATACTGTGGTAGCTTTTTAATCTCCCATCATCTTGCATAGGGGTGGAGTCCAGACTGTCACTCAGGCCATAGCCAGTGAGGTCTCAATGTGGGCATGGCCTTCTCTTGAGGATTCTGGCAACTCCTGTATTCTTTCCTGGGGGTGAGAGACACCCATGACTTGATATTCCTGCTGACAAGATACATGGATCTACATTGACGGCAGCCAGAGCCTTGAATGGGGAGGAGTCATGTGGAGACCCATGCCACTTTCCACCTCCACTGGGTCCATAAGACATTCCACCGACTGCCCTGTGATCTTCCAGCACTTGGTGTCATTGCATGTGTTGCATAAGTCTGAAAAAAATTTACACACTGTTATTGGATATATGGGTTAATTTCGTACTTATGGACGTGGTCTGGACTGGGCTGGGATGTTTTCTTAATATACAATTATTCTTCTATATAAAGCTTTTTTAAGACACAGGAGTGTTTATGAATGTGCTTCTCTAGTCACCGCGAACTGACTCAGATACCATGAGGGCACAGGGTGGCTGTGTAGGGAAGGGGAGGAAAAGGGAACTGATAACAATGATGGATTTAGAACACACACACACACACACACACACACACACAGCCTAGGGGCCGAATAACAGAAATATGGGTAGAGGGACACAAAACACAGTGTGTATAAAGATATTAATTTATATATAATTTAGTAAGGGTGTGAGGGTTGAGGAAAGAGGGAAAAAACAGGAGCTGATATCAAAGGGGTCAAGTAGAATGATAGTGTTTAGAAAATGAAGGTGTCAGCATATGTACAAACTCGCTTGATCTAATTGATTTATGGATTGTTATATTATCTGTCAGAGCCCCCATTAAAATGTGTTCTTTTTTCGATAACAACATAAACTCACTGCCATGGAGTCAATTTTGACTCAGTATAGAACACCCCCTGTGGTTTCCTCGCTTACTATTCTTTAAGGAAACAGAAAGCCTTTTCTTTCCCCTGCAGAGTGGCTGGTGGTTTCAACTATTGACTTTGAGGTTAGCAGGCACCATAGCACCATGATTCCAAAGGATGCTGATAGAAAGGGAGAACCTTGTGGAACATAATTTAAAATTCTTTAACTATCTAGACTTACTTAACTGGAAGAGTCCCAGAGACTATGACCCTGAGTTACTCTTCAAACCTTGAATTGAAACTGTCCCCTGAAGTCATCTTTAAACTAAATAACAATTTAGCTCTTAAAGGATTGCATCCTTGAGTATTGCAGTCTTTAAAAAATCAGCACAAAACTAAATGGGCTACAGATAATTCAAAATATATGTGAGAGGGTTGTGGCAGAGAGATTAAGTAAAAAGAAAGGAAACACCTAGAATAGAAAGCACAAGAATGTTAATTCAATATGAAGAGTGTGACCAATGTCACTGAACATTGTGTCCGGAAAGGGTTGAAATGGAACAGATTTTGCTTTGTATGTTTTCACATATCAAAATTAAATATTAGTAGAAAAAGAGAGAGACTCGCATCTGTTTGAGGCAGACTACCAAATACTGGGTTATATATAATGCTAAGTATTGAATATTATCCCATTTTCATATGGCAAGTATGGAAAGCCAAGGATGGAGTGAGGCATTCACAGGGGAGATGGCATTTGAATGATCCAGGAATATGGCTAAAGAAGATGCTCATTCCCGAGTGTTTCCACTGGGTTCGCAAACACATCAGCAAATGAATGTCAAATAACCCGTCTCACCCTCTAACTCAGAGCTGTGCAAACGAACTCTCTTCTATGATGAAAATGTTCCAGAGCAGTGATTTTCAACCTGTGGGTCGCGATCCCCATGGGGAGGGGGTTCGAACAATGCTTTCACAGGGGTCATCCGATTCATCACAGTAGCAATATTATAGTTATGAAGTAGCAACAAAAATAATTTTATAGTTGGGAGGAGCACCACCCATCAAGGAGATGGGCTGACACCATGGCTGCAACAATGGACTCCAACCTAACAACCATGGCGAGATTTGGCACAAGATCAGGCAGTGTCCTCAAAGTAACATCCTTGATCTTCAGTCTTTTTAAAAGATCTGTTGTAGCACATTTAGCCAATGCAACGTGTCATTTGATGTCTTGACTGATGCTTCCTTGAGCATTGATCTGGCTTAGGGTTTA
The DNA here is from genome assembly GCF_050624435.1 of Tenrec ecaudatus. NCBI lineage: Eukaryota > Metazoa > Chordata > Mammalia > Afrosoricida > Tenrecidae > Tenrec > Tenrec ecaudatus. The sequence goes on along the minus strand of NC_134533.1, from coordinate 127,783,083 downwards.
AAAATTCCCCTTGGCTTCTCAATCATACAGGAGGCCCACACAGTGATCATCTTTCCTCACTACACAGAGTGTCATGCCCCACTCACATTGGTCTCCTTGCTGTTCCAGGAAGAAGCTTGGAGAACCCAATCACAAGGCCTTTTGCACTGACTGTCTCCTACCTGGAACACTTTCCCCACCGCCACATGGCCACTCCTGTGTCTTCCTGCCTTATTCAAGTACTGCACTATCAATGAGATCTTCCTTGGCTGTGATGCACTACTTGCCCCAAGTTTCCCATCCAGCGCAGTTTAGTGAGAAAAATCTCACTGCTACCTGCAGGGGGGGAGCCTCGGCACTGGCATCTCAGAAAATGGAGCATAATCAGAACAGAAAGGTGACCCTACCTCTCATGCTAAAAGGCTGCTAACTGCAAGATCTAAACCACCACACAACCAGCCACTTCTCAGGAGAAAGGCTGAAAGTTAGTCTCAGAAACCTACAGGGGAAGTTCTACCCTGTCTTATAGGGTCATTACGAGTCAGTATCAACTCTATGGCAGTAAATTTGCATTTAGGGGGGGGGGCGCGTTCTAAGGAGCTCTGGGTCACATACCCTGATCAATCCAACTGGCAGCTGCATCAGCTGGCTAAGGCTTCAAAAGACTGAGTAGGTAACCCAGAGCTCAGTGCTGTTGGCAGAAACTTTTGGGGGGTCAGAAGGACTTGAGGTGATGGTGTCCTTCTCAGTGGCCTCAGATAATCTTCTCCCCGGTCTGGGCATCAGCATCTTCTTTGCAAAATGGGATGATTGCATTAGAGAACCACTAAACTCCTACATACCTGAGCAACCAGGAAGCAATTGTGAATCCTGGAGAGGAGCAAAGGCTATGCTGGTGGCTCTGCAAATCTTGGGAAGCCTGGATCCGATGCGGCTGGAACTTTCCACTGCGAGGCACCAAGAATCCCGAGAGCTGTAGTTCAGGTCTCCCCCTTGCCTGTGTACCATGGAAGATTTAATAAATGTTCTCCTCATGCTAGGATCCTTGGTGGCAAAGTGGCAAAATCCCTTCACATTGGCCTGTTAACTGCAGGGTTGGCAGTTCAAACGCACCTGCTGCATTCCTGTATAGTAAGGGCAGCTTTCAACTCCCACAAAGAATTGTTGTTTCAGAAATCCACAAGGACAGTTGTATCCTGTAACTATGAGTCAGAACTGGCACAATAGCAGTGCGTGAGTGAGCTTTAAACTACATTTGAGACTGGGGTCTATTTTGAATTCCCCCATCTGTCCATTGGGTGTCATGGGAAGAAAGTAGATAGGAGAAAAAAGGGTAGGAGGCAGTGAGGGAGGAGGGTAGAATGTACTGGAGTAAAACATTCTGTCAGAAAATTGTGTGTATGTGTGTGTGTGCGTGTTCTATTGTAATTCACACAGATTATGGGTGGGGGAGGGAACTGAAAAAGTAAATATCCATGAAAAAGAAAATTTTTTTTTCTTTGGTGATTTTCCTTTTGTTGAGCTAAGGGATGGAGAATGTACTGCATGGGTGTGACCAGCCACTGGACCGGTGTGCTGTTAACACACCCTCCTGCCTTTGCATGCTGGGGGCCTCTCTGTAAACAGAAGTGACTTGTGACTTCTGATTTCCTGGGGCTCTAAAGAGAACCCGAGAATAGAAGTTCTAAATCATGAACAAAGGAGAGACAAAGGGTTAATGAGATGACAGAAGTTTGAAGTTTCATTGGATGAACACAGCGCCAGCATCCAACAAACATGCCAAAGGCTGAACTCTGCCCAGAAGTAATGAATGAGCACTGCCTTTAGCCCGTGTCCTCACTCTCCCCATCTCCTGCACTCCAAGCCAGCCTCACTAAGAGTAGTCAAAGGTGACATGGTGGTCCTTTCATCTCTCTCTGACCCCTCACGCTGCCTTCACCTCTATCCAAGTTGCTTCATCCTTCCCCCTTCTCCCTGATCTTCCTCGTGGAAATATCTAATTCATACTAACTGGTAAAAGTCAGTTAGCACACAAGAAAGAAGACATCTCCTTCCTCAGCCTATGCTGCCGAAAAGGAAACTCGGGCTTGAGTTCATTTGCCCAACTGTCAAAGGTCCCATCACGGGCAGGGCCATGATGTGAAAATTCAAGCAAGCAGCCCCAGAGCCAGAGCTCCCAACCCTCATCCACTGCAGTTCAAGTTCATGGGGTGAAGTGGTGAAAAGCTAACCAGAAACTGAGAGTCAATGTAGATACCCAAGGCTTACTTGCCAGGGCACTCACTCACTGCCATTGAGTCAATGCTGACTCATAACAACCCTATAGGACAGGGTAGAATTCCCCTGTGAGTTACTGAGGATGTATCTCTTTATAGGAATAGAAAGCCCCATCTTTCCCTTGTGGAGTGGCTAGTGGTTTTAAACTGTTGCACAAAGCATAACCATGACACCATCAGGACTCCAAAACATGCCAGGGCAATCAATGGTTCTGTGAGATCTCTCAGGATAGAGGTACGCCTTGCTCCTTGGCTACACACGAGAAAGCATTCACCTCCAAGCCTAGTTTGTGATCCAAGTGAGTTTTATGAGAATTAGAAGAAGTTTCAGGTTTATAAAGGCACCTGCCGGGCTCTTCAGAATTGTGCATCTCCTTAGAAGCTTCCCTGAAAGTCACGAGAACTGCTCTGTGCTCCTGCCTTTTAAATTACTCCAAGAGGTGGGGCGTGCTGGTGACCCTGGTTGAACTCAGTGGCTGAACTGAATTCACCTGGCCTTGGTGGGCCAATTCAGGTGCAGAACACAGCCAGGTGTACCTCCCCTTCCTGGCTGGGAACCTGAGCCTTTGAGCATGCGCAGTGGACCACTCGTTCATGGGACAAAGGCTCAGACTGCTGACCATGCGTAATGGATGCCTCAGTCCCTAAGCTAAACTACCTAGCAGTTCCAAAACCCCACTGCTGTGTAGTGTTCATGAACTTTGGCAGGAACACATACTTACCACGAAGAATCCTGGTGGCCCAATGGCTAAGCACTTGGGCTTTAGACCGCGGTCAGTAGCAACACATGAGAAAAAGGTCTTGCCATTGTAAACATTCCACCCCACTGCCATCAAACGCAATGGACCTCTGGTGACATAGCGGGCTACTCACAGAGTTACTAAATGCAAAGTCAACAGTTCTAACCCACCAGCTTCACTGTGGGAGAAAGATGAAGCTATCTATTCCTATAGAGACATAATATCTCAGAAACCTATAGGGAAAAGTCTACCCTGCCATGGACTACTAAACGAACAACCTAATCTGTCTTGGAAGAAGTCAGGCCAGAGTGCCCTTGACAGCATATATGGCAAGATTTTGCCTCCCAAATATGTTGGACATATTGCCTGGAGAAGGACATCCTGCTTTGTAAAGTGGAGGGGCAGCACAAAAGAGGAAGGCCCTCAACGAGCTGGATTGACACCGTGGCTGCACCAATGGACTCAGGCAGAGAACAAAGGTGATGATGGTGCAGGACCTGGAAGTGTTTGGTTCTGTTGTGCATAGGGTCACTTTGGGTCAGAAACCACTCAATGGCACCCGACAGCAACAACAACAAGTATATAAGATCACCATGAGTTGGAATCAACTCGATAGAAAGTGGGCTTTGGGTCTGTCATGGAACCAACCCTGGCTCATAGCGACCCAATAATGGGATTCTGAGGTTGTAAATCTTCATGGGAGCAGAGGGCCTCATCTGTCTCCTGCGGAGCAGCTGGTAGGTGTGAACCCCTGACTTTGCAGTTGACAGTTCAACACTTCCCTTAAAGTACCCCCCCGGGGCTCATTTTTTAACGATGACAGACTAGGAAACCCAATGGGGACATTTCTACTCTGTCACATGAAGGCATCCTATGCAGAATGGGCTCAATGGGAACTAACACCAACCCCACCACTTTTAACACCATCCCAACCTTACAGACTGTGCTAGGCTCTTGAAGGAATTGACTTTTTGCACTACCACTGAGCGAGCTGTGAGCATGCATGCCAACACGTAACTTCCGGTCCTGAACTAGGGATCAGCTGCACATGTAAGGATGTGCTTCTAATGTGGAAGGAAGTAAAGAGAGGGAATCTGGAAGCAGGAAAAGCCAGGAAGCAGGTGTCACTTAGGCAGACCCCTTTCCTAAACCAACTTAATTAGCATATCACAGATCCTGGCTCAGAGGTGATGTTCAAAGAAGAATTGTTGACTGAATACACAAGGGAAGGAACAGAATAAGTGAACACAGAAATGTGCTAATGACCAAATTGACTCACAGTTATGACCCTGCTCTTCTTCTTCCAGGTTCTTCTCTAGTTGCTAATGGTATTTGCTCGACCTCTCACAAGCACAAAAGGAGCCCTGGTGGCCTAGCGGTTAGGAAGTGGGCTGCTAACCACCAAACTAGCAGTTCTAAATTAGCAGGCATTCTGAAGGGGAATAACAAGCTGTCTGCTCCTTTAAAGAATTACAGTCTTGGAAATGCACAGTGGTAGCTCTACCCTGGCCCATAGGGCTGCTCTGAGTCTGACTCGACTGGACATCAGTGAGTATGGGTTTGGTTTGGTTTTCACAGGTACTCCGATCCGTTGGTGGTCTTGGTAAATTGCACACGCTGGTTCACTGGACCTTGTGTAGGGCTTGAGAATTTGCACTTCTAACGAGCTCCTGATGTTGCTAGTCTGTGACCATATTTGGGGTGGCAAGGCTCTGGACTACCCGGGTCTTCCTGGTGGCTGCTGTCACAGCGCAAGTTCCCAAGAGTGCACCGCTACTCATTTCTTTGGAATGATTTGGACTGAGTTTTCCCAGCCATTTCATCAAGGTTTTTGGCTATTTGTTCCATGACACTGAAAAGTTTGGACCTGACATACGCAGCTCAGGCTGTATTATCTATCTTCTCTGCCCTCTTGGATTGGAGATGGATCACCTATGAAGCAATGAGGGTAAGAAGGGTTGGGTGTCCCCGGGTAATGTGAACAATTAGTACGCTCAAACACTGCTGATTAAAAGGTTTGCGGTTCAAATCCAAGGCCCCTCAGAAGAAAGGCCTGCTGATTGACTTCTGAACGACCAGCCTTTGAAAGCTCTGGGGGGTCCCGTGGTGCTGACCCACACGGCGTCACCGTGAGTTGGAATGGACTCCTCAGAAATGGGTTTAGTAAGCAGCACAAAGAGGAAACTTCTTGGTGAACTGGAGGACACGGTAGCTGAAACCATGGGCTCCAACATACTACCCCTGAGGCTGGCAAAGGACCGAGCAGTGCTGCCTTGTGTTGCAAAGAAGGTCCCTGTTATGTCAGAATGACTGGACAGCACTAACAACAACAAAGGATGTCAGGGCTCTTCACTTCCCCAGACCACTGACCAGATTCAAAGACCCGCATGTGAGTATAGTTTCACAGTTAGACGTGTTTAGAAAAAATAATGTTTGCAAAAGTAAAATCTTGGTTTACATTTTACAGAGCATGCACAATTAGTAGAACTCTTAAGGTCCACCGAACCTCTTTAGGGTCCCCTCCACTTGCTCACCACCGATAAGTCGATTCTGACTCATATTGATCCTACAGGAGAGGTTAAAATTTCCCCTGTGGGTATTTCTGAAACTATAGCGCCTTATGGGAATAGAAAGCCTCCTCTTTCTCTGCAGCTGGTGAGTTCAAACTGCCAACCTTGTCTTTAGCAGCTCAGGACTGACTTGTATCTCTATGAAACCAAAATCTACCTCACTGCCAGGGAGGTGATGCTGACTCATAGTGACCCTATGAGGCAGAGTAGATCTGTCCCTGTGAGTTTCTGAGACTGTAACTCTTTATAGGAGTAGACAGACTCTTCTTCCCACGGAGTGGCTGGTGGTTTCAAAGTGCTGACTTTGGTGTTAGCAGCCCAACATGCAAACACTATGCCACCAAAACTCCTTTTGTACCCCTATGAGTAGATAAATATTTCTCTTATATCTGTGCTTCAAGCAAAGGCATGGGTATAAAGGAAAAAAGGCCATGAGTGTCAAGAATGATTTGAAAATGTGGAGTTCTTTTGGGAAAGGATATATATACATATATATATATATATATATATATATATATATATATATATATATATGTATATATGTATATAAATAGAATTCTGATGGCAAGAGTGGTCATGAGTTGGACTGTTAATCTCAAGGTCAGCAGTTTGAATGACCAACCGCTCCTCTGGAGAAAGAGGAGATTTTCTACTCCTCTAAAGAATCACAGTCTCAGAAACCCACTGGGGCCATTTTACTTAGTCCCATGGGCCTGTGAGTTGGAATGGACTTGATGGCAGTGAGGGCATGTAAATATGCAAACACCCACCTCAGATTTAGGATTTAACCTGCTCCCTCAGCCCCGTGAGCATCTGCATCTGCAGCCATGGACTTGGCCTTCTGTGAAGAACCCATTAGTGCACCGCCACAAAGAGAATGAGTTTCCTCTGTGTCAGTCCATTACCCTGCCAACGTTCAGGATGGAGACAACACCCTTGGTCTCCCAGAGAAATTGGCTCAACATCCCCTGATGTGGTTGCATGACATAGGCCACTCATGCAATGCACTGCATGTGCTCTATTTAATGCATGATCACCAACATGTCTACATGGGTGGTAACTCTGAAAACCTTGCCCAAACAGCTGGCTTCATCAAAGTATATGGAGTCATGTGGAGTCGTCGACCAGTTCGACTCTGCACTGGCTGTACGTTGGCATTGCCAAGGGGGCTTTCTCACTGACCGTGACCTGAATCCTGCTTCCACTAAGCCTTGCTTCATTGGTCTGGGATGGCGCCAGGCCAATGGGAGGCTTGAAAGCTCCTAAGGGATTCCAGAGTATGACCAAGGGTGAACACTACTGCTTTTGGCCATCACATCCGGGAAGGCCCTTGGGACTTTGCCACTCAAAGAATGATAGGTCAAGGAACCAGCAACATCAGCATTAGCTTCTCCCATGCTAATGCCATTGAGTTGATGCTGACTCATAGTGACCCTACAGGACAGGGTAGAACTGCCCTTGTGGGTTTCCCAGACTGTTACTCTTGCCCGTAGTCTACAGTCTCATATTTCTCCCAAGGAGTGGCTGGTGGTTTAGGACTACTGTCCTTGTGGTTAACAGCCCAAGAGTACCAGGGCCTCTAGAACTGCTGGATCCTAGACCCCACCCTGAACCCACAAGATCAGAATCTGCCCCCCAGCCCGATTTCCAGGAACCTGGGTAAGTGCATGCATGTGAAAGTTTAAGAAATACTTCCTTAGAAACCATTACTTTCCAGAACAAACTCTTCCTGCCAGAGGTGCAGAAATGGAAGCCCATTAGGCCATGCTTGCCTAGAAGCAATTTGAGGTCTCAGTGCTCCTATATGCTGGCTGTCATCCAGATTTCCTTATTCTCACCTGGACTGTTGTCACTGCAGCAGGTATTGGTGAGTCCTCTGCACGAACAGCCCCAAATTAGGTCTAGAGACACAGCTCCCATTTCAGAGTAGTACAATCCACAGTTTACTGTAGAGTTTCTGGCTTTTACTGGCTTGGGGTAGGGTCTAGTGGGAAACGCATCTTAGCAAGAGCCATTATGTATTCTGGATGTACACAATGAGTTTGTCTTGAGCCATATTTATGTCTGATGTTGTTATGTATTCTCTTTCTATCCCATGCAACGTTATTTTTTTGAAAATTTATATTTGCTTTTAATTACCCAGACATATAAGTGATTTATAGCTAGGTCTGATCGATTGGAATCAGATGACCACGCCTGGATTAACCATGGGTCCTGGTGACCATTAGGCACTTCTTTCCATGAATGATATTTTCACCTGAGTGAATGCATTCACGACTTTTCTTCTCTTAAGATAAATAAGCAGGTGGGTATCATTTTGCTATGCTGGCACTTCCTTGTGCTGTTTTAAGTTCACACAGCAATTTTTAAAAAGAGAAACATATTAAAACTGTCACACACTTGATAATTCATGTCGAAAAATTTGGGGGAGAGCTAAATAGAGGTGACCCGTGGTGCAGTCTTACTTACTGCTTGTTAGAAGGTACTGAAATCTTATATACATAAACACTAGAAACCAGGAGAGAGGAAATGGTGGTTCCATGGCAGAATTCTCACTAGCCATGCAGGAAATTTGGGTTTGATTCTTGGCCAGTGCGTCTCCTGTTACAGCTACCACCTAACTGCTAGTGGAGGCTGGCATATTGCTATGATGCTGAACAGATTTTAGCGAGGTTTTCTGCCTACAGACAGACTAGGAGAAAAAGCCTGGTGAACTCCTTCAAGCCATCAGCCACTGAAAACCCCCCAGCTGACAAGGGGTCAAATCTACAACCCATTGAAGGAATGGGGCAGGACCAGTGGGCATTGAGTTCTGTAGCGCATGGAGTCTGCATGAGTCAGGAGCTGGCTGACTTGAAGGCAATTGTCAACAGCACTCTCTAGGAAGGCAGTGGTTGGAGCACATAGGCGTCCTTCATGTGGCCCCATGATCACCAAGCCTTAAGTCATGCAACCAACTCTGGGAAATGAAAGATGCCCGGGGTACCAGGAATATTTGAAGGACCTGGTGTAAACTGGTTCAGCCCAGGGGAGTTCTGGAAACCACCGAGGTAAGCTTCCTGCTGAAACCACTAACATAGCTCCACTGCGAGTGGATGGGTGTCTGCGCATGTATCCAGCCAACATTAGTGCGTTTTTTGTTGTTGTTGTTGTTGTTGTTGTTGCCGTTCACGTCCGTAGAGTCGATGCCGATTCACAGTGACCCTATATGACAGGGTAGAATTCCCCCTGTGAGTTTCTCAAACTGTGACTCTTTACGGGAGTAAAAAAGCCTCATCTTTCTCTTGAGGAGTGGCTGGTGGTTTTGAATGGTTGATCTTGCCATTAGTCCATTGCGTAACCAGGTGCTGTCAATTTGGTTCCAACTCATGGCCACTCTATGTACAGCAGAACAAAACAACACGCTGCCCTGCGCATTTCTCACAGCCATTCCTACATTTGAGCCACTGTGTCAACCCATCTTGTGGAGGTTTGTCCTCCTTTTGGCTTGACCAAGCATGCTGCCCAACTCCAGGGACTGGTCCCTCCTGATAACACCCAAAGTACATGAAGCCAAATGTCACCATCCTCCCTTCTAAGAGTCAATCTGGCTGTAGTTCTTTCAACATAGATTTGTTTGTTCTCCTAGAAGTTCCTTGGTGTATTCAATATTCCTCACCAGGACCATATTTCAAATGCATCAATTCTTCTCATGGGACTTCCTTATGCATTTTCCAGCTTCCACATGAAAATAATCATGCCTTGGGATAGGATACTCCTGAGTTTTTAAGGTGACAAAGTCACCTTGGTTCAAAAAAATGTTTAAAAGGCCTTTTGCAGCAAATTCACTGAAAGCAATTTATCCAGTGATTTCTTTACAGATATTTCTATGAGCGTTGGTTGTGGATGGGTCCAAGTAAGATGAAATGCTTCATCATTTAAATCTTTTCTCTGTTTATCATGTTGCTTATTGGTTCACTGGTGAGGATTCTTGTTCTTTTAACCTCGAGTTGTAATCCATACTGAAGACTATCATCTTTGAACTTCATCAGTAAGTGCTTCAACTCCTCTTCCCTTGCAGCAAGCAAGGCTGGTCACCTGCATATCTCAGGCTGTTCTCAAATCTTCCTGCAATCCTGAAGTCTCCAATTCAGCCATTCAAAACTCAAAACAGCTCAATGCCATGGAAGTCAAGTCAATTCTGACTCGAGCAACCCTGTAGGCCAGGGAAGAACCTCCCGGAAGGTTTCCAAGGCTGTAATCTTTGTGGCAGCCCATGGTCACAACTTTCTCACTCAGGATAGCTGATAAATTCCAAGTGTTGCTCTTTCGGTTAACAGTGAAGTGCTTAAACATTGCCCTACCTGGATTCCAAGTGTGAGCTAGTAGCCACAATTTTCTTCTGAGACCAAAGGGGTTGTTAGGTGTGAATTCTCGACCAAGGGTGGTCCAGCAGACCTGCTCAGTATTCGCCCAGGTGCAAATTCCATCAAGAGGATGCATTGTCATTATTTTTAATCACATAACACACCCAGGTGTAGCAGCAACCCAGCTTTGTAATATCACCCTGGTTTTGATAAATATGTCCCATTCCTTGATAACGCTTCCAAATCCTTTAATATCCTGTAGCTCAGTCCCTGATGTCTGGCTGTAACAAAATGTGTGAAGGGAGACCATATGTCAATAAACTCTCCCCGTCTCCCTCAACTCAGCGCATAATCAGCTCCAAGGTAAAATGCATGGTAAGTCAGTTATGCGCTGGCGGGGAGGGCAAGGGGCCCCTTTCAGGTTTGTCTTCTGATGAAGCTGACCAAAAGGACTTCTTATTTCAGCCTATTAGGAGAGTGAGAGTTGCCCCCCTCCCTCGCCATTTTTCTTTTCTTTTCCCTTTTTGTCCCTTTCCCCTTGGAGGGACAGCCTGCTCTGCTATTCTGAAAGGGTTGTCTGTTTTATGCTGCGCTCTCCACTCCATTAAATCACCTTTCCTCACATTAAATACAGGTCTTCAGGGTGGTCAGAGAGCTTTGCTCTGAGGGATAATGATATAAGGAGGATGACGTGCGTGAAAAATCATTTTTCAGCTCAATCCCAGGCAGACCACTAGGAAGCATGAAATGGGAAGGGGGAGAGGTGTACCTCACTTTAGACAAGAGCCAGGCTTCTGAGGGGAGCAGTCTCGACCTGGAAGGCTGCAGAAGGCTTCTTTACCTCACTCACTCATTCACTCATCCATTCAAACAGCTTGCTACTTACTTATTAAATGCCAGACCTTGGGGCTCTCTCACTGAACAAAAGAGACAAAAATCCCCCTTCTGTCAAGAAGCTTCCATAAACAGAGGCATTCAAACACTTCCTAGAGAATGTGTTTAAAGTCCAATTTACACAAAAGCAGAAGAAGAGACTGATGCGAGGGGTTTCACACGCACACATGTTCATATATGACTCCCATTGCAGCGACAGTGTACTACTCTTCCAGGAGACACTATTCATTGGAGTTAAATTGCTCCCCCCCAAACCCCTGAGCTCTCTCTCTCTTTTTTTTCTTTCATTCTGAGAGCAATTGCCCTTGGAAGGGATTAGCTGTTATCACTCTCTAGCACCTTAGTGTGAACTTCTTTATTGGCTCCTTTTCCTGCCTAGATAGGAGGGGCTACCAGGGCTGCTAAAAGCCAGAAAAATCCCAAAAAAGGCAGCAACAAGAGAGGCAGAGAACAATTGGGGCCAGTGTTTCTCATTTGAGTGGGGGGGGGCATTTGTTAAAGATGCAGATTACACACACATACAGCACACACACACACACACTTCCCTGCCGCCCCACCCAATATGGCCATACTAAATAAGGATCCTACCCCACCACCTGTCCGGGAGCCCCTGAACTGGCCCTTCCCATGAAACAAGCCAGGGCCATTGAAAGTGACTCTTTAGGCAAAAGACAAGTGACTTAGGTTTTCCAAACCAGGATAAAGCCTATTTGTTAAGCACTTGCATATTAACCAAAAGGTTGATGCTTCAAACCCACCCACATGTTCCTAGGAAAGCAGGCCTGGTGATCTGTCTCTGAAAGGGCACAGCCTTGAAAAGGATCCCTGGTAACATATTGTCCTGCTAGCCATAAGGTCAGCAATTCAATACTACCAGCTGCTCTGAGAGAGAAAGCTGAAGCTTTCTACTGTACAGATGTATAGTCTCAGAAAACTACCAGGGCAAGTATACTCCGCTGCCATGAGTCAGAATTGACTCAATGGCAGCAAGTGAGTGGATGGGCAGGGATTGATTGGGCACCAACTAACACTAAGAACAACTATTTTGGGTGGCAGTGACATTCTTCTGCTTTATCTAGAATCTGAACTCTCAGCATCATTAACAATGGAGGCAACAGACAAATAATTATAAACTACAGAAAGGTAAAGAAAAGCTGAAGAAGTTACTTCTGTTTGGGGTTTAGTTGTGTGTTTTTTTAGCAGAAAATATGAACTATAAAGGAGCAGGGACATGCTGGACTTAAATATAAACTGTAAGATCTCTCTCCGGGGTAGAGTTACATCTCAGTTCTTGGCTCTGCATGAGAAAGAATTCACGCCACAGCCTGGCTCGTGATCCAAGTGAGTTTAATGAAAGTTAAAAGAAGTTTCAGGTTTTACACGGCACCCCTAGGATTCCTCCCTACCATGCAGCCTGGCAGAGACTGCTCGAGGTCACGCAAAGATCTCTCTAAGTTTTCCTCCAAAAAAAGACCTGTCTCAAGTTCTTTCTCAAGTTCTCTCCCCAGTTCCTGTCCACAGTTTTTCCTTTCTCCCCCTCGCTCCTGCCTTTTCAAGGATTCCCGGGGGGAGGCATGGTGAATGACCCCAGGTCGATCCCATTGGCTGAATTGCAATCAACTGGCCCAGGTGGGCTGATCCAGGTTTAACGCCCATCCGTACCCACCAGCGGGAAAACCTAGGCTTTTGTTCTATGCTTGGTTCTCCTGGGCATGCGTCAATGGACATCTCATTCCTGCCTATCTGCCTAACAAAACCTATTTTTCAACCCCAAGTCTTTCTTGCCAAAAAATAATGTCCCATAATAGGAATGGCATGAGCATGGCTTCTGCGTTGGATCAGATCAAGAAAATAGCTTTAATGCCCTGTACTCAGATCACAAAAGAATGTAATCCAGTGCCTTGTAGACAGTCTTGTGTACAGAAAAGGTTTTCTAAGAGTCTCCAGAAGGCTGTGCTACAGCCTAAATAGGCTGAATTGCAGCCTAAAACAGAGAGGGACCCATTTCAAAGAGACGTGGGGACATGGCTTTCATAAAATGGAATGCATCATGTAATCCAGTGCCAGGGAAACCCAGTAACTTTGGGAAGGAACTGCATTGGCTTGGACTAAACAGCCAGAGATAGTGCTACATAAAAAGAAAGAAGGTGATTGATAAAGCAACCAAGACATTATTGTGGAAAAGGAAAAGGGATTTAGAAGACAATCAAAAGCTACAAGGAACCTCTCTTAGGGAGAAGTCTTGTGGTTTCAACTTGTGTGCTCTGGGGGATATTTGGCAGTCACGTATTAAATTGTGCATTCAATTTAATCCCTTTAAGGGATTTTGTCAATGGGCCTACAGCCCAACTATCCTGACAGAAAAATCTATCTTGAAAATCACACTGCTTTGAGGAAGCTAAAGGCAAGCACATGATACGAACACATGGAGGGAAATTGGGGAGCCAATGCAACAGCAAGAACCCAGGCCCTAGACCTATGAACCAAAGCAAACCCATCTTGCCGGGTCTCGCTGCTTGAGCTGGTTTGGCCAATAACACGTGGAGTGGAGATGTGCTGCCCCAGCCAAACCTTCCTCAAATTACAAAATTATGAGCAAATAATACACCGAGGGGGATTGAAAGTCACTAAGCAGCAATAGGTAAGTAAAACATATGGGCCTACCATTACCTATCTGTACAGAGTCTTTGGCAACTGGTTTATGGAAGACGCAGGCCCTGATTACCTCCCATAACACGTACTCTTTATCATAGCCGCGGACACTCATGGAAACATTAAAGTTGTGCTTGAGAGCGGAAAAGGTGAGTTAAGAACTGAGAAAGATGGTCATGTGGCCTGGATATTGCTCAAACACTCCATTCTCCTTGGTCTCTTGGAAGAAGTAGAGGGATGAGAACCCAAAGCTGTAAACATTGTGTGGATTAGAAACGTGTTAAGTTTGGCGTGAGGGCTGAAGGCCCAGGTTGGTAAAATTATTTCTGTGGGATTTTCTAGAACCACAGCTGCTCTGAGGCCCACACTGGAGAGAATGCCATGGTCATTACCCTTGTATGCTTTATTTTGGCTGAGTCCCTCCCCCATCATGTGTCAGGGCTTACCCAGTGCCCCTTCTCAGCCCTGATACACGGTGTTGCCAAAATGGATCAGAGATGTTAAGCAATCTGATCAAGGTCATGTGGCTTAAGGTCAGTTACAGAGCCAGACACTGAAATGCAAGAAGACTGACTCCTATGCCCAGACCTGGGACAAATCTATCTGACAGAGCTGGGTAGATGCCCCTAAACATCCGTCTTGTGTGTGTGTGTGTGTGTGTATCCACATATATATGTTTGGTTTATTTGTCATCAACATAATTAGAGTACTTTCTATCCCATTAAAAATGAATTAAGCCAAGGTCGGTGGTTTACAATTTGCACAAGTGCCTTTATGAACTATCATGGTTTACTTTCTTTCATTGGGAGGCAGCTCCAAGCTTCAGACCTCTTCACTGCCCAGGTGAGGTGCTACATTCAGACCAGAGTCAGAGGAAAGGATTGACCAGAAAGAGTCAGTTCACTGAATGAGGTTCCTTTGAAAAGGGAGCCAAAATGGCCCGTAAACTCGTGGCCATCAAGTCAATACTAGCTCATAGTGAGGGACCCTATTGAACAGGATCCTATGGTACAGGGTAGCTCTGTCCCTGTGACTCTCCAAGATTAACTCCATGGAAGCAGAAAGCACCATCTTTCTGCCACAGGGCTGATGGTGGTATCAAATTACTGGCCTTTGGGATGTAAGCTCAACTTGTAGCCACTATGCCACTAGAGCCCTTAGCCAATCTAACAGGTCTGGCAAAATGTAGAGCCAGACTTTATATACTGAAAATGGCTCACCCCCACCACCACAGGCTGGCTTTCTTGTGGGGACTTCTGCTATTGGGTAAGGGCAAGGGCAAGGGCAAGGGCAAAGGCAAGGGCAAGGGCTAGGGCTAGGGCTAGGGCTAGGGCTAGGGCTAGGGCTAGGGCTAGGGTTAGGGTTAGATAAAATTGATGTGTGACTTTACAGGGCCACTAGTAAGCCAGCATATATAAAAGACTTACTCCCTCCCCCAACAGAATGGGTTCTTTTCTCCAAGATTTCCCAAAACATGGCATGACCAGGAAAGACAACCGGTCCAAGTTCCTAAAGCCACCAAAGTGGAGACCGTTCCTCCCCTCCCCATCCCCGTCATCTTTTTCCCACTTTGCAGGAGGACTCAGGAGCGGGAGAGCTGGCTTAAGACCCATTGTGACCCCTGCCTGCCTATCAGTTCATGGGGGGCCAGAGAAAGAGAAATACCACCCCTTTTAAAGTCACCCCCCAACACGTGCACTAGGGCTGGCATGTCCTCTCCACCCCCCAAGAAGGATCACTGGTCAGCAGCATTCTCTGCTTTAGGCAAGCAGCCCAAACACCTGGGGAACCCCCCCGAGTCCCTCTTTGGGTCTATGTCACCTTTTTTTCCCAGGGATTGCATAATTGGAATAAACAAAACCCCCTGTCTGAGAAACCACAAGGTCTGATTTCTTTGCTAGACTAGCTTTTCCACATGCATCAGCCCACCTCTGACAAGTGCCAGCCACTTCTCCAGGTGCTGTTCACAACAGAGGAACGGGAGCCCTTCCAGAGAGAGGCCCAGAAAGCAGTCAATAGACCTGATGGTCAGCCAGCGGGCACTCCCCAGTGGAGAGAAACTCTTTTTACCACTCCACGAATAATGTGGGACCCAAACTCCCAGTAAGGCCCCGAGGGCTTAGCCAGGTATCACCAGTTTCTCTTGCAGGGCCTCCGCGGGACAGCTAGGAAACGTATGCATTTATCTAAGGTCAGTGAGAATTTTCAGGCGCCTACAAGAGAATGTCTGTCTGCCTGCCTGCCTGCCTGCCTGCCTGCCTTTTTAGAGTGGCTGATGGAAGCCTGCGTTCTTTGTACCCCCAAGGACCCAGAGGCCCCCGAGAACAAGAGGGAAATAAGTATAGCATTTATTACTCAGCCCGCCTCAGACATGAAAAAGAAATGGGAAGCATTTGAAGGGAACAAACTTCATGATTTGGTAGAAGTGTCTTAGTGGGTGTATCACAACACAGATGACCCTACCACGACAGAGACAAAGAAATAGCTAAAATACTAGGAATTGCCATGAGACACACCAGAGACTCAGGAAAAGAGATCATGGCCCTCTCACGGAGAGACTGACCTGTGGCACCGCCAAGCCCCGAGGAAGGAAGGATCCAGGTGCCTACTACAGAAGAGACAGACATTGGAAAAACCATTGCATTGAAAACCCCAGGAGAGACGGACAAACCTCCACTAGAGAGGACGGGCCTCGTCCTCGCCTAGAAAAACCCAAGCGAGAGACAATAATGCTTGAGAAAGCTGAAGGAATGTCTCAGGGCTCTGTTTCACTGGCCCCCAGGATTCCAAGTCGGGGGCCAGCCAGGAAATGTCTTGGAGGACACAGGGACCATCTTCTCAGGTTCAACAAAGAGAATGGACACATTGTCAAAGGAAAGATTGGAATTATTGTCAGCCTATGATTGCTTCCAAAGTACTCACACCAGAAGGTTTGCATGGAGATTGGGGGGCTTCCCAAGCCATCAAGGTAAAAAATGTCTCTCTGCCCTATGTCCCAGTTAGCCACATGGTTTTCATGGCACTGGCTCCCGGCTCGGCTGTTGAGCCAGTGAAACTCTTTTAGCAGGAGTTGAAGTGGCCATCAGCGGAAGGACAAAACCTCCACAGTGGGCTTCCCGTTTCAATACGAAGTCACCTATATCACCTCTTGGACATCATCATTGTCCTGGGCTCTGAATCGCCACTTCAGATCTAGAATGCGCCTGATATGTGCACATGGTTTGAATCAGGTTCGGGTTAACCCCTCTCGATCACTTAGTGACATGGGACACTAGACCATGGCATACCTTTACTTTCCAGATGAGAAAACTCACTCAAAAAGACACAGGTACTGACCCACAGGAACACAACTGGTTAACAACAAAGCCACATTCCCAACCAGTGTCTGGAGCCAGAGCTCAGAGCCCCATATGCCTGTGCCCAGCTGAGCAGTCACCCTCTCCTGGACCCTCAAAAGATCTGAGCAGATCCTCCCCCCCCGGTGCCCCCCTCCCACGCCCGAATGTTTTTTCATAGGATGGCACTGAATCTGCAGCTCTGGGAGTGGGACATATCTCATGGAGAACACGGAGCAGACGAAGGGGGAGGAGGGGAGAGTGGAGCACATCCTGGCCCACCAGGCCTTGAGGATGATGTTCCCACACCGAGAAGACAGTCCACACAGAAGACCACATGGCCAGCCCAAGATGAGACACGACGTCCCTCAAAGACCCATAGCCCTAGAAGGGACAACACTGGAGACACAGTGCGGGAACGGATCCTGCCACACCGAGGCATAGCACTAAGGGGGTGCAGCAGAAGAGCAAGGAAGTGGAGCAACAAGGTCCCCAGGAAATGCCAAAGGAGGACTTTGGGGGCAGGACTTGGTACCCGCACAGACTGGACTGGAAAACACTGCTAAGGGCCAACAAACAGTCTGTGAACTAACTACGAGCTTTCCTTTCTTGATGAGTTGTGTTTTCTTTTATGGTCATTGGATTTTGGCTGTTTTCTTTCTTTTGGTGCTTGCTTTTGCTGTGTCTTGTGTTTGTGCATGTTATTACCTCTACTGTATGTCTAAAAAGATGCTGGATGCACAATCTGCAGGAGAGAAAAAGGGGACCAACGCTTCGGGGGAGGGCCACGGGAAAGAGGGAGTTGGGGGGAAAGGGAGTGATGTTAAGAAACCCAGAGACAAGGGAACAACAAGTGGATGCAAATCCGTAGTGAGGGCGATGTAGGAATCCTGGTAGGGCGTTATCAAGGGTGAAGGAACCAAGAAGATTTACTGAAACCCAAATGAAGACTGAGCATGGCAGTGGGCACAAGAAGGAAATGAAAGGGAATAGCAGAGCGACTTAGGAAGCACTGGCCAGTTATTGAGGTCTAAAGAAAGGCACGCACAGATGTAAATATATTTATCTGTGAGCATGGGGAAATACACCTATGTCCATATCTTTATAGGTTTCCTATTAAGGTAGCAGATGGCCTTTGGGCCTCCACACAAGGACTGTCTCATTGCAAGAATACCTTGTTCTATTACATTGGCATTCTATGATGCTCACCTTCCCGACACGTTCCCTGAAGTCTAAGCGGTTGCATAAGCAAATGTGGTCAAGAAAGCTGATGGTGCCCTGCTATCAAAAGATATGGCATCTGAGGTCTTAAAGGTCTGAAGGGTAAGCAAGCGGCCGTGTAGCTCAGAAACAACAGAGCCCACATGGAATAAGCATACCAGCCTGTGTGATCACGAGGTAACAAAGGGATCAGGCATCATCAGCACAAAAAAAAATCTCATTGCGAGTGAGCAGGGAATGCTGGGTAGAAAGCCAAAGCCCATTTGCAGTACACTGGACATTCCCTTAAGTAAGGTCTTGGGGAAGAGACAAGCCTACACAGGGTACTAGACAGCAACGGTGAAACACAACTTTCCTCTAGCTCTTCAATGCTTCTCTCCCCTCACTATCAAGATCCCAATTATAACTTACAAATCTGACTAGACCAGAGAATGTACACTGGGGAAGATAGGAACTAGAAACACAGGGAATTCAAGGTGGATGAGCCCTTTAGGACCAGTGTTATGAATGGGGATGCTGAGAGGGTGGAGGGAGGGTAGGCTGGCA
Source organism: Tenrec ecaudatus (assembly GCF_050624435.1). Taxonomy (NCBI): domain Eukaryota; kingdom Metazoa; phylum Chordata; class Mammalia; order Afrosoricida; family Tenrecidae; genus Tenrec; species Tenrec ecaudatus. Next base: position 127,764,524 of record NC_134533.1, on the reverse strand, counting down.
CCAGGGAACCGATGACAAGGATCTACATAAAACCTCAAAAGAAAAGGGGGTGAAAGGGAACATCAGACAGTGCAAGATATGACAAAATAATAATTAGTAAATGATGAAGGATTTAGTGAGAATGGGGGTGGGGGGAATGAGGAGCTGAGGCCAGGGACTTGGGTGGAGAGAAGTTATTTTGAGAATAATGAGGGCAATTCATGTACAAATGTGCCTTATATCAGTGATGTTTGCATGTATTGTGGTTATTGTTGTATGAGCCCCTATAAAAGGAGAGAAAAAAAAGACCCTGGCAGAGGGCTGATGCTAGGATGATCTCAGGCTGGATTAGACCAGCAAAAGCAGGTGCTGCAGTCGCCAAACCCTGTGTCTATTCCTGTGTGAGGCATGAAGCTTAGGGTCCACAGCCCTGGCAGCTGGACAGTGAGAGAGGCGGGGCTCTGAGGTCATTCCACAGGGGGAATGGCCCTCCGGTTCCTGCAGGGCCCACCCTACTGGGTAGTCCTGCTGTCTGGGGCACCTCTTTCACGGAGCCCAAACCAGGGGAGCTCTTCAACTCATGGGGGATTGGCAGGAAGCCTCTGCTCATGCACACACACCTCCACCTAGCTGGAGGACCTCGGAGAACAAAGCCTGAGGCAGAGAACAAGCCCACTAACTGATCCTGTGAGAGATATAATCAGGATCCAGAAACCGGCAACAGGGAGTAAGGGGCAGCATACATGGGTCCCAGCCCCTCCCACTGCCCTCTGCAAGGAGTGACATTCCAAAGCACAGTGTTTTCCAAAGGCACTGTCAGGACTTTGGAATGGGCAGCTCATTTGTGGACATGGATACTATGTGATCATCCAGACATACTACCTCCTCCGATCCTGTCTGCCGAGACTAAAAACCCTTCCAAGCAGAAAGCCATGCATCTGAACAGTATCCACCAGCCACTCATGTCCACTCCTGCTGCCTCCAAAGAGCTTTTGGGTTGGTCAGATCTCTCTGGGGACAGATATCCGTCGGTCCTTGGTTCTGCGTGAGAAAGAATTCATGCCAAAGCCTGGTTTGTGATCCAAGTGAGGTTTAGGAGAGTTAGGGAGGTGTGGTGGGCAACCCTGGTCGATCATAGTGGCTGAATTGAATATACTTGGCCTAGGTGGGTCGATGCAGGTGCAGCGCCCACCCAGGTGGACCTGCCCTTCCTGGCTGGAAATCTGGACCTCTGAGCACGCACAGTGTGCCACTCCTTCTTGGGCCGCTAACTGGGCCCTCTGAGCATGTGTAATGGACACCCCAGTCCCTATGCTAGCTACCTAACATTTCCACCCTGAAGAGATATGGACCCAAATCTTTGGGGTACTGGGCGACGACATCTCTAGCTACTTCCTGCTGGCAAAAGGGGCGAAGTGGGGCTTTGGGTCCACACCCTTCCTGCTCTGCAGGGAGAGGTTGTCCATTCAGCGCTAGGATGGATAAGGTTGAAGTGGTCCAGGAGATGGTGGTACTGGAGCTGGCACACTTGGATTAGGGGCTTTGGTAACTTGAGAACGTCTGGAAAAACCAACAAACGCACAAAAGGGTGAACAGTTTAACTGAGACAAGGCTAGAATTGTGAGGTGGGAGTGCCCTTGAAAGTAGGTGAGTATCACAGGAAGTAAGTAAAAATCTTAGAATTATCAGGCGTGTGTGTTTGTTCATTCTAAGTACCGGCACGGGGGTAAAAGCATTCACAATTTCCCCTAGGGGTGTCCAGGGTTTGGGCACTACTGGGTGCAGTGGGATCACCGCTTCACTTATGATCCTAAGGCATTGGCCCCTCTGATAAGAACCTTCCTTCTTTTTAACCCTATAACGCCTCACTTTTAAATTTTTGGGCAAAAAAATTTCGTTTTGATTCATTACTTTCATAGTTATCAATATATATACATTTATATTCATTTCATTAAATGTTAGGGAAAGGTCATGCTCGGCGTTATAGGGTTAAATTGTAATATTGGGATGCTACAGGCGGAGTCAACAGGGATCCAAAGTAGAGTAACTGCCTGTGTCATTTTTAATTTTCTCGGGTTCCATTTGAGTAAAAGGCTTGTAAGTTACCCGGGGACCAAATGCCCCTGGTGCCTCTACTAGGGCTAGAATGTTCAGGGAGCGTTCAGGGCTGGGAGAATAGTGACCTGGAGTCCAGGATCCCTTAGGGCAGGGGTCCTCAAATTGTTTACACAGGGGCCAGTTCATTGTCTCTCCAACCGTTGGAGGACCAGACTATGGTTTTCAAAAAACCTATGAACAAATTCCTATTCACACTGCATGAGTCGGCTGCTAAGCAGGACAGGCAGTGGCAGCAAAAACACCCCGAGGGTGGGATAAATGACATCGCGCCACATGTGCCCCATGGACCACAGTTTGAGGACGCCTGCCTTAGGGGTTCCTGGGTGCACTGGGGATGAAGGTCTCCTACTGCTCCTCGAGAGGAGAAATGCTCTAAGTTCTGGCATCTCCACCCACTTTCCCGGCACTGTACCGAACTGTTCCCGGTGAATCACGGTTGGAAGGGAAAGCGTACCATTCTCTGCCCACCATTCTCTTTTCTCAAAACGATACTGTGGCCAAATAGAGTTGCAAAGTGAATCTATCAGCTTTTGTTTGCCCAGCCTCTCTGTATCAACTCTATCCCAATTGGACACGATTCATGCAAGGGGGCAATTCCTCAGCATCAAGCTGCTAAGTCCCATCTAGAAAGCACAAAACAAGGAGGCGATTGACAACTTGCTGCCTCCAGGTCTATAACCCCCACTTGAGAGCGTACCCCTGGGTTGCCCTGAATCTCATGCCTAAGCCCGAGGGAAGGGGTCAAGGACCCGTCACCGAGGGTGACCTTTAGGTCCAACCATTTTTCTGGACAACAGGCTAGAAGGACCACTGCTTGGAATGGCCCCAAGGCCCTCCAAGACGCCTGCTGGTGGGGCTAACGCTCAAATCTCTGAAGGGAAGGGACACGTGGCAGCTCAGGGAACCTTAAGGGAAACTGGAATTTCTGGCTGGAACATCATGGCAGAGGAGCTGTGTATTAAGTAAGAGCTGTCCCCAAAAGTGCCTGAAGCAGCATCGCTGAAAGCCTAAAGGTAACAGTGACTCCGCCTAGGCTTCCGAACGCCATTGGCCTAAGCCTGGGCCACGGAAAACCAGCCTGTAACAAGGAACAAATCACATCTGGAAGAACACTAGCCCTATAACGCCTCAAGTTTTAAATTTAGGAAATATTTTTTTTGGTTTTTATTCTTTACTTTCATAGTTATCAATATATATGGCATTCAAAATATATTTAAAAAGCATAAAATTTTCAGTGTTTTTGAAATGTGACCAAATTGTCACTTTTATAATTTGGCTACCAGATACGTTTTCATTAAGAATTATGACAATTTTGTGCTTGGCGTTATAGGGCTAGAGCAGCTTGTTTGAAAAACCAGGAGAAAGGCAAAGGGAATGAAGGGGAAAAGGGAAACTTTTGGCTCCCAGGACCAGGCAGGGCTAATTCCCAGGCCTCTTCACCCAGCTCCCTAGGCAGCGCCCTTCCACATGTTTGGACTGGTGGGTGCCATCTTGGCCATGGTCACAGACCCTGTTACCTCTCAGCTACAATGGCGACTGTGTAGGATCTCTGGGAAAAGCTGAAACAGCTTTGAAAAGAGTGAAGCCATTTGGGGCTGACAGAAGCCACCATGAAAAGAAAATAAAGTAGCTAGGAAGTGTAAGTCAACTAGCTGATATTGGGGAGGTAGGCTGTGCAGACGTCACCCAAGGGAATGTCACGAAGGAAATGGATGTTCAGAAGGCTTGCGAGAACGACCAGAGCAGTTTTGGTTCAACTAAGAATGGCTAACCTAATACCCCGCTTCTCACTCGCCTAGTCCTGAGGAAGTATCCATGTACCTACTATACAAAACAGTGACATTGGAAAAATCAGTGCCTTGAAAACCCCAGGAGAGGTGGACGAGCCACAACTAGAGAGAACGGGCCTAGTCCTCGCCTAGAAAAATCGAAGCTACAGACAATAATGCTTGAAGCTGAATAAAGGTGTCCAGGCTCTGTTTCACTTGACCCCAAAGAGCCCATGCTCACTCTCCATGAAGGGAGCCAGCCAGTAAATTTCTAGGTGAACAAAGGGGTCATCTTCTTGGTTTCAGAAAAGACTACAGGTGCCTTGTCAAAAGGAAAGGCTTTCATTACAGGGGCCCCAGGGCAGACCCAAGCACACCCATGGACAATGGCCAGAATAACAGATTTAGCACAAGAGACAGTTACACGCTCCTTCTTGGTAATGCCTCAATGCCCCTTTCCCCTAATTGATCGTGACTTATTATGAAAAAATGGAAGCCATAATTACTTTCTCATCTGCTACAACCACCTTAACCCTTGAACTTGAAAAGCCAAAAGTTTTGCTCACTGCTCCAATGTCAGAGTGATATGTGTTTTATCAAGGAGCAGAAGAGACCTCCTCAAAGGAACTTCTTGATAAATCGCTAAAAGATATTCCTTTTGTTTGGGCAGAGAACAACCTGCCAGAGCTTTCTGAACTTCAGGTGCCTGGGGTCGTACAACTTCTGAGCTCAGCTACACTGGTGTGTCAAGCTAACCCTATCCCTGGATAGCAAAGGTGGGTATTTCTGTTTCCATTTGCAGACTAAAGAGGACAGGCATTTTGGTCTTCTGCAATTCCACATGGAATGCTCCCCTGCTGCCCATGCAGAAGCCGGGAACTGAGGACCTCCAACCGGTGCAGGATCTCAGAAAAGTAAATGAGAGGACAGAAACTGGCCACCTCACGTACCAAACCCCGAGACCCTCCTGAGTACTATCCTGTCAAACTGAATTTGTTATACTGTTTTGGACTTAAAGAATGCTTTGTTCTCCATACCCGTGTCCCCTGCACATCAATCCAGTGAAGACTGACAGGAACACAAGGAGGAACACCCCCAAACCACCTTGCTCCAGTATGCAGATGACCTACTCCTGGCCTCCGAAATCCTGGAGGAATGCCAACGGGCTACCAAGGACCTGATAATAGTCCTTGGCCCATTGGGGTACAGGGTATCTGCAAGAAAGGCTCAACTGTATGTCCATAAAGCTGTATACCTAGGCTACCACTTGGAGGAGGGAAAACGGACCTTGTCCCCAAGCCGCACTGAGGCGATCCCCAAAATCCCAGTCCCTGAGACTAAGAGGCAGGTGCAAGAGTTTCTAGGAGCTGTGGGGTACTGTCCATTGTGGAATTTTGGATTTGCAAAAATAACGAAACCCCTATATGCAAGTACTGGGGAAAGGAAAAAGAACTTAAATGGACTGAAGTAGAACAACAATCGTTTGAATCCTTTAAAAAGTCGCTCATATGGGCAACCTCTCTTGCCCTACTAGACATAGTAAAGCCCTTCCAATTGTCTATGTGAGGCCAGAGGCACAGCAAAAGAAGTGCTAACTGAGAACTTGCAGCCATGGAAGAGACCTGTGGCCTATCTTTCAAAGAAACTGGACTCTGTAGCTGCAGGATGGCTGAGCTTCATGCGAGCTGAGGCTGCCACGGCCATCCTAGTCATAGAAGCTAGGAAGCTTACACTGGGACAGGATATTGCTGTGGTAGGGGGACCCCTCCTAACCAGTCCCCCAGACCGGTGGATCTCGAATGCCAGGACTATACCATAAATCCCCAAGGTAGTTGCTGTTACCATGCCATCCCCAGTGTTACAGCCACAACCTACATACTCAGAAAATGATCTAAAGATAAGCCAAGAGCTGGCCTGCCAATAAGACTGGGAGCATCCAGGGGGGCTGCTCCATCCTGATGGAAGAAGATTCATGCCAGAAGCTCTGGTATTGATCTGATTCAAGGACTACATGAAGGTATGCATTTGGGATCCTCTCTAAACTGTCTCAGTTGCTTCTCAGGCACTTTTACATACCCAGGCTAGGACACTGGGTGGCAGATGTCACCCACCGTTGATTGCACTGTGCTCGGGTAAACAACCCCAGAAAGAAAAGGAGCAACCCCAACCATGAGCTCGAGGTAGTAGTCCTGGAGAATTCTGGGAGGTGGACTTTATGGATATCAAACTTAGAAAGTATGGCTACCGATATTTGCTGGTGTTCGTAGACTCCTATTCTGGATGGGTGGAAGCCTTCCCAACAAAGAAGGAAACTGCTGCCACTGTGTGTAAATTATTAGTAACTAAAATTGTCCCTAGATTTGGCCTTCCCATCACCTTGGGGTCCAACAATGGCCCAACATTTATTGCTCAAATTACTAAAGTCTTAGCAATGCTTCTAAATATTAACTGGAAGTTCTACTGGGCTTAAAGGCCCCAAAGTTCAGGGTAAGTAGAAAAAATAAACAGAACCCTAAAGGAATTGTTCGTTAAGTTGCATTTAGGACCTGGCGAGAATTGGGTTGATCCTTACTTTACCTTTTGCCCTATTTCAAGTCCGATGCAATCCCTATGTGAAAAGCATGACCCCATTTGAATTTATGTTTCGCAGACCTTCCCCAAATCCTCCCAAGATTGAGGGAAGTAGAAATAATGGAAGTCACTAATCGTTCCCTCATCGAGTGCCTGCAGGCTGTGCAACAGGTGAGAGACAAATCATCTGCTCTGACACCTTCAAAAAAGCCTAACCAAGGGAAAGGGAACAGGCAGCCAACAACGTGCCACCAGGAAACTGGACATGGGTAAAGAAGCACCAACCTGACAACTTAGAACCTAGGTGGACTGGCCCATACCAGGTGATACTTACAACACCAACTGCTGTTAAAATAGTGGGGAGGGGGCCGTGGATTCATCAGTCATAAGTAAAAAAAAAAAGCCCTTCCTGAGCATATCCTGAAAAGATGGACACCCAGAAAGACGGAAAATCCCTCAAAATTAAGGTTTTACAGAATTAATTGTTTTTCTCCGAGTATTGCTGAAAGCACCCACTGTTTTCCCCAAGCACAAACACATCTGTGGACTGCTATTCTAACCTCCAGCAGTGAATATGTAACCTCTTATACTGGGTATGACCCCCAGTTTTCATTTTGATTTGTTTGATTTGATAGGAAAAAATGGCATCTGGATCCTTTAAAGGTAAAGGGCACAATGGGACCTATACTGGAATCCCGTTCTATGGGTGCGGAATACTCTCTATAGAAAGAAGGCTCCAAACAAACTATTTCTATATATGCCCAGCTAATGGACTCCCTCAATGCCAAGGGGTGTGACATTACCATTGTGCAGCTTGGGGTTGTGAAACTATCATTTTCAGGGTGGAAACTTGTTAAAGACGACCCTATTATTTTTACAAGAATGAGACTCAAGTCGGAAGGGTTTGATCCCAACACGTGTATGGTTTCCAAATGTAACCCAATAAGAATTGGATTCAAGCGTTATTGGGTTCACCGGGAAAACATGGGGAATTCAACATTATGTAAATGATAGAGATCCCGGGACAACCTTTTCTATCCAGCAAAGTAAAATATGGCAACCTGCCATCCATACAAAGGCCCAAACCTCGGGATAAATCCTGAAGAGCCACAGCTGGGTGTCATTAAGATTCCTTTGCCGCACCCTCCAGACTCTCCAGTAACTTTCCCGTTCACTGCCAGCCCAACTCACAGGGCCCTTCTCATTCAGGAGCCACCTCAAGGTTCTGTGTTTGATTCTCGGGATGCTGTATTCCAATGTATGAACTCAAATCCTCACCGCACAGCTGATTGTTGGCTTTGTCTGAACCCTGCTTCCCCTTACTATGTAGACACAGGTACAAATAGCACTATTGGTACAGAGTGTAATCCAATTAGAAATGTTAGTAAAAAGGATTACACGAAGCAGCAGTGTATAGGTGATGTTAGTATGGACTCAAGTCTAAGCTCACTTTAAAAGATTTGCAAGGGCAAGAACTGTGTTTTCATTCATCTAATTATCCCTTTAATATATCAAGATATCGAGATTTTTGCCTTCAAGCTGTTCCCATTGAACCAAATGTTGATCCTAATTTTTTTATCTGCTCCAATGAGTACTTGCTTTACTTGTTCCACAGGATGAACATCCTGTCTCTTTTCCCCAGTATTAGTAGCGGACCTGGGTTTTTGTGTGCTAGTGCATGTTAGTCCTCAAGTGTACCTGTGTTCTGGTGAAGGAGGTGTAGGGATAACTTTGGAATTTCCGGATGAGTTAAAAGAGCCCAGTATTGGTCCCACTGGTAACAGGGCTTGGGATTATGGGATTAGCTGCAGTCGGGTCAGTTGCTTTAATACAAGGAAACTTAAACTATCAGACTCCTAGTCAGCAAATTGCTTTAGATCTACAGGGATTAAAAAAAAAACCTGTCTCCCATTTAGAAAGATCCCTAGACTCCCTTGTAACAGTTGTGTTGCAAAACCGCCGAGGGCTTGACTTGCTCTTTTGGAAACAAGGAATGCTGTGCACAGCATTGGGAGAAACTAATTCTATGCAAAGCATTTGGGAATCAATAAAGATAGATTAGGCCTGGTTAGGAAAAGAGTAGAACAAAGAGTCAAGAAAAGAAATGGAGGAACCAATTGGTTTGTAAAGCTACTTAATTGGTCAGCCTGGCTAACTACCCTATGAACGGCCCTAGCCGGCCCCTAATCCTCCTCCTGCTAAGCCTCACATTTGGCCCAGTAATAACCAATAAGCTAGTGGCATTCCTTACACAGAAAGTACAAGCCACAAAACTCTTAGTGCCGAACCCACCATACACTGGGCTGGCTACCGCAGATTCAATGATTTGAACTTGGCTAAGAACAGGAGGGAATGTAGCAGCTCTGTGCAAAGCTTAAATAGCCTTGACAAGAGAAGTCATTTTGAGCTGACAGAAGCCATTATGAACGGTAAATAAGCTAGCTATGAACTGCCAATGAAATAGCTGATACTGGGGAGTTAGGCTGTGCAGACATAGCCCAAGGGAACATACAGAAGGAAATGGATGTTCAGAAGGCTTGCGAGAATGACCAGAGCAGTTTTGGTTCAACTAAGAATGGCTAACCACAAAACCCCGCTTCTGAGCTCTGCCTGCTTGCACACCTGCACATTGCAAAAGTATAAAAACCTTTGGAAAATTAGACTGGGGGGCCGCTCAGTCTCCCCTCAAGAGAGTTGATGGTCCCTGCGCAGGAAATGAAACTTGTTCTGCTGAACTTTCCGGCAGTCTGGGCGGTTTGCTGTCTGGGAATGGAGTGTAGCTACAACAGACACAGGTGGCGCCATTCTGCCTGAGAGTGCAGTCACGTGGCTGGGAAAATGGAGGCCGCAGGTTGCGGCCTAGCCGAAAGCCAGCCTGGAGCCAGCTACCCAGCCAGAGTCCTGCCCAAACCAACAGGGTGGACGCAGGCGTCCCCAGGCCTGCTGCTTGCCGGAGCCGCGGCACAACACTGTGTCCCCGTCTTGGCACAACAGACTCCATTTTGAGTCCTGCACCTCCATCTTAGCTCTCAAGGCTGACCGCTAACCGCCCTCCCCTCCCCTGCTCAACCCCAAATTCCTGGAAACAGCTCGTCCCAAAGCCAGAATGTTTTCTGAAGATATGGTCACTCCATCTTCCTTGACATATAGATAAGATTAATGAACTTCTCCCTTCTGAAGCACCTATGTGTGCAGATCCTCCCCAGCTATGATCCTTCCCAGCTGTGCCTGCCAGCAGTGGGCATAAAAACGCCGCCAGGATTTTTTCCCCCGGCGCAGCTTCAATAGCTCAATATCCTGAGTTGCTGAACCCGCCCGCAAGCTTCTCAATAAAGCCTGCTTCTAAAACTTCGTTAATTGGGTCTTTCATTCTGTTTTCACATCCAAATAGACCTTGTATTTTGGTGCCAAAAACCCGGGATAGGTGTGTGGCTCCCCCCTTCTTTTGGGGTCCCCTAAGAGCCACCCATCTTCCCCAAATCTCCAGGACCTTTAGGCGCGGCGCTTGCCTACGTTCAAAACCAGTCTACGGCTGCCCTGATGAGTCTCTCCCTCTCACTCAGACCTTGTGAAAGAAAAGACTTGTTTTTCTCTGCCAAGTTGCCTGGCCCCAGTCCCAGCTTAACAACCATGCACATTGGCTTCCGACGGGCATTTTTGATTTCAATATTCTACAGGACCTGGACAATTTCTGCAGGAGGACTGGTAAGGATTCTGAAGTCCCCTATGTGCAGGCTTTTTGGGACTTGCCTTCCCGCCCTGACCTCTGTAGCCATTGTTCCGCCCGCCAAATATGGTTAGATCTATCTCCTCAGCAGAAAGAACCTGCCATTCAAACCCCAGAAGAGCCAGCCATGCTCCTCAGCGCGCCTCTCCCGCTGCCCTATCTGTCGCCCCCACCCGCTGCGCCACCCCATCGCTCTCTCCTGTCCTCACTGCTTGCCTCTCATACCCGCTCCCACAACACTCCAGCTGCCCTTTGTCCATTAAGAGAGGATGCAGGTGTATAGGGACTCGTTCAAGTCCACGTCCCTTTTTCCTTAAAGGACCTGTCGCAGATAGAGACCCGCCTGGGCTCTTTCTCAGCAGACCCCTCTAAGTTTATTAAAGAATTTACCTACATTTCTCAAACGTATGATTTAACCTAGCATGACATCCAAGTGATCCTTGCTTCTACCCTTACTGCCGAGGAACGTACACAGACAAAAACCACGCTATCGACCCAAATGTCCCCTTGGGGGCGCATGCCATCCCAATAGAGGACCCCAGTTGGAGTTACCAGCCCGGCCGGGCGTCTGATCTTCCTTATAGAAACCTCATGCTCAGGTACCTCATTAGAGGTCAGGAAACAGTCTCCAACAAGGTTGTCAACTATGTCAAACTGAGAGAAGTTACTGCTCATTTTCTTAACCGCCTCCAGGAGGCACTCACAAAGTACACTCGTTTAGACCCAGGGTCTAAAAAGTGGGGCCTATATTTTGGCCTCTCACTTCACCTTCCAGTCAGCCCCTGACATCAGAAAAAAAGCTAAAGAAGGCTGAGGATGGCCCTGAATCCCCCATACAGGATCTGGTAAAAATGGCATTTAAAGTTTTCAATGCTTGGGAGGAGCCGGCTGAGGCCACTTGCCAGGTGAGGGTCCAACAGATGGTTAGCCTCCATTCCCAAGCCCTGGTAGCAGCCCTAAGGCCGGCAGGCAATCCCGTCCATCGCCGCGCTCCCCAGGGGAGCCGGCACCTACAGCCAGGAGCCTGCTTCAAATGTGGCCAGGTCGGCCACTGGGCAAAAGTTTGCCCCAATCCCAAGCCTCCTACCAAGCCCTGCCCGCAGTGCAATCAGCCAGGCCACTGGAAGTCGAACTGCCCGACCCTGGCTCTGCCACCGGCTCTGCAAAGCCGAGGTGCCGAGATCCTGGAAACTCCAGACACATAGCTGCAAGGTATGGAGCTGCTGGGGTTCATGGACTGAAGAGGCCCTGGCTCCTCAACTCCGGTAACCCTTGCCGAGCCCAGGGTTGTGCTCCAGGTAGCGGACTACCTTCTCCATTTCGCCCTCTCACTCAGGCCCTACTTCCCCTTCCCTGGTCTCGGTTATGGGAATAGACACGCCCCCCTCCCATTCTGCAGATCCTGTTACTGACTTAGCCAAACAACTTTCCCGCTCCGAGCTCAGTATGCTTTTTACCTCCCACTTACACTCCAACTTACACTGATCAGGAAAACACCCAGTATTGCTCTCTTCCTCAACAAAAATGGTGGGTACACAAATAGAACTTACTCATTCTCCCAAAGTTACAACAGGAAACAATTATCACCAATATTCACAATTCTCCACACATTGGGCCAAAAGCTCTCTACACGTTTCTAACCCCATATTTCACCCCACTGGACTATGGAGTACTATCAACACAGTACATGCAAAATGCAACATTGGAGCCCTCTCCAATAGCCAGAAAGCTCAATACCCTCGTAAACAGCTCCACCAGATGTAAGGGCACCTACCGGGACAGGACTGGCAGATAAACGTTACCCACATGCCAAAGCATAAGCGGTTTAAATACCTCCTCACTATGGTTAACACATTTTCAGGATGGATCAAAGCCTTTCCCACCTCCTCTGAGAGTGCAAGCATAGTCGCCACTCACCTTCTTCAAGACATCATTCCTCATTTTGGCCAGCCTGCTTCAATTCAGTCGGACAACGGTCCAGACTTCATATCTATGGTGCATCAGGCAGTTAGCGCCTCACTGGGCATCTGCTGGAAACTCCACGCAGCCTACCACCCCCAGTCTTCTGGTAAGGTTGAACGAGCTAATGGTCTCATAAAACAACAGCTCACCAAACTCTCCCTAGAACTGCAACTTTCTTGGCCTCAAACATTACCCTTTGCCCTTATACTCGCCTTGGCGCAGCCCCTAAGGAGCCGTCCAGCCTCAGTCCTTTCAACATACTCTACAGACAACCTTTCCTTTTCTCGCCTCTTCCTGCAACCGATTGCCCTCTGTTAGCTTTGTACCTTCCATACTTGTGCTTGCTCCGCAACCTTCTTAGACAACACGCCGACTCTGCCATCCCTGAACACTCTCCGACCTCTGCTGATCACCAAAAACCAGTGCATCCTGGAGATGCTGTGTTAATTAAATCCCTTGCACCCAAACCCTTAGCACCCTGGTGGAAAGGCCCTTACACTGTCCCTTACCACTCCCTCAGCAATCAAGGTTCTTAGACTAGATTCCTGGGTACATTTGTCCCGAGTCCAGATTAGCAGTAAACTCTGACCATGGCCACAGTGGTCTGCTCAGTCTACTGGTCCTATGTCTCTCTGCCTCACTCACCTCACCAAGCCAGCCAGCTAAACCTAGTATAATTTCTTTCCCCTTTTGCCTGGTGATTTTACTTGACTGAAAACTATACCAATTACGCCTGCACTAAGTGTTATGATTATTTGCTGGCCACCGCTAACTGCCCACGCACAGGGGGAAGAGCACCCATATACTTAACTTTCACTGATTTTAAAACGCTTCCTGTATGACCAGAAGGCAACTACCCAATGTGCAAAAAAGTGAACACAGAAAAATGTAGGGTGTCCTTGGTCTTCCTGCCAGATACATTACCTTTCCCTTCGTCCCCAGGGATGATTCTACTACCATCAATCTAAATACACTCTCACAATCCCAGACCCCTGGGATAGCCGGTGGACGTCTCCGGTTCCAGGTGCCTAGTGCACCACTCGCCAAGAGAAATTTCTGGACGCCAAACTGTATGTATGGAGGTCGCTACTCCAGGTCCAATCCACCATCCACCATAATTTTCAGATCCAAGATCTTCAACTCACTAACTAAATTTCTAAACCTTCTGAGTCTACCTTCTCCTGGCTCACCCTGCTACAGCAGGGACTGGTCATCGCCACTTTGCTGGACTAGGCAACCTCTCCACCTGCTTCATGTGTGTGGCCCTAGAACGCCCTCCTCTGGTAGCAGTATCAGGTCCTGCCCTGTCATTTTCATCCAACGTAGAGACCACAAAAGCCATAACTATCCCCAACGTCCCTCTGTACATCCAACCAGAAAACACTCAAGTGCCCTTTTGCTACTCCAGTCCATCGACACAGACATGTAATGTCACCCAAATCCCCTCCAAACCACTAACAAGGCCGAAAAAATTTTCTTTTGGTGTAACCATACACTCACTAAGCATATAAACATCAGTTCCACCTCTACCCAACACTCTGGTTCCGCAGCTCATTATATACACTCCGGCTGAGTTCCACGACAAATACATCCAAGTATACAGTCGTCAAACTAAAAGAGCAGTTTTTCTCCTGATAGCAGTGAGAATCTCCTTCACCTCAGCAGCAATTGCAGTAGGACTCAGTGGCGGAGCCCTTGGACACTATCATCACAGCAGACAAGTTATCCGCATGCTTCCAGCTGGCAGTCGATGCCTCTGCCAAGTCTCTAGCCTCCCTGCAAAGACAAATAACCTCTGTTGCCCAAGTTGCCTTGCAGAACCACTGCGCTTTACACCTCATCATGGCTGAAAAAGGAGGAACCTGCCTCTTCCTCCAGGAGGAAGGCTGTTATTATATCAATAAACTGGGGATTGTGGAAACTAGAGTCCAGACCCTAAACAAGCTAAACCGTGAGCTGCAAAACAACAGATTCAGAACAGATGGATTTCCTCCTGGTGGAACTCTTCTCTGTACTCCTTCCTAGGCCCCATACTAGGACCCATAATTTTAGTTATAATTTTGCTCTTAATTGCTCCTTTTCTCATCCAGCTCCGGCAAAGTCGACTCCGCGAAATTACCCTTATAGCAGTTCACCAGCAATACCAACCTCTCCACTCTGTGCTAGGCCGCAACTCTCTGTACTCTGCCTGGAAAAGCCCCTCCCCTTGCTCTATACCCACTACCCACAGGTATCAGTTACAGAAACGGACTAACCTCGTCCCTTTTCCCTATAGGGCACAGTATAAAATGTCCGGTCTTGGCACAACAGACTCCATTTTGAGTCCTGCACCTCCATCTTAGCTCTCAAGGCTGACCGCTAACCGACCTCCCCTCCCCTGCTCAACCCCAAATTCCTGGAAACAGCTCTTCCCAAAGCCAGAATGTTTTCTTTAGATATGGTCACTCCACGCGTCCCTGACATATAGGTACGATTAACGACCTTCTCCCTTCTGAAGCACCTGTGTGCGCAGATTCTCCCCAGCTTTGATCCTCCCCAGCTGTGCCTGCCAGCAGTGGGCATAAAAACGCTGCCAGGATTTTTCCCCCCTGCGCGGCTTCAATAGCTCAATACCCTGAGTTGCTGAACCCGCCCGCAAGCTTCTCAATAAAGCCTGCTTCTAAAACTTCGTTTATTGCATCTTTGATTCTGTTTTCGCGTCCAAATAAACCTTATACACTGAGCCTCGAGAAGGCTTTGGGAGTCAAAATCCTCCCAGCCTCCAGGCAGCAGCGTCCCAGCCCCCTCACAAATGCAGCCCGGGAAGGCAGGCGAGTTCCAGGGAAAACAGGCACGTCAAGTGCCGCACACCAGCAAGAAACAGCGCAAAGACGGACACCAGCAAGAAACGGCGCAAAGACAGACACCAGCAAGAAACAGCGCAAAAAGGGACACCGTGAATTCAACCCAACAATTCTCCCGAGGGTGGTGAGGTAAAAGGAGCCCAGAGGGGCCCCAAATCCATGAGACCAACATGGGAGGGCCCACTCCTGGGGCCGGCTTACCTCATAGCTCCAAATCACACAGCACTGCTTCTGTTCGACCTCTCTGGGAACAGGTGTGCCTCGGTCGTTGGCTCCACCTGAGAAACAGCTCATGCCGAGGCCTGGTTTGGGATCCCCGTGAGTTTTATGAGCGGTTAGGGAGGCGTGGTCGATGACGTAGGTCGACCCCATTGGCTGAATTGTTGAATTGAATTCACCTGGCCTAGGGGAGCCAACGCCCACACAGGCGTAGCTACCCCTCCTGGCTGGAAACCTGAACTTTTGAGCATGCAGTGAGCCACTGGTTCATGAGCCGGTAGCTCAGACCTCTGAGCATGTGTAATAGGCCTGCCAGTCCCTATGCTAGCTCCCTAACAGGTTTTCCAGCCAAAGGTCTGCCTTCTGGAGCTGTTCTACAGAAAGCACTTAGTTCCTGATGCCTACGCATTCGGGGTAATGGATGCCCTCGCTTCCGTGCTTGCTTCTATGTCATTCTGGAATGGTCCTTGTTTCACAAGGTCGGCAAGGTCAGGAATTCTGGGCTGGTTGGCTACCAAGAACAAAATAAATAGCCAACAAATTGAAATCTCAACCCCTATATTGGTTTATTATCGACCACACAAACTTGTCTTCTGGAACTTCCCTCCTAAATGTCTGAACCCTTGAACTCCTTGACATATGTACTGGGAAAGCAAGGATTCCAAACTCTGATCACCATATCTGACTGCTCCCCCAGTCCCTCTGCACTGTCAACCAGCAAAGTCGGGCCTCTCCATTTCTCAGAAGCTGCAGATTGTTACGTGACATCACCCCGTGTTTAAATGTTAGTGATTATGCCATTTAAAAAAACAGATGTGTGAGCCAACTGGGGGCAAACAAGACTCGTTTCAAACACCAGCTCTGTCTCCTTTTAGTGTCCGTGTACAACACTGACAACACAACATTGGGTCCTGCTGGGTTCCCATTAGCATCGGGGAGGAAGGCTATTTATTACAGGGAATCCTACCTTTGTCCCTTGGTGTTAATTGCAGACTCACTGGGTGACGGATTGTATCTGACACGCACCACGTTTGCCGCAGCAAACACCAACACTTTGTCAAACTCCGTTTGGTATTGCTCCATCCCTCCATTATTCTCCCTAATGACAAAAATAATTAACACATTCATATAAAAGCACAGGATGAGGATAGCTTTAATTTATGCATCTAGTTCAGGGTCATCCCTCTTATCAATATATGACAATCTAATGAGGCTTAATTAAAAAGTAGCAGTGAAGCTATTTAGGAAACTGAGGGATTGTCACGAGTCCTGGTTGTGACAGCATGTTTTGAGCACCATGGAAGATAACAGATTTGTCTTCTGTGGTATCTCATATCCATCATCCCCAAACTACCTGCTCTTAGGGGTAGAGAGAGTTAGCTTGTCTTTGAAAAAAGTGCCTGGGCTTGGTAGCTGCTCACAGGATGGCAGGTGTAATGTATTATGAGAACTTAACAAGGCTCTGAGAAGATGGCTATTGGAAGGTCTGGCTGGAGGGCAAGGTCATGGCCCTGAAGGATTCAGGATCCAGAAGTCAAGTCAGAACTGGATGCCAGAGACTTTCTCAATCCAGCCCTCTTTGCCCCTCCCTAAGGACAATACATTTCTAAGCATTATGGATTCTACTTCAGAATCTTTCTCAAACCCAGGGCCCTCTTCACCATTATTGTCTAGACCTGGTCACCTCTTGCCTTATAAATAAAATTATGGGTTTATTGTAAGTCTGGGTCTGTTAGGTTTCTCGGGTGAGAAATGTCTCGGTCCTTGGCTACACACTGGAAAGGAATTCACACCAAAGCCTGGTTGGTAATCCGAGTGGGTTTATATACATGAGAGAAGAAGGTTCCGGCGTTACACAAAACTGAACACGGGCACCCTCATGACACTGCACACCCAGCTCTGCTGAGTGGAAGGCAGAGATGCAGCTGAAGGGAAGGGGCGGTAGTCTCCAGATTTCATCCTTTAAGGGCTTTCAGCTGGGAGGCGTCAATTAAGCTCTCCTGGCTTGGGCTTAGCCCGAATTGGCTTCCAACCTCCCGCAGGGGGCCCCCTAAGCATGGAGAGGAACAACCCCTTGTCTTGCTACCTAACCGGTCTACATTCCTGCATGGCTACATTGAGATGGAACTAGCCCCTTTAGACAGCCTGTGTGGTTCACCAGGAGACACGGGCCCCAGTGTTCCCTGTTACCACCTTAAACCTTAAACTACTGTTGGAGTTTATATTACCTGTGTGGGTCTGTGGGCATGGGACGTTTCCATGCCAGAGATCTGAAGTTACACAAATAGGCATCCAGAACAGAACTCATACAGGCTCTAATAAGATGCTCAGATGCTTCTCGCTAGGATGAGAATTTAACGAAGTGTGTGAGCAGTTCAGATCTTGTAAGGGAGAACAGGTCAGTAGGGTATCCAGAGAAGAGAGCAAAGGTCAGGGGAAAGGGAGGGGGCCCACAGACGTCTGTGCTCTGTGTTTGGCCACAAGACAAGAAACCGGGTCTCCTTGCAAAAGAAAGCAGAACAGCAAGTCCCTCAGAACTACGACATTTTTAAACATGACCTACACAACACTCGGCTCGGGGAGGCGCCTTGGAAAATCATAAAAGCCCTAAAAGAGGGGCAAGGAGGAAGCCCAAGCCTTTGATTTTCCCTGCTGTGCTTTCAGTGTTGAAATGTCTGTGCACGGAGCCTTTGAAATTTCAGAATCAGAGAGTGGATTCACAAGCCAAGCTCCTGCTTTATTCTTCAATGCATTTTGGCCCAGCTTCTCCTTGGTGAGACATGTAACAGAAATTCTGGACTTAGGAGCCACTTGGTCCTTGGACACTAGGAGATTTCAGTGGAATCTGAAACAGGGCTCTAACCACCAGCTGGACTGGCCTAGGAAGCCCAAGTATTCAGTCTCCCAAACACCAACCTCCTGTTGCTCTTCATCTGCCTCCACCTTGTTTAGCTTTAGTTGTCCGTGGAAGCGTTTGGCACCCATCTGATGCTTCGGAACCCAGAAAGGAGGAAAGGTAAAACTGGGATTCAAATGAAACAGACTTAAGCAGGACCATAGCCAAGATGTGCCCAGGGCTCCTCGCAGCATTTGTCACCTTCATTTCCCTCTTCGGACTCAGACGTGGCAAGGTTCAGAAACAAGCTTTACCAGAAAGAACAGCTGTGAACCCAGCCTGCTTCCAAGTGAGAAAAAGCCCTTTACACATGAGTTCCTGAGGTCAGCCCAGCCCTGTGCGACCCCACCCCTCCCAGAGTCCCAGGCTCTCTGGCGAAGCATTAAAGCAAGTGGAAGCAGAGATTTGCTCAGAATAAAAAAATCATTTTTCACAATAGCATGGCACGTTCTGGATGGCAATCACGGCTGCACAAACCACATCCGTCCTCCAGCCATAATGTTGGCGCCTCGGTGACCACGCACATACATTGTGTGGCGAGACTGAGAGCCTATTCCATTTGTGGTCAATTGTTTCCTCCCTCCCCATACTTTGCACTTAGGAGACATGCTCTCTGGAGGTGGTTGAGGCTTGTCTTCTCACCAATAATCATCTCCTACGCCTTCCTTTACAGTCACTAATTTGATGTGTTCACTCAAAGAAATGCCAATAATATGAGGTTTCAGAGGAGAGCTCCTAGAGCTCCCCCAGACAACAAGGAGGCCGAGTGTCACCGTCATTATCCTGAGCTGGGAGGGGGCACAAGTGTTCCGGAAGCTGGGGATCCGTCACTGCCTGCCCACCGCACAGACAGAGCAGGTGCTGGTTATAATTGCTTCTAGACGTCCTGCCATGCTGAGTTGAAAGTCAAACCCGTAAACGCTGCCCGACTACAATAAAACTGGAGTACACAGACATTTCTGCATCATTGCTGGGTGAAAATATGCTGAGTGGAGTTGGATGAGATGGCAGCAAGTGCCTAAGGAGGGGATGCTGTGGGAACACCAACAAGATGACTGTCAGTCGCCATTTCCTCCTCTCGTCTGCTTCCCCCCCCCTATATTTCAGGACCAAAAGACATGACAAATATGTAAGGAAACAAATTTCTTAATTTTTACAGGAGTCTCCCACCCCACCCCACAAACTCCCATCCACCTCTGGCCTCCTTTGAGCAAGTCAGTAGAACTTTTTTTTTTTTTTAAACCTGGCTTCTACTATGGCAATTTCCGGAGTTGCTATGTGGCTGTGTTTAAAAGTCGCCTTTGGGATCCAGAGCACAATCCTTGTCACAAAGGCATTCGCCCAGTCCCAACGAGCAATGCGACCTCATTTCAGAAGGTTGTTCTTGTTTCTGTAGACCCAGAAAGGAGTTCAAGCTGTTGATCTTGACCGTGGTTGTCGAGTCAGCCTCTCATGGGCACCTCATGGGAAGCGGAGCCAACTATGCCAGTCTGTGCTATCACCAGGGCTGGGAGGGGAAGCCAACCGTGGCGGGCCGTAGGTCGATGTGTGGATGGAGATAATCAGGTCTTTCGTCCTTATTCTATTTCAGTCTGGAAACATCACTGAAGCCTGCTCAGTGTCATAGCAACACACAAATTTTCACTGACAGTCTGGGGCACATTGGCTGCAAATCGAACCCGGGTCTTCCCGGTGAAAGACGATGAGAGATCTACCACTGAAGCACCGTGGCCCTCACCTCAAACCAGGGCAGTCATTTCCCACAGATCTACCAGAGTTCAAACCACACCACAATGCAGGATGACTGAGATTGCCACCAGAATCTGATACTGATGCAGAAAAAAACCTAACTACCATTTTTTTGACTCCCACTCATACCGGCCCAATAGGACAAAGAACTGCCCCTTTGGGGTTTTGAGACTTTAAATCCTTACAGTAGCGGTTCTCAACCTGTGGTCGCGACCCCTCTGGGGATCAAATAACCCTTTCACAGGGGTCAACCAATTCATAACAATACCAAAATTACAGTTATGAAGTAGCAATGAAAATAATTTTATGGTTGCAGGTGACCACAACATGAAATGTATTAAAGGGTGGGGGCATTATGAAGGTTGAGAACCACTGCCTTACAGAAATAGACAACCTCATATTTCTCCCACGTACGAGTTAGTCAGTTCAAACCTCCGACCTTGCGATTAGCAGCTTAATGCACAGTCCACTACACCACCTGGGCTCCTAATGCTATAATAAGAGATACTATTGTTAGATCTCTCCTGGGAGAGATATACCTCAGGCCTTGGCTTCGCGCGAGAAAGAATTCACTTCGAAGCCTGGATTGTGATCCAAGTGAGTTTTTTGAGAGAAGAAGTTTCATGTTTACACAGGCACCTCAGGGCCCCTCACGGGGCACAGCCTACCTAGAAGCTGCTGGAGAGAAAGTCACTCAGTGGGCTCCGGGATCCTGCCTTTTTTCTTTTTTTAAAAATCGTTTTATTAGGGGCTCATACAACTCTTATCAAAATCCATATATACATCAATTGTGTGAAGCACACTTGTACATTCATTGCCCTCGTTATTCTCAAAACATTTGCTCTCCACTTAAGCCCCTGGCATCAAGTCCTCATTTTTCCCCTCCCTCCCTGCTACCCCATCCATCAAGAAACCTTGATAATTTGTGAGTGGTGATACTGAGAGGGTTGTGGGAGGGTGGATTGGAAAGAGGGAACTGATTACAAGTATCTACATGTGACCTCCTCCCTGGGGGACAGACAACAGAAAAGTGGGCGAAGGGAGACATCGGAGCGGTCAAGATCCTGCCTTTTCAATTCCTCCATAGGGAGGCATGGTTGACGGTCATGGTCAACCCCAATGGCTGGATTGAATTCACCTGGCCCAGATGGGCCAATCCAGGTGTAATGCCCACCTAGGTGTACCACCCCTTCCTGGCCGGAAGTTTGAACCTGAGCATATGTAATGGATGACCCAGTCCCTATGCTAAACCACCTAATAGTATTTGCAAGATGCCAAGCACAATTCTAAGCTTTTTGTGTATAATAATTCAATTATTCCACTTAACAAGCCTATGTGTGGACTCTATTCTGGCCTCATTTTACAGATGAAAAATCAGTGGCACAGGATGATAAAGTCATGAGCCTAGGACCACACAGTGAGGAAGTGGGAAGGAGAGATTTGGACCCAGGCTGCAGAGCCCATGCCTTGGGTGCCTACAGCTGCCATGTAGGACACAGAAAAGCATGGAGCAGACTCGGCGTAAGACATTAGGGAGTTGGGAGGACTGTAGCATGAATGTATGTCCTATGACTTCATGAGAGTAGCTGCTACTCAGATCCAGAAGAGAATACAAGCCTTTTGCAAAAATTATTTTTTCCAAGAGAGGGTGGAAAACTGCATCTTGTGCGAAATCCCCCCAACCTGCACATATGCATAGCTATTTCAGAAGGTTCCAAACAATGTGTGCTGTGCGGAAAACCAAACTGAGCTCAGGGGGAGCTGGTCTGTGGGTTATGTTAGCGAGAAAGTGAGCAGTTTGAACTCACCAGCCACCACTCCAAGGGAGAAAGAGGAGGCTTTCTGCTCCCATGGACTTACAGTCTTCGAAGTGGCAGGGAGCATTTCCATGCGTCCTATGATTAGGATCTCAGAGGGTGAGGGTGGATTTGGTTGAGACCTGTCTTCAGGGCATTTCCCAGAAGGGCTTCCTGCAGTGGCTCTGCCTTCAGGAATGTCTGATGACCTTGAGGGCAGCAAAGTCCTAAACACACTCGGGCAGTGGTTCTCAACCTTCCTAATACAGGTCCTCTTGTTGTGGTGATGCCCCCCTCCCCCAACCATTAAATGATTTTCTTGCTACTTCATTACTGTAATTTTGCTACAGTTATGAATTGGGTGAGCCCTGTGAAAGGGTCATATGACTCCCAAAGGGGTCGCAACCCACAGGTTGAGAACCACTGCACTAAGGGTTCCCCTCCCAGGCAGCCCTACCAGTGTCTGGTGTGCATAGTTCTGTGAGGTGAGAGAAATGGACTTAGTGTCTGCTTCTGGTGACAGTTGATGTGGGTGGGCTTTCTCCCTATGTCAAATCCCTCTCGAGCCATTTGTCACCACAACAGAGGGAGCCATGCACAAAAAAGCAAGAAGAGGATGCAGCACAGCAGGACAGCAAGCGGAACAATGATTGAATAAGCACAATTCACTTCAATCATGAATCAGGTGCCCTTGAGATGTGAGGAAGACCCCAGTCTAGTGAAATTAGATCAGGTTTAGGGATTGAGTGAAGGGACCCCTCTTGGCTCCCCTCAGCCCCTATTTTGCTTTCCCATTGACCCTGACCCTTGCATCGTGATTGGTCCTTATTCCAGCATGATGGTTGGTTTCATAACCATGGCATATGGGAATGTGTTAGTCGATAGGTTATAAGGCACAGCCTCTGGAATGGGTAAGTGAGGAGGCGATATGGGCTCGCTCATATAGACCTCTAGTTGTCCTTGACATGACTGGTAGAATGGATCATGTGAAGTGATTTGAGATTGGCGTTGAGATCTGATAGGTCATGCAGACTTCTAGCTGATCCTGGCAGTACCCTATTTTAAGGAAACAGAATGTTTGGCGTTTAAGTCGTATTTGAGCTTAAATTTTGAGCAATAGGCTGTGGCTCACAGTGAGAGTCTATGTGGAGACCCTACATCCATTTTGAGGGGCCACAGATTCAGCCGCCATTGAGATCTTTCCTACTGCTGACTGGCAGTGGAAAGCTTGTCACTCAGGCAGTGTGCTTGCGTCCACTCCCCGGGCCAGACTCAACGACATACGGTAGTGTGCACATCATAATGAAGGTCCCGCTCATGCTCTCACAGGCCCTCCTGAAACTCCATGAATTGATCTGTCTTCAGTCACAATTTTGTGACAAAGTTGTTTGTTTTCTATGTCTTATTTAAATTTTCAGAAGCCCAGGTGGTAATGCTGGATAGTGTTGGACTATTAAGAGCAAGGTCGCTGGTTCAAAGCCACTAGTCATTCCACAGGAAAAAGATGAGGTTATTGCTCCCTGTAAAGGTAGCAACTTCAGGATGCCTACACAGAGTCACTATGAGTCAGAGCCAGCAGGACAGAATGGGTGTCATTTTATTTAAGTAACTGTGGCTGTGGGTCCTTCTGACACCATTGTGGCCTCATGCGGATGCTCTCCTTCATCCAGAACAGCGGTTTGTGCCTTTTTCTTGTGTAAAACTTAGCAAAGGAGTTCCTAATAAATATAGTTGAATTGGGAGTCTTTTCCCCCTAAAAACAAAGTAAATACATAAATAGAAACGAGACTATGGTACTAATAACCAGTTGGAGAGTTGAGAAAGCTGAACTCTAAATCCTGATAGAAACCCATTGTGAC
This sequence comes from Tenrec ecaudatus, assembly GCF_050624435.1. Taxonomy (NCBI): domain Eukaryota; kingdom Metazoa; phylum Chordata; class Mammalia; order Afrosoricida; family Tenrecidae; genus Tenrec; species Tenrec ecaudatus. Next base: position 127,741,036 of record NC_134533.1, on the reverse strand, counting down.
TGAGCACCTGCTCAAGGTCATCCACAGCCTATGAGGTTGAGCCTATGTGTTGGGGAGTAATTGTGTACATAAAGTTAACAATTTATCTTTCTAAAGATTCTGTCTAAAACTTACTTTAAATAATAAGTTTTCCCCTGGGCTAGGTAAAGTTCAGGGAGTTTAACCCCCTAGTATCCACCCCCTCTCAGCATTCATCATGTTAGGCCAGAGGAGGCAAATCACACCCACTACCCAGGGAGCACTGCTTCCAAAAGCACATTGCCTGTGCCGGGGCAGAGGGGAGGTACCCGGACCAGAAATGCTGACAGAGTGGAACCAGAGAGCTCAGCCCCCAGCTTCCCGAGGGAGCAGATGTGATGGTTCACTTCTGGATGAATATGTTTAAGCAAAGGCCAAGGGCATGACTTGGGCAGCACAAAAAGCAGATGTGCAGAGGTTGTTCACTGCATTCCAGAAGTTCACACACTCTCCGGAGGCTCCTTGGCTCAATGGCAGGAAGTCATTGGTGGCTTCCACCTTCAATCCCAAAAGGTCACTGCCGTCCAGTGGATTCCAACCACAGTGACCCTATATGGAGTGTTCAAGACTGTAAATCTTCATGGGAGCCAGCAGTCTCATTGTCCCCCTTGGGACAGGGAGCTAGCAGCCCGTTTTGCCACCAGGGCTCCTTCCTCTCTAATTCTGGATCCAGTCCCTCCGAATATCCTGCCCTGCCCTTGTCTAGGCTTCTTAAATGCGTTCCACGCAGCTTATGTTAGTCTGGGTGCAATCGAGAAACAAATCCACAGAAACATATATGTATAAGAGAGTTGTATGTAAAGGGTGAGTGCACATCAAGAAAACATGCTCGTATGTGCTTATGCACCCGCTTTGCCGGGGTAGGCTGGTGTGCTTTTTCCATGTGGGCTTTGTTGTTTCTTAGCTAGATGGCCCCCTGTTTATCTTCCAGCATTTAAGACCCCAGACGCTATATCCTTTGATAGCCGGGCACCATGGTGCTTAACTACTACACCACCAGGGTTCATTAGCATGTGACTTATCTCCTGTCATTCACACCAGATGCTCAAAATAGCAGGAGACCAGGTTTCTCCTTTGTGGCCACACCAGGTACTGACAGAACCAAGAACAGAGACACAGTTATATATCTTGACTATCATTTGCATATTATATGCCAGGAATCCCTAGGAAGTGTCTTGGAATTGTTCTACTCTGGTTCAAATTTCACACACCCTCCCAGTTTCCATACTGACTCTGCCAAACCCCTAGTAACTGATTTGCACCTCCTATCAACTTCGGGAAAAGACCCTATGCCAGATATAGAAGTGGACATACTTGGTACCCAGAAAACCTGTTCTGTGTTTTGAGGGCGGCTCAGCAAACACCCTATGTCAGACATAGAAGTGGACATACTTGGTACCCAGAAAACCTGTTCAGTGTTTTGAGGGCGGCTCAGCAAACAAAATGGGCACAGTGATTAAGCATTCAGCAGCTAACACAACGGTCAACTCTGTAGTGGTTCTGAAAGAGAAGGACATGGTAGTTGGCCCCCCAAAAGAGTTACAAACTTGGAAACCCTATGGGTATTTGTATAGGGTCGCTATGTGTTCCAATTGAGATGATTGTCATAGGTTGGGTTTGGTTTAACCCGTCTTACTGAGGAGATTCCTTCTTTACACGCGATCAGTTACTTTAGAGGAAAAAGACATGCCTGTCCCAGAACAATCCAAGGACTGGTAAAGGCAACACCCACAAAGACACTCCCTCTGCCTGCCTAACTCTAAAATGCTGCCCATAAAACACTCTGCCTGGTAATATCTGGGCAGCACACTGGGGAGGTGCAGCAAATGTGTGTTGAATGTATGAGGCCATTTCATAGTTTGGCTGCACGATGAGGGTGTCTGTCATAAAGCCGATCTCTTTGACTCCACCTCTCAGCAGAGATGAACACAAGCTTCCCGTTTTTTTCTCGGCAATGTCCTTGTCAAATAAAAGTTCCTTGTAGATCAGTAACTTGCCACAGAGCAAAAGATATGGGAAGAGGCTCATCTTTCTCCTGGCTATGAAATAGAATGGCAAGCCCCTCCCTTCAACACACACACACACACACACACACGCACGCACGCACGCACGCACACACACGCGCGCACACACACCCCTGCCTTACAACTACATTTGGTTGATTAGCAAACAAAGCTCTACAACCCAACTATGTGTTTTTCTTCTCCAGAGGAATGACGGACTTACATACCCTGCATTGTCTTTTTTTAATGGAATTGCCCCAGTTCTCCTCACCTTTCCTTAGATAGTGCAGTGAACTATTAGATGACTGCAGGTATTGAAAACTAGTACTGATTTCCAGTTTGTGTCACCTTTGGCTTTGAGCACCCTCCACTTCTCTAGTAAGCTTTCCATTGCTTTGGGGAAATGTTCTCTCTCTGAATTTATTATGTGAGGGGGGTAGGGTAATAATCAATGTGCCTATGGAGGACTACCCTTCATGACCTAAACTCATTAAGGGGCAGTGCCTGATGGAGCATCAGGTTGGAGGAAGGATTATTAACAACCTGCATTATACAGATGACACAATTTTGCTGAAAATGAGAAGGACTTGATTCACTTGCTGATGAAGATGAAGGATTAAAGCCTTCAGTTTGGATTGTGACTCAAGGTAAAGAAAGCCCAGACCCTCACAAGTGGACCTATTGATAACATCATGATAAATGGAGGAAAGATCGAAATTGTCAAGGATTTTGTCTTGCTTGAATCCACAATCAATTCTCATGGAAGCAGCAGAGAAGAGAACAAATGATACATTTCACTAGTCAAATCTGCTACACGAGACCTCTTTAAAGTGTTGAAAAGCAAGAGATTACTTTGAGGACTGGGGCGGGTTGACCCAGGCCATGGTATTTTCAACGGTCTCATATTCATGTGAAAGTTGAACACTGAATAAGGAAGACCAAAGAAGAATAGATATATTTGATTAATAGTGATGTAAAAGAGTAATGAATGTACCATGGACTGCCAAAAGAACAAACCCATCTAACTTGGATGAAGTACAGCCAGAATGTTCCTCAGGGCAAGGATAAGGAGACTTCGCCTTAACTTTGACATGTTGTCCGGAGTGATCAGTCCCTGGAGCAGGACATCGTGTTCTGGAAAGTAGAGGGACAATGGAAAAGAGGAAGGCCCTCAACAAATGGGATTGACACAGTGGCTGCAACAATGGGCTCAAACTTAAGAACAACTGTGAGAATGGTACAATACCGGGCAGTGTATGATTATGTTATATGTATGGTCACAATGAATCCAAACCCTCCCTATGACACTGAACAACAACAACAACCTGACTGAATCCTCTGGGAGGACTCTTGAATGTGAGAAAAATGGAACGAAGCCAGCGGAAGGATTGGAGGATGTCTTAAGTTCCTGTCTTAATCTCCTTAACCAAAAATTATCCAACAACTCAGTAGCCTTAAAACACTTTTCCCCCTGCTTTGGAGCTTACAGGTTCAAATTGGGGTGCGACTGTAGGTCAGGGTCCTTCTTTGTGGATACCAGAAAGTTCCTTGGCATTCCTCGCTATCTTTCTCCCCGTACTGTGTGTTACTGGGTCTATCCTGGCCTTTAACTCAGAAGTGTTTAGGTTTAGGCTCAAGCCTATTCTCATATGGCCTCATTTTTTTTAACATTTTATTAGGGGCTCATACAACTCTTATCACAATCCATACATATACATACATCAATTGTATAAAGCACATCCGCACATTCCCTGCCCCAATCTTTCTCAAAGCATTTGCTCTCCACTTAAGCCCTTTGCATCAGGTCCTTTTTTTTTTTCCCTCTCCCTTCCCGCTCCCCCCTCCCTCATGTACCCTTGGTAATTTATACATTGTTATTTTGTCATATCATGCCCTATCCCGAGTCTCCCTTCCCCCCTTCTCTGCTGTCCATCTCCCAGGGAGGAGGTCACATGTGTATCCTCATAATCAGTTCCCCCTTTCCAACCCACTCACCCTCCACTCTCCCAGCATCGCCCCTCTGACTGACCCATCTCCTCTTCTAAACCCCTCTATGAGGGGATCTCCAGTGGCCATACGGCCTCATTTATATTACAAAACAACTCCCTTCTTTTCAAACAGGATCATGTCCACCAAGGCTCAAATTTCTCACATATTTTGAGGGGGCTACAGATCAATCCATAATGGTTCTTTTGGGTAGCTGTAACAAATGGCTACCAATCGAGTGACATAAACAGCAGGCATTTGTTCTCTCACTTTTCTGAAGGGCAAAGGGTTAAAATTAAGGTGTGGGCAAGATTCATTCCTTCTGAGAGCTCTGAAGCAGAATCAAAGTAGCCTCTCTCTGCTTCTGGTCACTGCTGCTAATCCTTGATATTTCTTGGCTTATAGATGCACTGATCCAATCTCTGCCAGTGTCTTCACACGGGGTCTCTTTGTGCCCACTCCTCTTCTTATAAGAACACACCAATCAGTGCATGTAGCATCCATCTGAAATCTAAACCCAGAAAGATGGAGCTCTTGAAATCCTTAACTAAGCACATCTGCCAAGACATCCTCTCCAAGTAAGGCCATAGCCTCAGGTTCCATGTGAACATGAATGGGTGTGTGTGAATGTGATTTAATGTACTACAGAAGGCACGCTTTGGCCTCAGGAGGAGTGTTTCGCCAGTACCTGCTTCACAGCCCTGAGATTGCCCAGGCATTTGCCACATTTTCTTGTCTTCCCACCATTTATCCACCATTAGGCCTTTTTCCCTAAGTTAGTCAAGCGTCAGTTTCTGTCACTTGTGATCATGACCCTCCCTCCTGCCCAGGTCACAAATTTAAACTGATACAGGCAGTTTCTTTAATGAGCACTATGTTATCCTGACTAGCAAGCATTGCTAAGGAGGGAGGATGAATCAGCGAGAACCCGCTTGCTTCATCTAGCTTCGGGGAAGTCCACAGAGGATTGATCCCTGAGTCACTAACGAATTTTGCAACTGTCACAGAACAATGCAAATAAGTAAGATCCACATCTGCTGAACACCATCATGAGGTCAAACTGTGTGTAAATAAATGCCTGTTTCAAGGAGTGAGTAAATCCTAAGGTAAGGAGTGACAGGGCTTTGTTGGCATAAACCCAGCAAGGCATTATGGGTCGGATATTAATGAACTCATGCTCCTGGGCCTCACAGAGCCCAAGCTCAACTGCTTCAGCTTGTTGACAAACAAGCACTACCCGGAGAGAGCACTACCATTTTGATGAACAGGGTTGGTTGGGGATGATGCTTCCTAACTTGCATTTTAATACAAATTTGATGCTTCATCTGAGCAATGTGGAAAGAGCATTCAGATAAAAGAGAGGGACAAACATCAAGTGACCAGATGATGAAACTTCTATCTAATCTGTGCCCACTGGAATTGCTTCATGGGAAGGTATTTTTTGGTGGTGTGGGGTTGTTCCCCTACCTTGCTCCAAGCCTTCCTCCTCATGCCCACCCCCACCCCAGCATACATTCTACTGGGAGAATGTCTCTGAAGAATGAAGTTTTAATAAGTGAAGCTTTAATGAGCCTGATAGTCTGCCTTAGACCCCTTCAAACTGTAGTCTTTCATTTGTATTCTTCCATCCTTTTTGAAGAAATGAACCTGATGGCAGGTAGTATGTTTCCTTTCCAGGATGAGCTGATAGAGCCTCTCGCTGCTGCAGTGGGAGGTGAAACATTAAACCCATCTCAACCAACCCAGTCTTCATTTGCACTGCATGCCCTCTCTGAGCTCCAACTGCATGCTTCATTTGAGGATGACAAAGCCTCTATTGTCTGAGAAGATGCGCAGACATATGAACTAATCAATGCTCCCCCTGTCCCCGGGGAGTGTGAAATTCTCCCATCATGACCCACCAGCTTCCCTGGAAATTCCTGTCTTAACTCAGGCACTTAATATCATTGGTGTCTCTGCTTCCTTCCTTCTTGCACAGCCCCCAGGCATTAACTGTCATCCTTTCTCTCCCTAAAATATACTTTGAATCTATTCACTTCATGCCATCCCTACTGCCCCAAGGTGTGTCTTGCATTGACTATGAAACTAGATTCTGTATCCATTTTCCAGGGCTGTCAAAACAAAGCATCGTAAATCAGGTGGCTTTTAAGAACAGTCCACCACCTGTCTATCAGTTCGTGGTGCAGTGGTAGCTAGAGTGTTGCTCTGAAATTGGAAGCCGTGCCACCGATATGACAAACCCCAGAAGGGTCAGCAATGATGGGCAGGCTTCAGTGGAACCTCGAGCCCTGTGGTGCTCAACCTTCCTTTAATACAATTCCTCATGTTGTGGTGACCCCCAACCATAAAATCATTTTCCTTGCTACTTCATAACTGTAATTTTGCTACTGCCATGAATCGGGTGACTCGTGTTAAAAGGTCGCTGGACCCCAAAAGGGGTCACAACCCACAGATTGAGAACCACTGCTGTAGCCTAAGGCAGACTAGGAAGAACGACCTGGTGATCTACTTCCAAATATTAACAAATGAAAGCCTTATGGGTCACAACAAAATATGGTCCTACAGAGTGCTGGAAGATGAGCCACTGACCTGCACACAACAGCTACAAAAATAGACTCAAACACACCAACAAAGGCCTGCTGAACTCCAAAGCCCTAACAAACCCACTGCCCTCAAGTCCATGCCAACTCATAGCGGCCCTATAGGACAGGGGCAAACTGTGTATTAGTCTGGGTATGCTAGAGAAAACTCGAGGGAGACTCATGTGTATGACATAGAGTTGGTGGTTTTTAAAAATCATTTCCCTATTATTTAATCATTATATTAGGGATTCATACAACTCTTATCACAATCCATCCATCCATCCATTATAAAGCACATTTATACATTCATTGCCCTCATCATTTTCAAAACATTTGCTCTCCACGTAAGCCCCCAGGGCAGAGGTTTTATGTAGATCCTTGTAATCGGTTCACCCTTTCTACCCCACCTTCCCTCCACCCTCCTGGTATTGCCACTCTCACCACTGGTCCTGAAGGGATCATCTGTCGTGGATTCCCTGTGTTTCCAGCTCCTGTCTGTACCAGAGTACATGTTCTGGTCTAATTCTACCTTATAAATCCAGAGAGCGAGTTTTATATCAAACAGTAATTGTACATTAAGCAAACGTCCCAGCCCAGTGCAGATCAAATCCATAAGTCTGATATTAGCCCATATGCCTGATACCAATCTATAAATTCCTTTTCAGACCCATAAAACATGTGCAGTGATGCTGAATGCAGGATAATCACAGGCCAATGGGTGGAAAGTCTTGTGGATCCAGTGGCATTGTAAGCATCTCAGTGCTGGCAGCGATCTCTCTGAGGCTTCTTTGGCTTCAGAGGTCTGGTCGCATCCATTTGGCTTGCCTTCTGCAATGTCTCCCAAGGAGTATCAGAGAGAGAGAGAGAGAGAGAGAGAGAGAGAGAGAGAGAGAGAGAGAGAGAGAGAGAGAGAGAGTTGTCTTCCACCTCCAAGGAGGAAGTACCAGATTTCTCAGAGTTCTCAGGAGAAGGCTATGCCCACATAAAAATCTCACTGACTATCTCCAGATTGGCAGCCTAGACTCCACGCCTACACTCCTAATCCTTAACTTGACACAAGATTAGGTGACTACCACAGGCTCCTAATCCATAACAAGCCCATTTATTTTTTCCCTGCACACCAACACCAATCCAATACCCAAAGCTTTACCCAATGGGTGGAGATCTACTTCTAAAACATGAATATAGAAAAATCGCTTTTGCTTGAAGGCTCTCAAGGAAATGCTCACTGAAACCTCCATTCCTATTATCTCACCTCCCCCAAATTAGTCTTCTTCTGGGCTTTCGGTCACACCAAGATCTCTCCTGCCCCAAGGCCTTTACATGCACTGTCATCTCTTCCAAGCCCTGAAGTGCCAAGTTCAAAGTTCCAGTTAATCTCCTTGATCCTGAATTGTAAGAACTGTGTGTGGGAGGGAAGGGGTTGGGCTGTTTGTTGAACTGCTGGGTTTTGGAGCCATTTGTTATGCAACCTCATTTTTTCAATGACTGGTTAATTAATGCAGCATTCATTTGCCCTTCTTCCACGCACAGCACATGGCTTGTATCTTTGGGATCACTCTTCCACCATGCTCCATCTCCATGCTTCTGCTGGCATTGACCCAATCTGTCAGCTCCAGGCCTGGCTAGTTAGGGCATGACTTTCCTCTGTCCAATGGGACTGGGTCAGACTCAGTATGTGACTCATGCAGGTTAATGATATCTAACCCTAAAAAATGCCCCAGAAACAATTGCCCCATTGCCAATGAGTCCATTTTGAATCATAGAAGGTCCCTGTGGGGTTTCTCAGACTGTAAATATTTATGTGAGCAGAAAGTTCCATCTTTTTCCCTATGAGGTAGAGTAGCACTGCCAACCTTGCAGTTAGCAATCCAATGCTTACCTGATAGTACCACCAATGATTAGAAAGGAAATGAGCCTCTCTCTAATAGAATTCCTGAGCTTCTAGATAAAACTACAGCTGTCATCAGGAAGCCTGCGTGAAACTCAAAAGGAAACAGCACTGAAAGGAAAAGGTTCAAACTCTGATGGTATCAACTGAGTGCCAGAACCCAGCTATTCCTGATGCTCTGTCTCCAGACTTACAAATTCCATAAACCTACCCATTAATTTCTTTTCCTGCTCCTTCCCTTCTCACGCCCCAAGGTACTTTGACTTAGCTTTGAAGGCACTCACAACTTCACGGGTTCTGCCTTGCACAGGTGTCTGCTTGCTTCCAGTTCAGTCCTGACATGGTCCCTATCTTTAGCAATGTTAGGCTTGCGTCCTAGAGCTTTCCTTTGCTTGTCTCCCCATTGCTCTTGTCCTATGAAGTCTGTGGCTTTATCTTTAAGTCTAAGTCCTGCCCTTTCGCTTTCGTAGAAATCTGTCTCTGTATCTTGGCTCGTGGCAGGTTGTGTCCTTCAAAAATGACTGTCCTAATGTTTCACATCGCACATTCTCTTGTTACAAGATGAGTTTGTGTTCACTTTTCCAGAAACAGGGCCTGCTTTCCCTCTTCCTTGCATCTTGGCAGGCCTTTGACTATGGCAGAAGTGTTGCTCTGTGACTTCCACCTGGTCGTATTGGGTTGTTCACCATTGGGACCCTGTCAGGATGTTGCAAGGAAGACCAGGCCAAATGAAAATGTCACATATAGGGTTCTTCTTGAGCTCCAACCAATAGAAGTATCAGTCGTGTGAGGGAGTGAGTCTTAAGAGAGCTGCAGCCTCTGTCCTTTGAGCTACCCCAGCTAATGCTTGATGAAGTCAAAACTAGTGTCCTCACTGAGCTTTGCCCAGATTGCAGATTTGTGAGCACAATTGCTATTATCATTACTTTAAGATGTTATTTGTGGGGATACTTTCTGTTAGCAGCAGATCATCAGAATATTGCCTAATCAGACTGCATTGCCAGTTTTTCTCTCTCTCTCCATATATATATATAGATATAGATAGATATATATATATATATATAGATATCCTCCACTCATCTGTCAGTTGGTTGTACTATAATGGTTTGTGTATTGTTATGATGCTGGAAGCTCTGTTCCCAGGATTTCAAATACCAGCAGGATTGCCCATGGTGGACAGGTTTCAGTGAAACTTCTAGACTAAGACAGACAAGGAAGAGGGGCCTGACAGTCCACTTCCAAAAATTACTGAAAGAAAACCTTATGGATCACAAGAGAACACTGACTGACTAATGTGTTTTGGACACACTATCAGTGGACAATTCCTAGAGGAAGACATCATATTTGATGAAATAGAGGGACATGGAAGATCCTTATTGAGGCAGATTAACCTAATCGCTGGACCAATGGACTTCAACATTCAGGAATGTGTGACAATGGTGCAAGATCAGACAGCACTCCATTCCATTTCATATAAGGTCTCCATGGATCACAGTAGACTTGATGGCACTCTCTATATGTTTGTCTTCAGTGACTTCCCATAGGGCTGCTCTGCCTGCCAGCCTCTATTCTTCATGCTTCCAAATGGGGAGCACAACAGGTCCATAGTCACTGATATTTCCCTCAATCCCCAGGTCAAGTAAGGAGGCATGAAACTAACTATGTTGTTCTCTTTGCCTTGTCTCTCTTCCTTTTCCCCTCCTCCAACAGGGCTAGAGGGGGTAAATACTTACCTTGCAGTCTAGAAGAGAATTTCTTCCACAACAAAATCTTCTCCTTCCTCAAAAGGCACATACATGCTTTTCTCCTTGTTTTGAATTAAAATGGCAGATGGGATGGTAGGAAAGAAAATGAACTAGTCTAACAGAATGGCCAAACAGATTTACCTTCCACATAAGAATGCATATAACTGCTCAATCTTGTTATAGAGTCATGATATGATGAGCTCCATCAAAGCAGAGTAGAACACCACGGAGGTCAGACCAGAAAGACCATATTGAGTTGATTTTGTATGAGAGATTCTAGTTGCTAATTATACTTTTCATAACAGACAGATGGCAGGTATAGAAGCCCAGACTTAAAATGTCTTTATCTAATTGCCTGCCTAAATATATATTTGCAATATGGTCTTCAAAGGGAATACTTTCTTTACCTTAAATTCCATTTCTTTTTCCCCTCTTTTATGTAATTTTATTGAAGTATCATTGATGTACAATAAACCATAGTGTGTTTTGCTCTTTGAGGTTTTTAAAAAGAATCATTTTATTGGGGGCTCCTACAACTCTTATCACAATCTATACATACATCCACTGTGTACATTTGTTGCCATCATCATTCTCAAAACATTTGCTTTCTACTTGAGCCCTTGGTAGTAGCTCCTCATTTCCCCTCCTTCCCCCTCCCCCTCCCTCATGGACCCTTGATAAATTATAAATTATTATTCTGTCCTATCTTACACTGTCCGACATCTACCTTCACCCACTTTTTTGTTGTCCCTCCCTCATGGAGGAGGTTATATGGAGATCCTTGTAATCAGATCCCTCTTTCTACCCCACCTTTCCTCCACCCTCCTGTTATTGCTACTCTCAGCACTGTTCCTGAAGGGATCATCTGTCCTGGATTCCCTGGGTTTCCACTTCCTATATGGACCAGTGTATATTCTCTGGTCTAGCCAGGTTTGTAAGGTAGAATTGGGATCATGATAGTGGGCGCGGTAGAATTTAGGAACGAGAGGAAAGTTATATGTTTCATCGTTGCTACACTGCATCCTGACTGGCTCATCTCCTCCCAGCGACCCTTCTGTAAGGGGTTGTCTAGTTGCCTACAGATAGATTTTGGATACCCTAACTGTACCCCCCCTCATTCACAATGATATGATTTTTTTTGTTCTTTCATGCCTGATACCTGATCCCTTCTACATCTTGTGATCACACAGGCTGGTGTGCTTCTTTCATGTGCACTTTATTGGTTCTGAGTTAGATGGCCACTTGTTAACCTTCTAGTCTTTAAAACCCTAGACTCTTTATCTTTTGATAGCTAGGCTCCATAAGCTTTTATCACCTCATTTGTTTATACACCCACCTTTTGTCTTGAGTGATTGTGTCGGGAAGGTGACCATCATGGAATACCAGTTCCTTAAATTCCATATCTACAGGCTTAAGTCTTACCCACAGGAAGCCTATTTTTATTTTATCCCTTGAACAAAATCTTGCAATAATTTTCTCTTTTTGGGTAAGTCCATCCTCAATCACTTATCCTTTAACATTTACAAGAATTTATCTGTAACCAACCCCATTTACATAGTCTCATTCATGCTATTTCCACAATAATTGCTAATAACCCTATTTTTTAGAATCGGCAGAAAGCATCAGCATCAATATCCCATTGCCACTGAGTTGATTTCAACTCATGGGTACGCTTTAGGACAGAATAGTATTGCCTCATGGGTTTCCAAGGCTGAAAAAAAAATCTCTTTATTGTGAGTTGGGTGAATGTTTACAAAATACATCCGTTTTCCATTCGACAGTTCACACATATTTTGCCTCATGATATTGACTGCAATCTGCTCATCGTAATATCTGCTCAACGTAATATCACTTATCGCACTTCCTCCTTGTATTTCCTGTTTCCATTCTCCCTTCTTTCCTGACCCTTCTGAACTTTATCTTTGAATAAATTATATCCTTTTGATTCAAATAGTTGATTAGTGTTACTTTTTACCTTATAGATCTACCTATTGTTTGGCTGAAGATTGAGCCAAGGGAGTGAGTTAAGTTCCAGAACTGAAGGTGCCTAAGGACAACAGTCTTGTGGGTTCCAAGAATCTCTCTCTGAGCAATACCCCTGAACTTTTAAAATAAGTCTAAACTTTGCTGCACATATTTCTCCTATACTATCCCAAACTTCCAAAGCAAACTCATTATCATTGTGTTGAAACTGACTCATAGAGATCCTACAAGATAGAATAGAACTTCACCCTTTGATTTTCCAAGGCTTAAATCTTTACCAGAGCAGACAAAATCATATTTCTCACATGGAGCAACTGATAGGTTAGAACCACTTACTTTGTGGTTAGGAGCTCAATGAGGAGTTCACTCTGCCATTAGAGCTCATTTGGAATGCTATCCAGGATTCCCTAATGCTATCCCTCTCAGATCAGTTGGTAGTGGTAATAAATGTAAATCTTAATGGGGTCAGACTGCCACATCGTAAATCTTCCTTGGGGAAGATGGTGGGTTTGAACTGCTGATTGATTAGCCCTTAAGTGCTTAATTACTGCCTCACCAGGGTTCTCCTTAACATCAGAACAGTGGACACTTATTGGTTTATCTTTCTGGTCTCTGTTCCCTAAAAATTGCACTTCATCCACAGGGTTTTCTTCCACAACACACAGCTGCTAGTGTTTTTGGTTTGTTTTTCCACATGACTTCACCTTCCTGGTCAAAGCTGATTTGTCCAGGGCTAAACACACAATGAAAACATAGCCATATTTGCACACTACAAAATGTGAAGTGAGACAGCGAGCTATTTGTTGAGTTTTTTTAATGACAGAAGTCTAAAAGGAAGTGTTATGATACAGGAAACAGTGAGTTTTGATGTCCAGGATCTATGCTGGGGACCCAGTTGGCAATCCGAATGACTATTCAAAGTGATGGTATGAATTCTCCTCTTCCATGACCTACACATATAATAGATATAACCACTAAGTCCATGATTTGACAAATGTCTTGTGTGATTGAGTTTAGGTTCCCCATAGGATTAGATCCTGAGACAAAGGTTTTAATTAAGCCGTTTTGGGGGAGTTATCAATAAGGAAATGGGAAATAGAAAAGGGAAAGAAGGCAGCCAATGAAAAGTATATTATCAAACAATTTAAAATTGTGAGCAACTGGAGGTTAATCTTACTGGAGACACTGTAGAAAATCCACTAGTTATTCTGCCCATAATGTGAGGGAGTGTGGCTATTTGTCCAACAACTCCTATGGGTCATTGGTTAAGGGTTACTCCAGGAAGCAAGAATTAACTCCACAACCTCCTAAGCCATGCATGCTCAGGTACAGTGGTCCACAGAAACTAGAGAAAGCAAGAAGAGAGATGTGCTGGCCATTCGGAATTAGGCTAGCATGCCAAGTTGTCAGACATGTCAGGTTCTTGCACTATCATAACTTGTGAGATATATCACTGGTATTTCAAACACAAGCATAGTTACCCGTGGTGAAAAATTTTCAGAAAAGCTTACAAGCTAAATAGACTAGAAAGAATAACCTGCCAATCTACATCTGAAAAAAATAGTGGTGTTTGTGGAGCACATTGATAGCAGTGGAATATTGTTTCATATAGTGCAGGATGATGAACCCCTCAAGTTGGAAGACGCTCAAAATATAATTGGGGAAGAGCTGTCTCCTCAAAGTAGAGTTGACCTTAGTGATATAAAGTTTTCAGGACCTATATTTGTTGATGTGGCAGTGACTCAAAATGAGAGGAAACAGCAGTACTGCAATAACCACTAACAAGAAGATGGGATGCATGAAATATGGATCTAGAAAAATTGGAAGCCATGAAAAAATGGAACACATAAAGATCAAACACTCTAGGTGTTATTGAACTGAAATAGACTGGTATTGGCCATTTTGAATGTCATAATAATATGGTTTACATACCAGAGTAACAAATTTGAAAGGAATGGATGACTTTCATGTTAAAAAAGAGAATGTTTCAACATCGATTCCAATGTTCAGCATTGTTAGGTGTAGGATATATTACACCTACAAGGATGAATAATTAATAAAGTTATTATTCAAATTTACACACCAACCACTAATGCTAACAATAAAGCCATTGAGGATTTTTACCAACCTTTTCAGTCTGAAATTGATGAAACATGCAATCAAGATTACTGATGACTTGAATGCAAAAATTGGAAACTAAGGAGGAGGATCACTAGTTAGAAAATATGGCCATGGGGATGGAAGCCACATGGGAGATCTCATGATAGAATTTTCCAATAAGGATGGCTTATTGATTGAACATTTATTTTTCAGTGATGTAAACAGTAACCATAGACATGGATCATGTATATTGGATAGAAATACACAGGAATTAAATCAACTACATCTGTTGAAATAAACTACTATATATACTCGAGTATAACCCAAGGGAACTAATTTTACCCCCCAAAACTGGGGTGCTTTTTCATCATAAAAAATGTGCTGAAAAAAACTAGGCTTATACTCAAGTATTTACGGTATAAAGAAGTTTAATATCATCAGTCACGAGACTGGAGACCAACTGTGGAAAAAAACATCAATGGCAAATTCAACTCGAATTCAAATAAAATTAAAACAAGTCCCCAAGAGTCAAAGTATGAATTTGAGTTTATCTCATCTAAGTTAGAGGATACTTCAAGAAGAAAGTTGACACATTGAACACAAATCACCTGAGATGATATGAGTTCTGCAATAATATCAAGAACATCATAAATAAAGAAATTCAAAGATAATTAAAAAGATAGAAACTAAAGAAAAGACAAAATGGATGACACCTTGAATGTGGAGTAGCTGAAGCCAATGAAAGAAATGATGAAGTACGAAAAAAGATAGAGAGAGAAATATAGAAATAATTGATGAAGCAAAGATGCTGAATAAAGAAGCTGAACATAAAATTTCAAAGGGGAATTAAAAAAGATGGAGTAAAGAATTATATTAAAAGGTGCAAAGACCTGGAATTAGGACAGCAAAAATGAAAAGCATGTGCATTTCACTAGCTGAACAAATTGAAGAGAAATTCAAAATACAGAATTACACAGATAGCATCAAAAGAAGATGAAAGGGATTCACTGACCACATGAAGCCCAGGCTCCACAGCGCTGAGTCCAGAAGACCAAGATAGCATAGGGTTCTCACTGCAGATTGCTCTGAAAGTGCTCACAGTAGTAGGCCCTGGATCAACTGGGGAAAATATAGAACTCAAAATAAGAAGACTAACCTTAGGATATGATAGGCACTAGTGAAATTCCCATTTGACACCTGACCTCACCTCCATGGCTCAACTTTCAGCCCCCAAATAGGAGACCTATACTGTCAACGATGTACAATTCAGAGCCCAGCATTTGTCAGGGAGTTACTCAGAAGGCAGGAAGGAATGAGAATGAAAGACCAATGGAAATGGCAAACAAAGGGAGGGAATAGGAAAAGTAGTATTGCATTGTAGGTATTGCAATCAATATCATAAAACATTGCATGAATTTTAAGGAAAATCAATTTACTCTGTAGATTTTCCCTCACATGACAATCAAAACAGTGTAAAAAGAAAATAAGTCATATGACCGAGTACACTGGTAGATCTTGCTGAAGACCAATTTCCAGTGTTAAAAGATGTCACTGAGGAATAAGGCACAGCTGAGCCCTAGTGGTATAGTGGTTACAAACATAATGCGTCAGAACCAACCCAGTTGGGTTGCTCAACACAAGATCAACAGTTCTGCTCCCATACAAAGTTCCAGTACTGGAAACCCACAGGGCTATCTCTCCCCTGTCCTATAGAGTTGCTAAGGGTTGGAATCAACTTGATGGCAGTGAACTGGATGTAAGCCAGGCTGACTAGAGACACAAATCAAGTGACACTCATATATGTGCAATAAATAGTTTTCTATCAAGAAGTCACTGTAGTATTTCTATTTCAAGGAAATATCCCAGGCCAGTCCAACTCAAGTCCATAAGTCCAACACTAGCCCATAAGTTCCTTTCCAACTTACGCAGTTACATGCAATGATGCAGAATGCAGGGATGTCAAAGGCCAGTGATTGCAATGTCGTGTGGACCCAAGGTCGATGGAAGCATGGCAAGACTCTGGCAGCTCTCAACGTGGGCAGGAAACAGTCAGGTGAATGCAAAAAGAAGGGGAGGTTCCAGGGCCCTCCTTATGAGAAGGCCATGGCCACAAAGAGGCACCATCAGGCTATGGTGTGATTGACAGATTGGATACCAACCTTACACTTTTACATATCTTCAAACTGACATAAAATTATATAACTATCATACTATGGCATTTTCAATCACCTCATATGTACTTGAAAATGGACAATAATTATGAAAGATAAAACAAAAGTTGATGTCTTTGAATTATGATGCTGGTGAAGAATACTGAATATTCCATGGACTTTCAGAAGAAGGAACAAATCTTTCTTGGCAGAAGTAGAGCCAGAATGCTTCCTAGACGTGAGAATGGCAAGACTTCATATCACATACTTTGGACATGTTAACAGCTGAGCATAGTCCCTAGAGAAGGATATCATACTTGGTAAAGTGGAGTGGTGAAAAAAAGAAGAAGGTCCTCAATGGGATGAATTGGCATACTGCAAAAACGGTCTCCAACATTAACTGTGAGGAAACAGGCTGTGGGTGCTATGAGTTAGAGCCAAATTAACAGTGTCTAACAATGACAACTCCCCTCCCCCGCCCCATCTGTCAATTTGCTGCACTGTGGTAGCTTGTGCTTTGCTGTGATGCTGGGAGTTAGTCCACTAGTACTTCAAATACCAGGCAGGATCACCCACGGTGAACAGATTTCAACACAGCTTCCAGACTAAGAACTGACAGGACGACAAAACAATCAGTCCACTTCTGAGGGATTCACCATTGAAAACTTTCTGCATAGCAGTAAAATATTGTCTGATATAATGCCAGAAAATGAGCCCCTCAGATTGCAAAACAATCAAAATATCACCGAGAAAGAGAGCTTCCTCAAAGTAGAGTCCACCTTAATGATAACTCAAAACCTCACAACAGGAGCTGTAGATAACATCATAATAAATGGAGAAAATATTGAAGTTATCAAGGATTTCTTCTTGCTTAGATTCACAACTAATGCTCATGGAAACAACAATCAAGAAGCCAAATAACATATTGCATTAGGCAAATCTACTGCACATAACCACTTTAAAGTTCTGAAGATCAAGAATTTCACTTAGGATTAAGTTGCGCCTGGCCCAAGGCATGGTATTTTCCGCCACATCTTATGCCTGTGAAATTTGAACATTGAATGAGAACGACTGAAGGAGAACTGGTGCATTTGAATTAAGGTACTGACAAAAAAATACTGAAAGTACCATGGGTGGAGAGAAGAACAAACAAATCTGTCTGAGAAGAAGTGCAGCTAAATGTTCCTTGGCAGATAGGATGGCGAGACTTCATCTCATGTACTTTGCAGATGTTATCAGGACAGACCAGTCCCTGGAGGACATCATACACATTACAGTGGAGGGGTTGCAAAAGGAGGAAGACACCCGATCAAATGGATCGAGACAATTCCTACAACAATGGGGTCAAACATAACAAACATTTTGAGTATGGGGCAGGACCAGGCAATGTTTCATTCTGTTGTGTAGGCATTATTATGAGACAGAACTGACTTGAAGGCATCTAGCAACAAAGTGTACTAAAGCTTCTGGCACCTTCATTTGCTGATGGATTATAATTTAAAATGAGAAAAATCATTGCAACCATTCATTAATAATCAGAACATGAAACGTGCAAAATAAGAATCTAGGAAAATTGGAAATCATAATAAACGGAATCTGACCTATAAAGATCAATATCCTAGGCATTGGTGAGTTGAAATAGTCCCTTTGAATCTTAAAATGATAAGAATGACTACGCTGACAATGACAAATTCAAAAGAATGTCTCTTTCATCCTCAAAAAGAGCATTTCTAGATCTATCTTGAAGTGCAATGCTGCCTGTGACAGAATAATATCTATCTTCATACACAAGGAAGGCCGGTTAATAGAACCATTATTCAAATTTTCTTACAAACCACTAAAGCCAATGAAGAATTGTACCAACTTCTTTAGTCTGAAATTGATCACACATGTACTGAAAATGCATTAATAATTGTTGACAATTGGAATGCACACATGGAAACAAAAAGGAAGGAAGAGTAATTAGAAACTATGGCTTTGGGGATCGAAAAGAAGCTGAAGACTGCATGAAAGAATTCTGCAAGAGAAATAACTTCCTCATTGCAAACACCTTTATTCAACAACAGGAGCGGCATATATACATGTGGAATACACAGGAATGGAATTGACTAAATCTGTGGGAAGACATGATAGAGAAGCTCAATATCATTGAGACAAAATAAGACCAGGGGCCAACTATGTAACAGACTATCAATTACTAATATGCAAGTTCAAGTCAAACCTGAAGAAAATTAAAGTAAGAACGCAAAAGAGCCCAAATACAGCCTATATTATATCTGTGGTCGGCTGGGGTTTCTAGAGAAACAAACCAGTGATACTGATACATGTAGAAGAAGGAAATTCATATCAATAAAGAATTTTACATTAAGAAGTCCACACAACAAGAAACCCCAGTCCAACTCCAGCCCATAAATCAGATGCAAACTAGAGGCCCTTCCAGACTCATGAAGCTGTTGGAGAAATAGCCCAAGAAACAGGAAAACCACAGGTTGGTGGAGGCAGAGTTGGGAGAATCCAAAGTCAACAGGCAGTTGGCAGGCCACAGACTGCTCTTAGGGTCAGCAGGTCTCATGGTGATTGCCATCCCAAGAAGCCAGACGTAGGGTCCAGGGTCTTTTCATCAGGAAGAAAAAGAGTGAGCCCATTCTCCACAGTCTACTTATAGCTATGAAATAGGTCACACCCCCAAGGAGACTGTGACCTGCACCTTCTGAAGATCCTGGTCAAGCTATATTGACACCAAACCTTACTATCACAATATCTCAAATGAATTTAGAGCCTATCTCAAGAATGGTTTGGACATATTGAACATTAATGATCAGCTACCAGAAGACTTGTGAAATAGCATCAAGGTCATCAATCTTTTTTTTTTGTCATGTCATCTGGGGCTATTTATTTATTTATCATAAATCATTTTATTGGGGGCTCCTCAAAAAGATCATTATAATACAGTAAAGAAAGAAAATACTACAGTGGATATCAGAGGAGACTGTGAAACTTGCTCTTGAACCTAAAGCAGCTAAAGCAAATGGAAGAAATGAAGAAATAAAATAGTTGAACAGAAAAATTTGAAAGGCCAGCTTGAGAAGATAAAGTAAAGAATTATATTGTAACGTGTAAAGACCTGGAATTAGGAAAGCAAAAGGAATGAGTACAGTCAGCATAACATAAATTGAAAGAACAGAAGAAAAATCCAAGCCTTGGATTAAAATGTTCAAGGATTATTTATCAAACTATTGAATGATGCAGGGAGAATCCAAAGAATATGGAAGGAGTATACAGAGTCTCTGTACCCAAGAATTAGTTGAGGTTCTACTAGTTCAAAAGGCCAAGAGGAAGTTGAAGCTGCAATGTAAGCATTAGTGCAAAGCAAGGAAGGTATAGGAATGGAAATATTTCAACACGCTCATGCAGTGATAGTCCATGTCAAGAAATTTGGAAGATAGCTATCTGGCCAACCAACTGGAAGTGATTAATATTTGTGTCCATTCTAAAGAAATATGACGCAACAAAATCTGCAAATTAATTTAAAATAACATTAATATGACATGCAAGTACAATTTTATTGACGATAACTTTAAAAGTAGTTATAGCAATATATCAACAGGAAGCTGCCAGAAATCCAGGCTGTATTAAAAGAGGGCATGAGGCAAGGTATATCAATGCTGATTTCAGATGGACCTTGGCTGAAAGCAGAGGATACAAGGAAAATGCTTACTTATGTACTATTGACTATGCAGAGGATTTTACTGTGTATCATAACAAACTTTGGGAAGCATATGAATACATATGAGAACAATGGGAATTCCCATACATTTATTTGTGCTCCTGTGGTACCTGTACATAAACCAACAGGAAGTGGTTCGAATAGAACAAGGGGATACTGCGTGGTTTAAAATCAGGAGAGTGTGTGTTGTGGTTATATCCTTTCACCATATGTGTTAGACAGGGTTCTCTAGAGAAACAAAACCAGGACATTTATGATTTGATAGATAGATAGAACACGAAGGACTATAACAGCTAATTAGTCCACATAGCAGTACAGAGGACTCAGTTTAACTCACTTCCATGCAACAGTAAATATGGCAGTACAGCCAGGCAGCAAACTGCAGAACTAGGTAAGGCAGCCACACACTGGTCTGGTCACCAGAGAGCAACTGAGAGATAGGTGTGGCTTGCTGAGCCATTTATCTCTTTGCCCACTAATCAAACTGCAAACTTATTAATCCCACATGTTCTTATTGGCCAGGTTGGCACTATAAACCTACCTATCTATCACACTATACTTATTCAAATAATCTGAGAAGCTGCTCTGTATGAAGAAGTTGAGGCATCTGGATTGGAGGAAGAATCATTAACAACCTGTGTTAAGCAGATGACCCAATCTTGCTGGCTGAAAGTCAATAGGCCTTGAAGTACTTACTGATAAAGCTCATATAGTACACCTTCAGTATAAATTAGTCTTCAACACTAAGAATACAAATGTCTTCTCAACTTGACAAATATAAACACACAACATCATTACAAATAGAGAAATGTAGCTAAACTCTATTTTACTTGGACCCACAATCAATACTCACAGAAGCAGCAGTCAATAAATCAACGTATTTCATTGGAAAAATCTGTTGTAAAAGACCTCTTTAAAATGTGAAAGAGCAAATGCTTTACTCTGGGGATTAGCAAGTTATGCCTGCTTTTAGCCTTGATATTTTTAATCACCTTAGATGCATGTGAAAGGAGTCTTAATTTCAGTGTCTGGTATGGGTTGAATGACTAACAGCAAGGTTGGTGGTTCAACCCACTTGCTGCTCCACAGAAGAAAGAGGAAGCTATTTGACCCTGTAAAGATTTACAGCCTTGGAAACCCTATATGGTCACTATGAATAAGAATAGACTTGATGGTAATGTTTGACATATGCATGTGAAAGATGGACCATAAATAAGGAAGACTGAAGAAAATATGATGCCTTTAAAATATGATGTTGCAAATAATATTGAATATACCATGAATACCCAGCAGAACAAAGAGGTCTGTCCCGGAAGAAGTACAGCCAGAATGTATTTTAGAAGTGAGGATGGTAAAACTCCATTTCATATACTTTGAACATGGTATCAGGAGAAATTAGTCCCTAGAAAAGGACAAAATACTTGGTCGAGCATCATCAAAAACAGGTATACCCTGAATGAGATGGATCAACACAGTGGCTGTAACAATAGGCTAAAATATGACCATTGTGAGGATGTCACAGGACTAGAAAGGCTTTTATTCTATTGTGCATAGGGTCACTATAAGTGGCAGTGCGTGAGATTTTGTTGATTAACAACACTGGGATATGAGCAATGTCCCCATGGCATATGCTAAACTGTCACCATGCTGGACACAGTTGATCTTTGTGGCTTTAGAGGGTAATTATTTAGAGGGTTATGATTCCACTGAATTTTTTTTCTGTGTATTCAAACTATTCCATCCTAAGATTCCACAGATCTATCCAAACCAAGCTCACTGCCATTGAATCAATGCTAATTCATATCGACCCTACAGGACATGGGTAAAATTGTACCTGTGAGGTTCTGAGACTGTACCTCTTTACAGAGTAGAGTCCCATCTTTCTCCCGAAGAGCAGCCGGTGATTTCAAAATACCGACCGTGCATTTAGCAGCCCAATGTGTAACCAAGAACTATTCAGGGAAGCTAGAGGGACAGCATGAAAAGAAATGAGTAGTTGAGGTGGTTGGATGCACATCCATCCCTTTGTTCTACTCTCTATGACTTTTTCTGAGTTCATTCAAAATGTAAATTAAGACACAAAATAGAATTCTACCCAACCCTGCTACATGCCTCAACAGTATCCATTTTTCTCATTCTTACTACTAATAGAAGCTCAATTTTGTTTAGGGTGATAATGTACCTACTTAAATCGCTCACTCCTAGGCTCCCTTGAAGCTATGCATGAGCATTTGACCCAGTTTGGGCTAAATATGTGTAGGTGAAAGATACTGAGTAGGACTCCCAAGAAAGTTTTTGTTGTTGTTTAAGGCAAAACACTTGTCTGGCATAACCCATTTCATTTTTGTCCTTGGCTCTTCTGCTGTCATACTCCCTAGTCAGAATATTGAAAGATGGGAGTGTCACATAGGTTACATGAGTTTGGCAGACCAAAAAGCATGCATTCTCCTATATCCAAGATGAGTCCCTGAGCAAATACGCCAGACCTAGGCTACCTATTTCAAGACTTACTATTGTATAAGACAAACCCCTGTGTGGTGCAAAGGGTTAACACAATTCACTGCTAAGCCAAAGATGCCTTGGGAGAAAAACCTGGCAATCTACATTTAAAAATTCAGCCCTTGAAAACCTCATGGAGCACAGTTCTACCCTGAATCATATGGGGTAACTGTAAATCAGAATCAATTCTGTGGCAACTGGTTTGGTATTTTTGGTGTTAATATAAGAAAAATGAAGCTTTTGTGATTAGACCACTAGTGTCAGTTTGTTTTTTCCCATGTAGCCAGATGCAATTTGGACTGATAGAGAAATAATTAAAAGAATGTAGAGTTAAGTAAGCGTAATGATTATGGAACTAATCATTTAGCAATGGGCTGCTAACCACAAGGTCAGTAGTTCAAATGCACCAGTCACTCAGGGGGAGAAAAGTGAAGCTCTCTGCTTCTTTAAAGATGTACAGTCTTGGAAGCCCTATATGGGGTTGCTATAAGTTGTAATCACCTTGATAGCATTGTATTTGTTTGAGTTTGGTGACTAGTATGTAAGCTTTGAGGGGGTAGTAATAGATACTTTGAATACTATTCTTAGCACTATAGGTATTATGTCTTTTGCAAATGGATAAACGAACAAAAGCGATATTCATTTTGTGTTTTCTGTAGTTTGCCTTATTCTTCCAAGAAGATTCCTCAAGTGTTAAGACCCAGTCTTCTCTGGCATACTTGAATAAAAGAATAACTGATAGACACAGACTTGAACCCTGGCCTGTGTGATCTTGGGTGTGTCACTGTTTTTCAATCCATTTCTCATCTGTGAACTGGGGATTACACACGTAGCCCACAGGGTTGTTTTGGAGATTCAGAGTAATGTGTGTGTCTTGGATTGAGTGCCCTTGCATGCCGAGCTTATTCCTCAGGCCTGGGTGCAGGGAGTCTATTTGAGATCTGATGGCAGGGAGTGGGAATAGGAAAGCGGACGCAAGACTGAGTTAGGGGGAGAAGCAATCACAATGGGAACGGGGTGTTGAGGCTTTTAATGTAGGATACAGGGGCTTGATTCCCCCAGGACTTCTGAGGAACATGGGTTCTGTCCTAGAATTGCCTACCAGAAACAGGAGGCTGGGCTCTTCTTCGCCTGTAGTGGTGTTGAGCATTCCTCCTAGTACGGTGACCTCTCCTACCTTCCTGGGTTTGGCTTTCCATGCCTTTGAAAAGGCTTCGAGGCAGAAGGACATGGAGAGCTGCGTGCTGCACAGTTGTGATAAGACACCATTTCAGCAGGAGCCTGCACTTACATAGAGCCGTTGGCCACTGCTATGATGGATATCAGGAGGAGCCCTGGAAGTGCAGTGGTTACAAGTTGGATTGCTAACGTCAAGGTCAGCAGTTCAAAACTACTAGCTCCAAGGAAGAAAGATGGGGTTTTCTACTCCAATAAAGAGTTGTAGTGTTTGAAACTCGCAGGGGGCAATTGTACACTGCCCCACAGGATCGCTATGAGTCGGTATTGACTGGAAGGCAGTGAGATGGTGTCAGAGATGGGTCAAAGGAATGTGGCATGGCAACCCTAAGAATCAGCTACAGAACCATAAAGTGCCTGGGATAGATGAGTTTATTGTGCTTGACCTTTTAAAACCATCAAATGGGCAACAGTTAGAAAGACAAACATACCAAGTGTCATTGGAGATCCGGGGAAAGCAGAGAAACACTGCTAATGATGCAGGTTTGCTGCACAGCAATCTGGCAGAGCTTAGTGAAAGCCCATTGAATGTACCCTAGGACCTAGTGAGCCCCTCCTGGGCGTACAACCAAAGAAGCGCAGTCACTGAGTTGACTTTCATTCCTCGTGACCCTATCAAACAAAGCTGAATGGTCCCATGATGTTTTCAAGGCTTCTATTGGGAAGTAGACAGCCATGCCTTTATCCCACAGTGTGTGGAGGACGGCTTCAAACTACTGACCTTTGGGTTAGCAGCCAAGCACTTAATATCTCCCCCCATCAAAGTTCTCTCCTGGATGTAGAAAAACAAACAAAACCCCAGTTGATTCTTCCTCATTAGCAACCCTACAAGGCACAGTAGAATTGCTGCTTTAGGTTTACAAAACTAAATTTTTACGACAGCAGACAGCCTCTCTTTGCTCCATGGAATAGCTGGTGGGTTGGAACTGCTCACCTTGGGTTTAGCAGCCCAACACATAATTCCTGGGTATATAGGCCAAGCTATTTATCCAATTCACAGGGCCCTTGGGGCATTTTTACAAGAATGGTCACCACGCTGATACCTGCAGTAGAGAAGAGTTGGAGCCGAATTGGATGCCAATCAACAGACAACTGAAGAAGGAAACAAAAGAAAGATGATGATTGCTCATGACCAAGTGGCAAGCAGCAGCACATGCAATTGATATGCAGCATGGCAATAACTCTTAACGACATTGCAAGGAGTTGAAAAGGTCAGAAACTGAATGAGATTTATATTGCAGTACCATTCATGGAAGCTGAAAGCCCATTCACCAAGCAGCATGGTCTAGTGCACATGGCTTTATGCCTATAAGGACACACACACACCAAGCACCCAGCAGGGGGTATTAGTCTGAAGAGGGGAATGGAAGTGATGTGAATGTGGAAAAGGAGGGACAAAACACAAGCAGGGCCTGACATTGATCAAGGTTCACGGTGTGCTATAAAGTAGGCATGATTAATCACTTCCCTGTACCAGAAGGCTGAGCTAGATTTTTAAAGCAAATCAAGTGCCTGGAACACAATGGTTGTTAGCTGCTGTTGAGTCAGCCTCCAGTCCAACTCACTGTGACAACCAGCTCCCAGTGACTCCATGGGCAATATTCTCCCTGGTCCTGCACCATCTCTTTGGTTGTGCATCACATTGTGATTCACAGGGGTTTTCGTTAACTGGTTTTCAGAAGTACAATGCCAGGCTCTTCCTCATCGCTCATCTTAGTCTGGACACATCACAGAAACAGGTTCAGTCTCATAGCCGCACCCAACCAAGCTTCCCCATTTCAGTATCATAGAAACACAGAAATCAGTTCAGTACCACAGCAATAACCAAGCATCCCCCTGACAAATGAGTGTTGGATGCACATGAGTTGCATTGTCTTGGACTCAAACCCATATCTCCCACATGGAAAAGGAGAATTCTATAACTGAACCACCAATTTACCCTCAGAATATAATAAGTATCCAGTAAATGGTTATTAAGAATGTGGCTGCCAGGAAAATCCAGCAATTTCCTGCCAAGGCTTAACACTAATATCTTCCCCCACACACTAGAAGGCTGCAGAGGAATGACTTTCTCCATGCCAGTCCTAGTATCTAGACAAGGGACCCTAACACTGAGCCACTGAGCCCCAGCAGGCTGGGGAGCAATGTCAAATTGGATGAGGGACAATCCTGGTTGAATTAGTTTCCCTAAGCTTGCAGGGCAGTTTAGCATGTCCACAGCTGTGTTCAGAATAGCCATGCGATTACCACCGAGAGAAATTCTACATGCTTTCACACCCCATGCTAGTCGTTGCAGCCATCGTTGAGTACAGTTCATGCTCATCACTATCTAGAACTCACGGTGATGCTGTGGGTGAGCCATTGGGCAGGTAACCTCAAGGTTGGCAGTTCAAAGGCACCAGTTGTTCTCTGAGAGGAAGGTGAGATGATCTGCTCCTGTAAAGATTTAGCCTGAGGAATTTTATATAGGGTCACAGTGAGTCAGGATCAACTCAATGGTGTGGGTTTGGTTTAGTAGACCCGCCGTCAGATCATATTTAATGTATTTATTAACATGTATATTTGCCACAAATCCAATATCTTTTATTTTTATCACTGCATTTCAATACAATTTGTGCCTTTGTGATTGTGAATTTCATTGGAGGTATTTGGAAATATTATTCTGGAGAGTGGGCAGGTGTTCCATAGCCTTTCCTAAATGCCAAAAGGATCCATGGGGTTGCAATGGTTAAGACCCTCTAATAAAGTTTATCAAAGAGCCCTGGAGGCACAATGGTTAAGTGCTCATCTGCTATCCAAAAGGTTGAAGGTTTGAACCCACCAGTGGCTCTGTTCTTGGAAGAAAAACCAGGCAACTCATTCTTGTAAAGATTACAGCATAGAGAAGCCTAGAGCAGTGGTTCTCAAACTTCCTAATGCCACAACCCTTTCATACAGTTCCTCATGTTGTGGTGACCTCCACAACCATAAAAAATATTCTCATTGCTACTTCATAACTGTAATTTTGTTACAGTCACCCTGTGCAAGGGTCCCACAGGTTGAGAACCATTGGTCTAGAGAGCTCTGCACTGATGCATTGAGTCACTATGAGTTGGACTGGACTAGAAGGTTCCTAACAAAAACACCAACAATCCTTTTTTACCATGACCTTGTTAACTCAAAAAGATTAATAAGCAAATTCACAAATGAGGACATCCAGTTGCCCTCCAAACTGGAGAAGCATGAGTTAAATGGTGACCCTGACCCCACGGTGTCCTCCAGCTGGTGCCATGCTGCCTTTATTCCTTCTGCCTCTCAGTTCTGTGGAAAAGAAGGGGAAAGGGAGGGAAAGAAAAAGAAAGAAATGAAAAGATAATTTTTCCAGCTTCTTCACATCACTGAATTGAACTTTACTTTTAGTAAAAGTATTATGAAATGGAAATGGTGCTTTCACTATTTTGCTTTTAGGTGATATTCAGAGACATGGTGCTGGTAATTATTTGAGCCGGGGAGGTTAGTGTGCAGATTTTCTGAATATGGTTGAGCCAGCATGCCCCCTTCCAGGCCTAGCATTTCCCTGGGCTATGAGAAGTTATAGACAGTCTACCCTCTTCTTCCTCTGACTTCGCTGCAAACCACGGACACATTGGTTCTGACTTGACCTGGCTCCAGTACAGAAAAAAATATCCTCCTTGCATAATTGTAGTGCTTGCATTGGAAGCCACCCAGAGACAAATCTCTCTTCTGGTGGCATAATGGGTTATGTGTTGGGCTATTAACTGCAAGGTCAGCAGTTGGAATTCACCAGTCGCTCCTTTGGAGAAAGATGAGGCTTTCTTCTCCCATAAAGAGTTATAGCCTTAGATGAGTATAAAAACTCAAAATGCATTGGCAGAGATTCCACAGAGAAAAAGCCTCCATTAAATCCCCTGGGACCATTCACCAGGGATGGGATTAAACCCTGCTCACCGTCAGTACATCAGAAAGTGTATTGTTGCAGATATGATTAGGTTAAAAATTAACATCTTATCATTTGTCTTTACTCTTAACACGTTTTTCATTTGTTCTTTTTTTAATTTTCTGCTTTCCTTTTTATTGAAAAAAGTAACTAATGTCACTAAACAAGTAGAGAATTTGTTAAATGAAAATCTAATCGGTTATGTAAACTTTCACTGAAAACATAACACACTTTTATTTTTACAAAGAGTTACAGCCTTAGAAACCTAGGAAGCCGGAGTATTTTCTCTCGATAGGATTGTTATGCACCCAATGGCAATGAGTGTTGTTGGATTTTGTTTCTTTATTGTTTTCTGTAGCTATGGTGGGGTATAGGGGTTATGTGTTGGGCTGCTAAACGCAATGTCTGAAATGGCAAATTTGAAATCCCCAGCCACTCCAAGGGAGAAAGATGAGGCTTTCTACTCCCCTAAAGAGTTCCAGTCTCAGAGCAGCCAGTCCACAAAAAGAACAACATGGCTGGCCCCACTATGAGACATGATGCCCCTCAGTGACCAAGGGTGATACAGGGGACAGCACTGGAGACACAGTGTGCGAATTGCACCTAACCTGATTCCACCACACCGAGGCAAAGTGTGGTGGGGTGCAGTGGAACAGCAAGGGAATGGAGTGGCAAGGTCCCCAGGGAATGCTGAAAGTGGACTTTGGGACCAGGTTGTGGTGCCTCAACAGACTGGATTGGAAAACACTCCTAAGGTCCAACAAATGATCCTTGAACTAACTACAAGCTCTTCTTTCTTGATGTGTTTTGTTTTGTTCTTTGTCAGTGGTTTGTTTTTGTTGTTTTGTTGTCTGGTTGTATACTGTTGCTTTGTTTTCCTCTGTCTTGTTTTCGTGCATGTTAGTGTCTCCACAGGTCTATCTAAATAAGAAAGGCTGGATGAACTATCTGGAGGAAAAATAACAGGACCGACAGTTCTGGGGGCACTTGGGATAGGGGGAGGTGCAGGGGGGTAAGGAATTGGTGTTAACCAACACAGGGACAAGGGAACAACATGGGACTCAAAATGGTAGTGAGGGGGAAGTGGCAGTCCTGGTAGGGAATGATCAAGGGTAAGGTTACATAAAGAAGAGGTATAGCTGTAACCCAGGTGGGGACGGAGCATGGTAGTGGGAGAGGAGGAAAGTCAAGGGAGA
The DNA here is from genome assembly GCF_050624435.1 of Tenrec ecaudatus. NCBI lineage: Eukaryota > Metazoa > Chordata > Mammalia > Afrosoricida > Tenrecidae > Tenrec > Tenrec ecaudatus. The sequence goes on along the minus strand of NC_134533.1, from coordinate 127,711,983 downwards.
TGGAGGAAAGAGCTAGGAGTCAAAGTGCATTTATAGAGGTCTAGACAAAGACATGTACATGCAAATATATATATATATATATATATATATATATATATATATATATATATATATATATATATATATATATATATATATATATAGAGAGAGAGAGAGAGAGAGAGAGAGAGAGAAATAGATCTATGTGTCTATATTTATAGGTTTAGTATTAAGGTGGCGGCAGGACCTTGGACCTTTACTCAAGCACTCCCTCAATGCATGAATACTTTCTTTTATTAAATTGACACTCTACAATGCTCCTCCTCCAGACACAACTGCTGAAGCCAAAGCTGGTGAACAAGTAAATGTGGTGAAGAAAGCTGATGGTGCCCGGTTATCAAAAGAGATACTGTCTGGGATCTTAAAGACTTGAAGATAAACAAGCGGCCATCTAGCTCAGAAGCAACAAAGCCCACATGGAAGAGCACACCAGCCTGTGTGATCACGAGGTCCCAAAGGGATCAGTTATCAGGCATCAAAGAACAAAAAATCACAGCATTGGCTGCACACCTCCATGATACGATTGCCGAAGACAAACGGGTGCATAAGCAAATGTGGCGAAGAAAGCTGATGGTGCCAGGCTATCAAAAGAGATAGTGTCTGGGGTCTTAAAGGCTTGAAGGTGAACAAGCGGCCATCTAGCTCAGAAGCAAAAAAGCCCACATGGAAGAAGCACACCAGCCTGTGCGATCACAAGGTGCCAAAGGGACCAGTATAAGGCATTATGCAAAAAATATATATATACCATATATATGGTATATATATATATATATATATATATATATACATAATAGTGAATGAAGGAGGAAGTGCAGAGTGGCGACCCAAAGCCCATTTGCTGGCCACTGGAGATCCCCTCACAGAGGGGTTTAGGAGAGGAGATGGGTCAGTCAGGGGGGTGCGATGTAGTACCGATGAAAAACACAGCTTTCCCCCAGATCCTGGATGCTTCCTCCCACCAACTACCATGATCCGTATTCTACCTTGCAGGACTGGATAGGGCAGAGGTTGTACACTGGTACATATAGGAGCTGGAGGCACAGGGAATCCACGGTGGATGATACCTTCAGGACCAGGAGTGTGAGGGGCGATACTGAGAGAGTGGAGGGTGAGTGGGTTGGAAACAGGGAACAGATTACAAGGATCCACATGTAACCTCCTCCCTGGGAGACAGACGGCAGAGAAGGGGGGAAGGGAGACTCCGGATAGGGCAAGATATGACAAAATAACAATCTGTGGATTATCAAGGGCTCATGAGGGAGTGGGGAGCGGGAGGGAGGGTAAAAAAAAGAGGACCTGATGCAAAGGGTTTAAGTGGAGAGCAAATGCTTTGAGAGTGATTAGGGCAAAGAATGTACAGATATGCTTTATACAATTGATGTATGTATATGTATGGATTGTAATAAGAGTTGTATGAGCCCCTAATAAAATGTTTTTAAAAAAAGAGTTCCAGTCTCAGAAACTCACAGGTGCAGTTCTCCCCTATCCTATAGAGTCGCCATGAGTCGGCATCAACTGGATGGCAGGAAGGACACATAACGATTCAGACCTGGGCTTAGTTTGGGTTCTCACTGAAGCAGACCCTGGCCAAAGACTTAAAGGCAATGAGCTTATTTAGGAAACTCTGAGCATGCAGGTAATGAAGTGGCATTGTGAGCCAGTGGAGGGAAGGCCACCGATAACAAATAGATTTTGAATCCAATTACAAACCTGGGAACCTGCTGCTTAATCACTTAGGAAGTCTCCAGGGGTAGGTGTAGCACACGCCTCTCAGAGTTTTGCCATCCAAGGAGTGAGGGGCCTGGTCAGGGCTGTTCCCAGGGGCATGTGTTCCTCAGCACAATCAGCCAGCACCAGCAAAGGGACCTTCAGAGCTGGCCCTTGGTGACTGAGGCGAGTACACGGAATCAGGAATTTGGGAGTGAAGAGAAGGAGCACCCGGAGTGTCTGCTACAGATTGGAGACTGGAAGGTCAACTCGGTGTTCCTCAAGGGGACAGGCGCTCCCTTCTCTGGATCTCACTTTTAACATCGATACACAAAGGTCGATTCTGTGAGCGTCACAGACTGGGGACACCCATGGCCAAATGAGGACCTGTGTGGACTCTGGTTGGCCTGCTTTTTCACTGCCATCTAGAAGATTCCAATTCACAGTGACTCTGTAAGACCGAGCAGAACTGCCCCTGTGGGTTTCCGAGGCTGAAATTCTATATGGACTAGAAAGTCTCATCTCTGCACAGCCCCCCACACTATCCCCCACCCCCCGCTCCCCCAGTGTGACTGGTGGTTTCAAATTATTGACCTTCTAGTTAGCTGCCCAACACATAACCCACTGTGCCATCAGGGCTCTTTGGCCTACTTGGCTTCTATCCAATGTTATTGAATCGCCTTTGAAAAAATCAGGAGGTTTTTAAGAAAACAGGAATTTTGACTTTCTCTAGAAAAATCTATCTGGCATCACTGGAACCTAAACTAGAGGATCCACAATTCCACGTGGCTCTGGGAATCTCAACATTTCTTCCTCCTGCTCAAAGTAAAATGGTTTAAGGGGACCTTTCACAGCTGGTGGGCTGGTCTCCTTTCTAGAAAGTTGCCTCTGTAAAGAAAATGCATCTTTCTTCCCTTTTACCTAGTTGGGGGTGGTGAGGGTAGCAGGAGCTATTGGGTTAAGAAAAAACAGTCCAGGTAGCTTCAGTCTGCCCTGCCAGGGCTTTAGAGGCCAAGCCTTTTTTGCTCCAGCTGACTGACCTGCTGTTTCCTGGGCAGCCCCACCATCTGCTCCCAGATGCAGGGAGGGAGCCGACTTTCCTTCATCACACCTGCCCCAAACTCAGGCCCAGAACTACTGTCTAAACACAGAACAACTTTTGTCTGTGGCCAAATGTGGGACCCCAAATTTCTTCCCTCTTTCCCGATACTCCTTCAGTGACTTGATGACCTGGGCCAGGCTGAGATGAATTAGCTTGCTCCACACAGCTGGCTGCTGGGTTCCAGTCAACTCCCAGAGGCCACTGGCTGTGCCCATCAGTAGAAGTGGGAGTTGAGAACCCTCAGCTCTTGGCTGAGCAGCTCTGTCAGTCTGTAGCTATTGACTATAGCTTCTGACAGCCAGTCTAGCTGGTGCTTTAAGTCATTTCAGTCGCTCCACCTCAGCTGTGATTAGTCTAGTCTCTGTAGCCTCAGAGGGAGGGGAAAACAAAACACCTCAATGACTTTGAATCAGAGTGGGTTATCCTCTTTTAAAAGGCAGAAAGTCTGAATTGGAGGATATTTTGGGGGGGGTCTCTTTTATGCATTTCACATTTATGAAATAAGATCTAACAGTATTTGTTCCAGTAAGTGGATGAGAACCACCTAAGGGCCCATTCCTCCCACCAGGCCACGCCTCACTAAGAATAGAGGTCCATCACTTGTCTGGCATTTTGTGGTACTGTGGTGACTTTTGTTTTGTGAGATACTGGGAGCTATGTGATTGGCATTTCATATACCAGCAGGGTCACCCAAAGAGCTTCCAGACAAAGAACAGACAATGAAGAAGGAATTGGCTGCCTGCATGGGAAGAATGAGCCATTGAAAACCCTATGGATAGCAGCAACACTGTCAGTTACTAGACCCCCCATGAACAACAGAAGAACATTGTCAGAACGTGTGCCAGAAGATGAGCTCTTCAACTTGGAAAGTACTCAAAATACGGCTGAGGAAGAGGAAGAGCTGACTTTTCATAGGCAAGTCGACCATAATGATGCAAATCGAGTATAGCCATCAGGACCTTCATTTGCTGATGGGGCACAACTCAAAATGAGGAGAAACAGTTCAAATCGTCATTAATAATTGAAACTTGGGATGTATGAAATATGAATCTAGGGACATTGGAAGTCATTAAAAATGAAATGGAATACATAAAGATTGATATTGTAAGCATTAGTTAGCTGAAATGGACTGATATTGACCATTTTGAAACAGAAAATCTTATGGTTTACTCTGCTGGAAATGACACAATCAAGAGAAACAACAATGCATTCATCATCAAAAGGACATTTTAAGATCTATTTTAATGTACAATGCTATCTTTGATAGGATGCTATCTATGCCCCTTCAAGGAGAACCAATCAATACAACTATTGTTCAAATTTATGCACCAACCACCCAAAGCTGGTGATGCAGAAATTGAATAATTCTACCACCATATTCAGTCCCAAATTTGTCAGACTTGCTATCAAAATGCTATTGGAATGCAAAAGTTGAAAACAAAGAGGAAGGATCAGTAGTTGAAAAATATGGTCTTGGTGATAGAAACCAAGCTGGAGATCGCATGACAGAGTTTGCAAGACCAATAAATTGCTGATAGCATATACTATATTTTCCAACTTCTGTTCTTTCCTCTTTGGTTCCAACATTTGCACTCCAATCACCAATAATTACCAATTTATCTTGATTGGATGTTAGAATTTTGCATGATTAATGATTTCTTCAAACATTTGATCAACAACAAAAAAGGTGACCATAAATGTGGACTTCTCCAGATGGAATACACGGAAATCAAATTGACTACACCTGTGGGAAGAGACAATAAAAGAAGCTCAATATCAGCAACTGAAACCAGTCCAGGGGCTGATTGTGGAACAGATCAGCAATTGTTCATATGTGAGCTCAAGTTGAAGTTCAAGAAAATGCAAACAAGTACACGAGAGTCAATATACAACCTTGATAATAACCAACCAAATTTTGAGAACATCTCTGAATAAAGCACAGTGTCATTATTAAAAAAAAGGAAATAAAGAAAAGATACAAGTGCATGTCAGAAGAGACTCTGAAACTTACTCTTAATCAGAGAGTAGCTAAGGCAAAAGGAAGAAATGATGAAGTAAAGAGCTAAATAGAAAATTTCAAAGGACAACTCGAGAATACAAAGTAAAATATTATCACAAAATGTGCAAAAGCCTAGAGTTAGAAAACCAAAACAGAACATATTCAGCATATCTTAAACTGAAGGAACTGAAGAAAAATGTCAAGTCTTGAGGTGCAATATTAAAAAATTCTATGGGCAAAATATTGAATGATGAAGGAAACATCTGAGGAAGATGGAAACAATATGGAGTCACTGTATCAAAAAGAATAGACCAACATTCAACCATTTCAGGAGGTAACATATGAGCAAGAACCAATGGTCAGGAAAGAAGAAATTCAAGATGCATGGAAAGCACTAGCCCAAAACAAGATGCCAGGAATTGCTGGAATATCTATTGAAATGTTTCCACAAGCTGATAAAGCACTGGCAGCACTCACTCATCTATGTCAGGAAATTTGGAATACAGCTACTTGGCTAACGGACTGGAAGAGATCCATATGTGTATACATACCAAAGAAGGGAGACCAACAGAATGGTCAAATTATGTAACACTATCATTGGCATCACATGTGAGTCAAATTGTACTGAAGCTAATACAACAACAGTTGCATTAATTCATTGACAGAAAGTTACCATATTCAGCATTCAAGAGCCATCGTGGCACAGTGGTTACAGGTTGGATTGCAAACCCCAAGGTCAGCAGTTCAAAACCACCAGTCACTCCGTGGGAGAAAGGCAAGGTTTTCTACTCCCATAATGAGTTACAGTCTCAGAAACTCACAGGGGCAGTTAGATCTACCATATACTATAGGGTCAGGATGAGTTGTCATCAACTACAAGGCAGTGAGTTTGGTTTCCCAGAGATTTAAGCCAGATTCAGAAGAGGATGTGGAACAAAGGATATCAGATATCAGATGGATCTTGCCTGAAAGCAGTGAATACCCTAAAGATGTTTACTTATGTTTTATTAACACCCACGCTATCTGACTGTGTGGATCATAAGAAAACATGGATAGTTTTGAGAAGAGAATTCCAGAACACTTTGTCTTGCTCATGTGAAACTTGTACATGGTTCAAGAAGCAGTAGCACACATAGAACAAGGGTAGATTGCATGGTTTAAGAATCAGGAAAGGTGTGCATCCAGGTTGCACCCACTTATTATACTTTTTCAATCTTTATGGTGAGCAAATAATCAGAGAAGCCAAATTATATGAAGAAGAACACAGAATCAGATTTGGAGGAAATATTATTAACAACCTGCTATATGCAGGCGACACAGTTTGGCTTGCTGACAAGGATGGGGGACTTGAAGCACTTGCTGGTGAAGATCAAGGATTGCAGCCTTCAATGTGGGATACAACTCAACACAAAGAAAACCAAAATCCTCACAACTGAACCAATAGGTAACATGATGATAAATCGAGAAAAACCTGAAGTTGTCAAGGATTTTGTCTTGTCTGGATCCACAAGCAATGCTCCTGGAAGCAGCAGTCAAGAGATGAAAAGATACATTGCACTGGGTAGATCTGCTGCATAAGAGCTCTTTAGAATGTTGAAAAGTTAGGATGTTACTTTAAGCAGGAAGCACACCTGATCCAAACCATGGTATTTTCATTTGCCTCATCTGCATGTGAAAAGCTTGCCATTGAGTGAAGAAGACCCAGGTAAACTGTATGAATTTGAACCATGGTACTGGCAAAGAATATTGACAGTACCATGGACTGCCAAAAGAACAAACAAAATCTGTCTTGGAAGTACGGCCAGAATTCCCATTAGAAGTAAGGATGGTGAGACTTTGGACATGTTGTCAGTGGAGATCAGTCCCTGGAGAGGCATCATGCTTAGAAAAATGGAAGGGCTGTGAAAAAAGTTTGAAGGCACTTGAAGAGCTGGATTGACACAGTGACGACAACAAGAGGACTGAGCATAGGAACACTTGGGTGGATGGAGGAGGAGCTGTTATTGTTACATTCTGCTGTGAATAGGTTTGCCATGGACCAGAACCAACTGGATGGCAAACTAACAACAACAACAACAACAACAGGGAGAGACATTAAAAAGCCAAACTCACTGCCATTGAGTTGACCTTGATTCAGAGCAACCCTGGAGGACAGGGTAGGACTGGCACCCGTGAGTTTCCCGAGAGTGTAACTTTTCACAGGAGGGGAAAGCCCCTTTAACCTACTACTTAGCAGCCCAGCCCATCACCAGGGCTCCACAAGGATAGAGAGAAGCACTGTTAGGGCTGCATAGGTCAGAGGCTGTACACTGGTACATATGAGGGCTGGAGGTACAGGGAATCCAGGGTGGACGATACCTTCAGGACCAAGGGTGTGAGGGGCGATGCTGGGAGAGTGGAGGGTGAGTGGGTTGGAAAGGGGGAACTGATTACAGGATCCACATGTGACCTCTTCCCTGGGAGAGGGACAGCAGAGAACCGGGGAAGGAAGACTCCGGATAGGGCAAGATATGACAAAATAACGATGTATAAATTACCAAGGGCACATGAGGGAGGGGGGGAAGGGGAGGGAGGGGAAAAGAAAAAAGAGGACCTGATGCAAAGGGCTTAAGTGGAGAGCAAATGCTTTGAGAATGATTGGGGTAGGGAATGTATGGATGTGCTTTATACAATTGATGTATGTATATGTAAGAACTGTGATAAGAGTTGTATGAGCCCCTAATAAATTGTTTTAAAAAAATGATCCTCAATTCTATCTGAATCCTTGCCAGAGCTGCAAGTTGCCTTAATAAACACGAGCAAAAAAAGTACCTCTGGCAGCAGACCGCTCAGGTTCAAATCCAGGCTCTCTAACGTATTGACTATGTGACCTTGGGCAAACCTGGACCTCTCTGTGCTTCCAAAGACTCACTTTCCAAAAGGGAAGTCATAAGCCAACTTTTCTTATTCCTCACTGGGTTGCTTTGAAGATGAAATGAGACATCTGTCTAAAACTGCTTCTGACCATCCCTTGGTTCTCAGAGCTCCACAAATGCTATGGATTATTGTTATAAGATTATGAATGATTTTTCCATGGTAGTGCAAAGATTAACATCAATGCTACTTCTCTCTGACAAAATATAAATCCAAATTTCTAAATAGTAGGGTCTCAACGGATGCGCTGTTAACAGCATCTTGCTTTTCTCCCATCACTTGTCACAGTAAATCTGATAAGAAATGCTTGGCTAGGGCCTGCAGCCAAGCCCCTCACTGGCAGCGTGCAGAACCTTAGGTTGTTGGCAGGCCAAGGGGCATCACAATGGCAAGAGGACACTCCACAAAGGGCCCCTGCTTCCTCCCCCACGCCCCCCTTCCCCACGTTCAGGGTGAAACGTCAAAATACAATTTTTTTTTGTCACCTGGTGAAATAATGAGCCCCCATTCCCGTTGCCTTGGTATCATCAGAGCGCAACAGCCACATGGGGTAATCGCTTTCTCCGTGTTAATGCTGCTCAGTTCAAACATTTTCACAGGCCCTGGCGAAATGAAACCCGTGCTTTCTGCCTAGGTGGAGTTTGAGGCGATTCAGCCCATTTGCTTCTGCTGAAGAGGCTACCTCAGAAAAACAGGAAATAAAAACATAGAGGGTGCCATTGACATTAGGTTTCTCGTTTTCTTCCTTTCTTCCCTACCTTCCTTTCTTCTTCTTGCCCTTCTCTTTCTCTTTTCTTCCTTACCTCCCTTTGCTCCTGTCTTCCTGCCTGCCTTCACCTTCCATCTTCCCTCCCGCACTCTTCCATTTCTTCTTCGCTCCTCTCTCCCCACCCCCACCTTTCTCCTTTCCTTCCCTGCCTTTTCCCTTCAGCCTCCCAGTCTCCCTCCTTCACTCTCTCCCTTTGCTCCTTCCTTTCCCCACCTTGTTTTCATCCAGTGATTTGTACTCCTTTCTTCCTCTCATCCCACCCCTCCCCATTGCTGGAGAAACATCAGTTCCTTGTGGCGCTGGTTTCTTGGCGCCAGACCCTGTTCTTTGGGTGTTCACAAGTCTGCGTCCTGTGTGCAAACATAAGACAGACATATGATCAGGGTTGGACAGAAGATGGGATTTGACAGGTGTTCTGCATCCCAAATCTCCAGGAGGCAAAGGTAAAGTCAGGCTCCTGCCTTTAAGGTTATGTCTCCCATTGTAACTGCATCCCACAGAGGCTCCTGCCTCCTGGCCACCTGAGGCCTGCTGCCTGCCTTCCTCTAGCTCCTGGGGAATTGGGGCAGCAGTGGCAAGAACAACAAAAATCCCCAAGAGTTGACAAGAAGGGAGGCTGCCTTGCTCGAGAGACGGCCCCCTTACCCACCTGCATGTTGCTGAGATGCAGGTTCTCAACCCTGTGGCTGGGCAAGAAACGCCCCCTCCCCAAACGCAGTGGCTTCAAACAAGGACCATCATCGTGTGGTTGCTGGGAGGCCACTGGGTCGTGCTTGGAGTCTCCCATGAGTTGGCAGTCACATGGGAGCTGGGGCAGGGGCCTCTGGTGACTCCAGTGCCTACACGTGCACTCAGAGGGCTGGCAGCTGAAGCTGGCCGTTAGCTGGGTGCTTAGCTGGGTTGTTGGTTGGAGTGTCTCCACGTGGCCTTTCCAGGTGGCTCAGGCTTCTTTCAACATAGTGTCTGGGTGCTGAGAAGTGTCCTGAGAGGAAGCACGTGGAGGCTGGACATTCTAAGGGTGAGTACTCAAGAAGAAGTCTTTGAAGGGATTTTTCAGAAGCTGTGAAGCACTTTGGGGGAGGGAAGGGGGTTGCCCAAACTAGATGTCACAGTGTCATCTTCTCCATAATCTATTGGTCACAGAGGTCATGAAATATCCCAATTTAAGGGGAAAGGGCATAGACTCTACCTTCCTATAGGTAACCTGTCAAGGAATTTGGGGGTCACATACGAAGACTGGGAGACCCTGGGTGGCACAAATGGTTAAGGACTCAACGTATCAAGAGGTGGGCAGTTGCACCCCTCAGAAGAAATAACTAATGGCCTGCTTCTAGAAGCCCACAGGCTTGAGAATCCTGTGATGTGTAGTTTCTCCCTGGCACCCAGGGGGTCCTCGGGAGCCAGAACCAACATAACAGCAATGGGTTGGGTTTTTGTTGGTTTTGTTTGGGCTAATATTAAAACGACTAGTATGAAATTATATATGTATTGTGTTTAACTCTCAGGACTCTGATTATGCTGAAGTTGAATAAAACCGTCTGCCTCTTCTATGAACGCCAGCCGATGGAGGCAAAGGGTGAGGGACTAGAGGAAGAATGAATGTCACATTCCCGTCCTTATGTTTCAGTTGTCCTTAAAGGGCACAGGGGACAAACCAGACGTCTTTGATATGATTTTAGCCTAATGATGTGGTAGTATGATGATGAGCAGCCTGAAAAGTGGTTTTAACTAATGTGATCCAATATTTGAAAAGTTGATGATTTCACATCGAATTTTATATTCTCAGCATCTCAGTTACAAACAGAAAATCAGGCCTTAAAATCCTTGCATTTCCCCAAGGCAACAACAGTCTGGAGCTAGAATTTGAATGTCCCCTGTGGATGAGCTGACACGTGCCTGTTAACCGCAGTCCCCATCCATCTCTATTTCCCCCAACACAGAGGTTGGCTAAAAGTATCCTTTATCTATATGGCTAAATAGGTTAGTTGGTTTGGATTGGGTTGCTAGTTTTTCCTGTTTTGTTTTTGCTTACTTTTGATTTTTTTGGGGGGCTAGGAAATGGTGTGTTTTTTGGTACCACGTCTTCCAAAGCGAGAAAATAAAATCCAGTAAGCCAAGAAGGTCAAACAGTCTAGATTAATGATGAAAGGAGGAGCCCTGTTGGTGAAGTAGATTATGAGTTGGACTTCTAACTGCAAGATCAGAAGTTCAAAACTCCCCCACCCCCACTCCACAAGAGAAAGATGAGATTTTCTACTCCTGTAAAGATTTACAGCCTTAGAAACCCACAGGGGAAGTTCTATACTCTTTCCAAAGGGTTGCTATATGTCAGAATTGATTCCAGGGTAGTGAGGTTTTCTTGATTGATATAAATAATTTTGGTGAGTATTGAAAAAACCAGCCAATATTATTTTTAACACACATCAAAGAAGGTCCACATTAATTGTTCACACAACCCTGCCACCTTCTTTCTTTATTCCCTTGCCTCCCATTCTCCTTTCTTCCTCCCTATGGTCTTTTATCTCATTCTTTTTCTTTCAAGGGTTAGCCTAGAAGTTGGAAAGTCTGACTAATTCTTAACCAAAAGACTAAATTGGTTTTATTGTTGGTGGTATTACTTGGGTTAAATTTTTTTCTTTTCTCTTCTTCTATTGGTTTGTGTCATGTAACCCAGAAAATGGGGAAACATTTGGAACATCAAAACACTATCCTTTCTCAGTAGACTACAAGCATTAAAGGCAACAGAGATAAATACTCCAATAATAACAATAACATACAAGGATAGCTAGAGAGATAAATAGATAGATAGAAAAACCACAAAATCCGAGCAGTTGTGGGAAGGAGAATGGGACTAGCCCCATGAATAAATATAGGTTTGCCAGAGAATAGTTCTATATACATATTAGCATATACTACAAATATGTCCATGAATATAATAGTGCATCCAGGAGGCATTGTTATGAAAATGTCTTAGCTATAACAAAACCCCTTGAGGGAGCGTGTCCTAAATATGGGGCATCAGGAACAAACTCTGAGAGACCTCAAGATCAATTGGTACAAACTAGCTCACAAAGACAATGTTCTGTATCCATCAGGGAAGTGACTGGGGTCTTCAAAAGCTAGTGAGTAGCAAACTAAAAGTCGGTTCTTGGTCTCATCCTATGTGTTGGACAGGGTTCTCTAGAGAGACAAAACCATATTGCTAGTAATTATATAAAAATATATTTATAAAGCTAGATATACAATACAAGAAATGAACCACTAAATTATATACAGATAGATAACACAAGAAACTAACAGTTAAATTATAAAACAGTGAGACACTAGCAGTCCTTTAAGGCTTGAGAGCCACCAGTTGCCAGTCCCTTTCTGTAGAGAGAGCTGGGCTATATATACCCAGGCAGCAAACAGCAAGGCAAGTCACCAACTGTCGGTCCCCAGCTCCAGAGACGAACATTCCAATCCTGTGGGATTAAATGGACCTCAACTTACAACGACACAGTCCACAAGTTAGGCATCCCACAGGTAGTGTACCCCTTTAAATTGAGGCACAGAACAAGCAAGGCGAGGCTCACAAAGCCATTTATCCCTCTGCCCTTCGATTAATCCTACTTGTGTTTATCGGCCAGGCTGGCACAATAAACTATTGCACCCTGTCTGGAGCAAATAACAGTGAAGAAAATCAAGATGCCTGGCAACAATTAGTCCAAATCAGTAATGGACTATGCGTACCTCAGCCTCTATGATGCTAAGGTCAGAAGAACTAAATGGTGCCTGCCTATCACAAACAGCTGCTCTGAAAGGGATCATGGTACATGATCCTAGATAGAGTGGGGAGGAATGTGTAAGAAAACTGAAAGTCATACTACTACTACCAATAGTAATAATAATAATGATAAAAGATGAGGCTTATTGGTTAGATAGACTAGTGGTCCTTCATCACCCTTCAGGTCTGGAACTGAATTCAACCCCCTGAAAAATAGACAGGTTTATAAAGTGAACCTTATGAGAATCAAAGATTGCAGCCCTCAGTATGGATTACAACTCAATGTCAAGGAGACACACATCCTCACAACTTGATCAATAGGTACCATGATAAATGGAGAAGTTTGTTGTTTTTTTTTATTTGTTGAAGTTGTCACGGATTTTTGTCTTGATGAGGTCTATAATCAATGCTCTTGGAAGCTGCAATCATGAGATCAAATGACGCATTGCATATGGATACATTTGGTGCACAATACGTCTGTAGAGTGCTAAAAAGCAAGGATGTTACTTTGAGGACTAAGGTGCACCTTACCTAAGCCATAGTAATTTAAATTGACTCATAAGTATGTGAAAGTCAGACATTGAATAAGGAAGGCTGAAGAAGAATTGATGTGTTTGAATTGTGGTGCTGGTGAAGAATATTGAAAGTAACATGGACTGCCAAGGGAACAAACAGACCTGTCTTAGAAGAAGTATGGTCAGAGGGCTCCTTAAAGGCAAGGATGGTGAGACTTCCTCTCACATACTTTGGTCATGTTATTAAGAGAGACTAGTCCCTGGAGAAGGACATCATGCCAGGTGAAGTAGAGGGACAGTGAAAGAGAGGAAGCCCCTTAAGGAGATGGATTGACAGTGACTGAAACAAGGGGCTCAAGCTTGGGAACAATTAGGAGAATAATTCAGGGGTAGGTAGTGTTTCTTTCTGTTTGGCATAGAGTCAATGTGGCTTGCAACTGGCTCAATGGCACCTGATAAGAACAACTACACCAAAATGAATCATAGCACTGAGGAGCACACATTCCTCAGAACCATCAAACATTCAAAAGCAAATAGGCAGTATTTGCCCAAGGCCAAATTCAAAAGGCAGGCAAGGTTAGGGGAGAAGGGTGAATGAAAACAGGAAGCAGAGTTTCAATGGCATGAGTGATATTACATTGCAGGAGATTGTCATCAATGTCACATAACAAAACGTGTATAAATTGTTACGTGCAAAGCTGATTTTCTCTGTAAATCTTAACCCACCTTACAATAAAAAGTTTCTTCTTTTAAAACAAAGACACCATCGTTCATATAATAGACACAGCCAAAGATCTCCTGGACAATCCTAAAATGATCTCCCAAATGATTTGGGTAGTTAGCCCTCCCCAGGGAGTTCTACCCATTGAAACGCTGGGCGGTTATGGCTGCAATTATATTTCAGGCCAGAAGAGGCAGCAGAGGCCTGGTTGTTCTAATGCTGCAAAACTACCAGACAATGGGCAAACAGTTTCTTTCCACGGACGACTAGCGGCTCTGTCATATCCATGTCTGGTGTTCAACACTTGGCGACAGAATCCAGCCCCCTGGGTTTGGGTGGGGTCTGTTTCTCACGCATGCTTCGCTTGGGATTGTTCTGTGGCATCCACAAAGTGGAGTCCTTTCCTTTCTGATGTCCTGAGAAAGCTGTTTTCTCCTTTTTCTCTCTCCGGCCCTCTTCCCAAGAACCCTGGGGTTCACTCTGCTTTCCGCTTGTTGATGTTTCTCAGGCAGTTACTTGACCTTGGTTCATCTACTGCAGGTGACCATTAGCAAGTAACTGTACCGTCCTTGGATGGTATTGTTCATGAGCTAGGCTGCAAACTACGGGTTAAAGGTTTGAGTTCACCCAGAGGTGCCTACCAAGAAGGGCCTGGTGATATGCCTCTGGAAAAAACCCACCCCAGCCATGGAAAATTCGGACTTCTCTAACACACTTGGGCTCTCCATGAGTCCGAGTTGACTCAATGGCAATTGGTTGCTGGTATTCCTGTAAGTAGAAGACAACAATCTTTAAGCAGTCCCTCTTGGATTCATGGGAGGAGGATGGCTTCCTCTGAGAGAACTTCTCAGGGCTCCAAGGGCTCAATGATCTTACAAAAAATGAGAGAAACGATGAGCCTGATGACAGATGATATTGCTATGCAGGCCCCGTTTCAGGATGCTCAAGTTTCCAGGTCTTTCCCTGACTCACAGTGGAGCCCTGTGAGGTTCCAAATAGAAGGGCACCCTTGCTCCCAGGACCTGGAGCCTTGTAGCTGAGCAGAGCAGTCATGATGAGAAAGAGGACCCAAGGGGGAAGTCAGGAGGCTGCCTCACTTTTCTCAGTGTCAAGCAAACAAATGTTTTGGCAGGAAATTTCTCTTCAAGAGTGTTCTGATTTCTTGAAGGAAATCTTTTTCTGAACCATTTCCTCAGGGGAAAACCACTCAACTACCTCGGGAAGGAAGATTTTTCTCCTGCCAAGCTTACCAGGCTGTGCTAACTCACAGAGGAGGTGTGATTAGCAAGCAATGAAACTGATTTCCAGACTCCTATGAAAATCAGCAAGTGCTTGGCTGCTAAGTGAAAGGTCGGCAGTTGGAAAACCCCAGCTGCTCTGCAGGAGAAAGTGGTGGCTGACTGTGTCTGACAAGATGACAGCTTTGGAAACCCAATGGGGCAGTTCTCCTCTGTGTTCTACAGTTGCTTTGAGTTGGAGTGGACTTGACAGTGATAGAGCTGATCTTTTTCCCCATGAAAATCGGCTTTCACGAATACATGTGCATTCATGGATGTCTGTGTCTGCTTTGGCATGCATGTGCACATATGTGCCTATTTGCACGTGGATGGATACGTCTGTGAATGTGGGCGTCTCTATTTACTTTGCCATGTGTGTGCACATGTCTGCCTTTGTCAGTATGCATGCGGGCTCAGGCAGCATAAAGAGATCACAGAGAACCTTGGAGAGAAAGAGAAAAGTAACCTATTTTCTCATGGGTCTCCCATACCTGACGGTCTACTGGCATCCACCGCCACGAAGACCAGAGGTCACTTCATGCCATGTGTCCAGCTGCCCATTGCTGGTTGAGGTCAGTCACCAGGGAGGCAAGTCAGACTGCCCTCGCCAACCTACCACCACCTGCAGGAGTGATTCCCACCATCTTTCCTGGAGCCCCTCCCACCTTACTCAGCCTCCCTAGACCTTGAGTGAAAGGCGTTTCCAACGTGTTTACATAAAGATTTCTGAGATTGACTGAAGAAATGATTTCATTTGACAAAACATGAAGCTTTGAATTTAAAGATTTGAGGCAAGTGCCCTCCAGAGAGGGGGACACAGGACGGGGCCATGCTCCCTTCCGGTATGCACGGGGGTTGCTATGAGTTGGAACCAACTTGATGAGCACCTGCCAGCAACAACAACAACCAGAAGTTGTCCAAACTTCTGTGGCCTCAACTCGGAAATGAGAATATTAATATTGCCTCCTAGAAAGAACTCAAGGTATGTACAATTGGTTAATAGGCGTTTGGAAAGTGAGTACATTAAGTGGACTGATGACATTGATAAGGCAATAAGAAACTGAGAAGGCTTCACTAACAGGTGCTTTCACATCTGTAACCAGTAGATTCCTTCCTTCTTCATCTCTTGACATCTTCATCAGCTCCCACACTTTCCAGGCAGCTTGAGGGATTAAATGTTCAGTCTGATCCTATTATAAGCCTCAGCCTAAGAATCAGAGGCTTTACCTGAGGTTTGATTAGCTATACTGGGAATGAGGGAGAGTAACCTGTCTTTTCTAGTGCTCTCCTATCGCTCCCTCTTCCCTAGCCCTTCCCTGTCTCTGGGCCTGCCTTTCCTCCCTAGAGCATTGGCTTCCGGGAGAAGGGGATGGAAACAATGAGCACATTCCTGACCAGGCCTCTTACCATGCTATCTTCCAACCCTCTCTTGGAAGGGCCTCCACGAAGTCTTCTTATGTCATCTCACAATAACTTGTTAGATACCATTGAGTGAGCTCCTGACTCATAACAAAAGTACACACAAGAGATTGAAGCACCACCTGGTCCTGCACCGTCCTCACAATGGTCCTTGTGTGTGAGCCCATGGTTGCAGCAGTGTTGAGGAGATCCTGTCCAAGAAGGCTGCCAGTGGGTGGGAGCGGCTGCAGCATTCAGAGACTTTGGAGGATGCCAAGGAGGACAGTTCATGGCGTATCATATGAGGTCAGCCAGCGGGCCTTGGGGGCCCTTCCCATTATCCATAGATATATGAAATAAATGGAGGCCCTCAGCAAGATGGGCTGCAGACACCTCCAGGACTCACTTGATCCTTGGCAAGCTCCCTTGGCCTTAGGACACCACCTGCTGGAACTGTGGCTTTGCTGCCTCTCCTGGCTCTCAACTTCCCTCCTAGAGGACTCCAGCCACCCTTCTCCTTCCAGATCCTTCCAGCAGGAGGCAGATATTGGTCTCTATGCTTTTGCATGTGGCCAGTTTTCTAGGGACAGATCAGCCTCTCCCAAGAATTTGGGTTCACCAGAGTGAGCGTGCCCACATGTCTGCAGAGCGTATGGCCAGGCCTCTGAAGAGAGAACTGCTGGAAGATTTGCCCCTTTTCAAAAGCGCTAATTCCACAGTTGAGAGCTCATCTCCTGGGGACTCAGCTTGAGTCTCAGGGAGCACATCCCCTTTGACACTGCTGGCAACTTGAGGTGCTGTGGGTCATTTTCTTGCCTTTGAGGAGTGCAAGGGAAATGCTACAATATGTCCCTTCACATGAACCACCAATCCTTATGTGGAGAACTCTCCGAGATGACAGGGATGAGAGGGAGATATTTCTGGGGCACGCTTTCACCTGCACATCTCTCAGGTGAGTCAAACATTTGGCCCCCAAAAGTTGAGTATGATGGTCAGAGTTCAGGCTGGGAGATAGAGTGTCTGGGTTCAAATCAAGAGACTGCACATCTCAGCTCCCATGGTTCTCCTGCATAAAACCCAAGCCAAGCAGTTTATCACTTCCCTGCTGAGCATCCTACTGAGGCCAGCTAAACTCATTCTTTGCTGATGACAACGTTGCTTGTACCAAATGGCTTTGCCATGTAGCCCCTAGCAATGGCCAGAAGGGCTTCTCATCAAACCGCAGAGCAGGGCTTCTGGCGCACATGTTAAGAAGGGGGCTATTGACAACAAGGTCGGTAGTTCAGAACCCACTAGCTGTTTCTCTGGAGAAAAACTGTGGCTGTGTGCTTCCATAAAGATGCCCAGCCATGGAACCCCCCTGGAGAGGGCCATGATGAGCTGGAGTGAGCTCTACAGGAGTGGGATTTTTTTACTGTGGATGTAATCCCACCTGGGCAGAGATTTTCTTTGTGACATTAAAGAGGCTGTACCTTACACCAATCACTTGACTGATACAAAAGGATTCAATTCAACACTGAAGCAAACTAACTCCAAGGGAAGAAGGCAGCTGCCATGCAGAGAGCTCCAAGGACCACCAACCATGGAGGTTATTGAAGCCAAAACAAGAATACCGCCCACCAGCCCTCAGCCCCCAGGGATGGACAAAGAGAGCCTGCCCATCAAGCTGGTGCACTGGCATGATGCTGTCAGCCTCCGGTGCTGTGAGAACATTGACTTTGGTGTGTTAACGGCACCCACTTGCGGTATGTTTGTGATGTCAGCGTGTGGAAACTATGGCAAGCCCCCCTCCCGGCCTCACAGCAGCAAAGCCTCGGCATTAAAACCCCGTGCCTTCTGTGGCGCTTGCCAGCTGTGAGAGGGCAGGAAATGCCCTTGGCTTTTATGCTCCTTGTTGCGACCTCCCTCTGAGGCAGGGAGCAGAGGATGTGAGCTTGGAATGTGTTTTGTTTCATCACTACCCTTTGTCATCTCTCTGATCACTGTCATGTGCTCCTCACCAGTGCTTCGCCCTCTCTATCACCAAGCCATATGCTCTTTAAAACATGCACACACACACACACACACACACACCTAATGTTCACATTTTGAGGCACATATGTCTTTGATTCACTAATAATAACAATAATTATTCAAAGCCACTTTACCATCTGAAAAGAAATCTCTATGCATACACTTAGATCATGGATGCCAACTGCCTTCTTAACAACATTTCCCAATGAAATATTCAACTGCGATTATATTAAGCCTGAAGCTGTTCATCCAGTTTGTGTTAATCAAAACAAAAACAAGAGACGAAGGGATCCAAAAGGACATGTAAGATCATAGACTGAAAGTATCCCCATCGAGCACCAAAGGCTTGTCCAGAAGGGCAGAGCCACAGGTAAAAGCTACGTCTCTCTGGAGTTGCTGTCATTTAACTAGATGCAAAATGTCAGCGCAGGAAATGGCTTGCCCAATGCAAATACTAACAAGGGAGGCATGTGTTCCTGTGTAAACGGAGCTTCAGCCAATCTGGGCCTTCGGGATCCAGCTCCCATCGCAACATCCACGGGAAGCACCAGGGGAATGTTCCGTTTGCTTATTTTCCCTCTCTTTGCTAAGAAGAAAAAGAGCCTTTGTGGCCTAGTGGCTACAAGTTGGGCTGCTAATTGCTATATCAGCAGTTTGAAACTACCAGCTGCTTTGTGGGAGAAAGATAAGGCATTCTGCTCCCATAAAGAGTTCGAGTCTCAGACACTCACAGGGGCAGTTCTACGCTGCCCTATAAGTTGGCTGTGAGTCAGTATGGATTCGATGGCAGTGAGTTTTCTAAGAGTAAGAAGTATCTAGGGGTGTAAACAGTTAATGAGCTCTGCTATTAAGGGAAAAGTTGTCATTCCCAACCCACTTAGAGGAGCTGTGAAAGAGAAGCCTGGCAATCTTCTTCAGAATCCTCGGCCATTGAAAAGTTTATAAAATGTATTGACCTTGGTTGTTAAATAGATCCAGGTATATGGTGGAGCATACAGGGACCAATGTCATAAAACGGGGTGGGGGTGGAAAAAATCTCTGAGACAGATGCAAAAACTGTGAGGGAATGAGTTGTTGAGCCTGGGTGATCAGGACCATCGTCTCTGGGATTTTCAAAGTTCCTGAGCAATCAGGAAAGGGGCAACAGTTGGTCTCTCCCCATCCAGAGGACAGCAGAAGAGGAGAACTGATTGGGCACAATGAATCAATGACTAGTGACTCAAGCAAAGATCACCCTCCACCACTGGAGACCAGAAGAACTAGATGGTGCCTAGCTCCCACTATCGACTGCTATGAAAGAGATCACATTAGAAGGGCTTGATTAGAGTAGAAGGGAAATGTGGGGCAAAACTCAAAATCATGATAAAACACCAAGCTTACTGTTTGGATAAAGGCTGGTGAAGTTGCAAGACTATGGTGCTTAGTTACCCTGCAGGTCTGGAACTGAACTAATCATGGCTCGATGTTCAACCAAACAATAGACAGGTCTATAATGGGAACAATGACATTAGAGACATACAAATACCGTAGAATAATAGATCACATGAGATCAAAAGACAGCATTCCCCCAAGAACGAAGTTCAAAAAAGTTGAGAATGAAGGCAGCTTGGAGACAAGAAACAAGAAGATGTGGGGGAAGTGATGGTACATTGTGGGAATTGCTATCAATGACATGAAACAAAATGTGTATGCATTGCTCAATGGACAGCTGAGCTGCTCTTTAACCTTCACCCAAATCACAATAAAATGTTTTTAATCAAAGAAAACTTCATGGTTCACTTCTACTCTCACACACACGGGGTGATGAGGAAATAGTGTCAACCGGGTTTGCTGTGGTCCAACCACCAGACTTGTGCTTATGGGAGAAAGAGCATGATGACGCTGGCAATACCGAGCAGGACCAAGATGGTTTTATTTGCCTGCTTCATGAAGATGGTAGCCCTGGTGGTGAGATGATTCAGAGCTCAAGTGCTAACCAAGAAGCCACCCAGTTTAAACTCACCCAGCCCTACTGAAGGAGATTTCCCTCCTCAAAGGTGTTGTTGGTTGTTATGTGCCATTGAGGCGATTCTGACTCCCTGTGACGGGAAGGAAAGGCACACTGTGCTATAGTGTTAGGGTTTTCAGCGGCTACTTCCTCTGAAGTGGGCAGTGGAACCCTTCTTTGTATTCTGTTCTTAGCCTGGAAGTTTCCCTGACACCTCTTCACTTGAGGTAACCCTGCTGGCATTTGAAATACCAGTCACGTGGCTTCCAGCATCACAGTAACACACAACTTACCACAGCACCACAAATGGACAGACAACAACAGGCTAGGAGTCTTCATGGGAGCAGGCAGTCACGTCTTCACTCTCTCGATGGGGATCAGTGAGTTCAAACTGCCAGTCTCTCTGTTCCAGCCGCACATGCAACCACTGTGCTGCTAGGTACATTTCCTTAAAATTCTGCCTAGAAAAATCTGTGGAAGAGTTCTTCTCTGTCACAGAGGGTCACTGTGAGCCAGGATGGGCTCTAAGACACACAAATGCAACACCATGAAGCCACCTTACTCTGTCCTGCTCTTATTTAACTCTATTCTTTTCTGAACTATCTTTTCTGTATATTCAGAAGAGACTGGCACTGAGCAGTGTTAATTCCACCAAGGCCAGGAAGGAGGTCAAAGAGTCACAAAGGACTATCTCTTTGCTCTCATGCCACTGCACTAAGGAGGCTTGGGTGGCAGCTGGAAGCTGTACATTTCACTCCCTGTCCCTACACTCCTGGCTGAGTCTCCTCAGAGTGAGACTGCCCCTTTACCCAGCTCACTGCATTGGCTGTCTTGCTCTGAAAAGAGAATTCGCACATGTGAGTCTGACTGGGTGACAGATGGGAATCTTAATGCTGCTCTTTGGAATATGAAAGGCCTCGGATCAGAGTGCTGCAGGGGAGTGATGTCTGCAGAAGACCTGCTGGTCTCCCAGTTAGAAAGAAGCCTTCCCCTTTGCCTCAGAGGTGCGTTCACTGTGGGTGGCAAGTCAGATCCTTGGGCTGGCACTCTCAGTAAACAGATCATATGGGCACCTTGAGAAGCGCTTGCTCACTGACCCAGCTCCCCAAGGATGTAAATATACCAACCAGGATGACTAAGGACACCAGTGCCAAGAATGATCACATTCTTTGCATGTGTACAAATGAGGTGGGCAGCCACCTTCGCTGATGGTGGCTGCACAGTGAGTGTCTGGAATCACACCTGGCTAGGTGGACCATTGAAAGAGTTGGTGATATGATAATAGGGAGTACACCCCGTTGCCAGTAAAGCTGAGGAAATGGCATTTGAGGAAGCAGGGGCAGCCGGGTCGCCAGCATGAAGGCAGCGAGAACCTTGCTTGTGCCTCCTGTGTTCACTGGTGGCTGCTGTCATCTGGGTAGTGAGGACACCATGGCTACTGCCAGAATTCTCCACGGTCCCTGGTTCCACTCTCAAGTCGCTGGCTTCATCACTACCACTGCCATCGAGTCGATTCTGACTCACAGCAACCCGAAAGGACAGAGTAGAACTGCGGCTGGTGGGTCTGGGGGGCAGTGGATCATTATGAGAGCATTTCTATCTCGCAGTAGCTAAAGGGTCCAAAATGCTGGCCTTACGGTTAGCAGCCCAACATAACCCACTTGGTCATGAACCCTTGCCAGCTGATCCAGGGAGTCCATTCCCAAGTGCATATCTAAAAGAATGAAAGACGAGTACCCAGATGGATGCTGCACTAATCACTATGGGCAAAAGGTAAACAATAAGCCAACTATACCCATCAGTAGAAGAATAGAGAAAATATGATCTACACTGAGTGGGATATACATATAGTCTGCCACAAGAAAACTAAGGCCTTTGATTCGGACAGACTCTGTAACACAGGTGAACGCAAGACATGAAGTGAAAGACGCCAAACACCAAATGCCATGTATTGTGAGTCCATTTAGAGGAAAAATGCTGGACAGGTAAATCCCGTAGAGCCATAGAGTAGATTGGTGGTTTCCCAGGGTGGGGTGGGAGGGGCAATGGGGAATGACTGCTTAATGGCTGCAGGGTCGATGAAAATGTTCTGGAACTGGACGGTGGGAAGCTTTCACAGTGTCCTTAAAACTACTCTTAAAAAGGGGAGAGAAAGAATCTGCAGAAAGCACAGTTCTGATTGACTCACATGAATGCGATCACCAAGAATTGGAATCCACTAGAATTGGAATGGCAGCTAAACTATTGTTTCCTTGGGAGGTGCCTCCAGGAAGGACCAGTAGAGAAGGGTAATACTGATAGAGCAAAGGGAAGGGGCCGATAAAGAAATGTCATTGAGTAGGTTCCCAGAGACAGTATAAATCCTCTTGTAGTTGTCCCACCCAAAGGCTGAGGGAACTGGAGTGTGGCTCCACCTATCCTCATGTGTCATTGGTTAAAGTGGCATTAGGTCCTGGAGGATGTCAACTCCCCTGTCTGCTCAATGACTGTTCCCTGTGTGGGGAGTTACATGTGCTTCCTGTGAGTCCATTGGCATTTATGGGAGTGGTGGGTGCTAAGTGCTAATACATGGGCACATTAGCAGCTGCTACAGAAAGTGCTGTACATTTTTAGCTGCTTGAGTGACAGGTGGGCCCTACCTCCTGCCTATATTCAGTGGTAGGGTGTTCAGATGGGGGCATGCGAAAAATAATAAGGCCCTATTCTTTGAAAATAGACATTATTATTATTTTAATCTGTCCCAACCCCCTTTCTTATCTGTCCCTGTGAACTACCTCACTGGCTGAAACATCATTTCCCTGGGGAAGACACCACATTTCAATACGGTCACAAGGCTGTTTTCATTGGCCCAGTGGAGACACTGACATAAGATGGGTCAACTAGACGCTTTTTCTGGAGTATTTCCAACCAAAAAACCGAAAAAGAAAGTCCCGCTTTTGCAAGTGGCCTGGCATCTAAGAAGCATAATTCAGAAGCACATGTCCCGCCACGTGGAGGAGGCGGTCTATGTTGCGAGATTACAGCATGTGCCCTGAGAGACAGACACAAAGAACACAGGAACATGCCAGTGGTGGTGAGGAACCGTCGACAGAGCCAGCTGTCCTCTTGTTCTCCCCACCTTTCCATTTTCCTAGGATTCTCTCTTCCAAGTATTGGTCTCTTTGCCTGTTTACAACCAAATGAGCCCCAAATAAGGTCCAGATCATAGAAATAGAAGGAGGAAGTTGGATGGAGACTGCAGTTCATACTCCCCGGAAGCCATTCAGACTCCCTGGAAGAAGGAGACACTGTGATGGAATTAGCTCTGGATTCCTGACATTTATTGAGGAATACTCAGGGAATAAGCACCTGTGGGGGGAATCAAGGAAGGGCACAGGAGGGAAATCTCAACAGAGGTCTCAGCCCTGCCTATGGAGAGTGTCATAGTCAGTGTGCCCTAGAGAAACCAAACCAGTTATATAGCTGAAACTGGAGATATCAATATATCCACCAGGGCTCCTATGGTTAACCACTGCACCGGCCACTCATTGCCATCAAGGTGGACTCAAAGTGACTGTGTAAAACAGTATAGAACTGACCTTTTGGGCGTTGGAGACTGTAACTCTTCAGGAGATTACGAAGCTTCATCTTTCCCTCAAGGAGCCCTTGGTGTTTTCAAACTGATGTCCTTGCTGTTGGATGCTCAATGGGCCACCCACTACGACACCAGAGCCCCAGAGAGTGAGGCTTATTTCTAGGAATTGGCTCACATAGGGGAATGGCAAGTTCCAAATTCATAGGTCAGGCAACAGCCTAAAGAGCTCTGTCGATGTTCATCTTAAAATCCATAGGTTAGGTGATGGGAAAAGACAAGAATAAGAACGGCCAGAACACACCCTAGGGAAACTCCCTTTCTGTGCTGAATGCCTTTGGCTGAGAGGTTTACCCCTTCCCACATTATGGAAAGTATTCTATTTTGCTTGAGACCAACTCCTTCATAAGAGCAAATAGATGAGGTGAACAAGCGGCCATCTAGCTCAGAAGCAATAAAGCCCACCTGGAAGAAGCACACCAGCCGGTGCGAACATGAGGTGCCAATGGGACCAGGTATAAGGCATCATGCAAAAAAAAAGAATATATATATGTATATATATCTCTGTGTGTATGAAGGGGGAAGTGCAGAGTGGAGACCAGAGGCCCAAATGTCGACCACTGGAGATCCCCTCATAGAGGGCTTTAGGAGAGGAGATGGGTCAGTCAGGGTGCAATGTAGTAACGATGAAGAACACAGCTTTCCCCCAGATCCTGGATGCTTCCTCTCCCCAACTACCAGGATCCAAATTCTACCTTGCAGGACTGGATAGGGCAGAGGCTGTACACTGGTGCATATGGGAGCTGGAGGCACAGGGAATCCAGGGTGGATGATACCCTCAGGACCAGGGGTGTGAGGGGTGATACTGGGAGAGTGGAGGGTGAGTGGGTTGGAAAGGGGGAACTGATTACAAGGATCCACATGTGACCTCCTCCCTGGGAGATGGACGGCAGAGAAGGGGGGAAGGGAGACTCCGGAAAGGGCAAGAGATGACAAAATAACAATCTGTGGATTATCAAGAGCTCATGAGGGAGGGGGAGCGGGGAGGGAGGGGACAAAAAAAGAGGACCTGATGCGGAGGGCTTAAGTGGAGAGCAAATGCTTTGAGAGTGATTAGGGCAAAGAATGTACAGATGTGCTTTATAAAATTGATGTATGTATATGTATGGATTGTGATAAGAGTTGTATGAGCCCCTAATAAAATGTTTAAAAAACAAGAGCAAATAGATGAATGCTTGTTTGACCCAAAAACTGGACACCATAGCCTCGCCACATTGATATGCAAAAGGAGCCATCACAGGGAGCTCTGTAACTGGGACCTGGCCAAGTGGTGACCAGTAGCCTGGGACTTTGTAGCCTAATACGTTGCAGCGAATTGCTTACTAGTTCTCCTCTAGCTATAGTCTTTGTAACTCCTACCAATGACAGGGTGGAACTATGCCACCGAGGGAAGTAGACAGCATGCTAATAATATCAGTAAGGTGCATGGCATCCTCGAAGAGGTGAGACCATTCAAGTAAGACCTGTAGAGCCCTAATGTAGGGATTGGTCGGTTTGGTCATCCTGGGTGAGTTAACTCAGAAACAGAAAGTGGAGTTTCAAGAGCACCGAGAAAGACGAGCCAGCAGTGGAGTGTGCTCTTTGGACCCAGGATTATTACTCTGAGCACCACCTCTGTCAAGGAGACAGAGATCCCTGACATTGGATGCATCAGGAGACAATGAAAAACAGTGGCAGATAAATAGCTCATGGAAGCAGAGGCAGCAGCACCAAGACCCCAGAACAGGGAGCTCGCCAGCACACAGAATGAGAAAGCTGAGTGTCTTTGGGCCAAGGCTTCCAGACAAAGCGGGCTGCCTCAAGGCACTTATCAGCAGAGCTGAAAGAACTTTGTACACGGTCCCAAGCAGAGCAGAGGCCAAGGACCAGAAAAAGTTCTGCCTCTGGGCACCACTGGGAAGAGACTGTCCTGACTGAAGAACTATATCCCCAGTCATTTCTGATCCTGAATTGTCACCTGCTAGGTCCCCAATTAACCCCAGAAACATAAGTATTGTTTGCGAGTTCTGTGTGGCCATTGCCACTTAAGGATTATCAAACCCAGCAGAGAAGAAGAGAGTGTCATGGTAGGGATGGTTGGTGTCAGAAACTGTGAAAAGAAAGGAGGGTGGAGGCATTTTGATCTCTGTCTCATAGGAATCAGCGTTGGGCTGTTTATCTTGATTTTCCTCCATTGCCTTTTGTGAAGTTACAGGGGGGTCAAATGCCTCCACTATGCCATTTATACCCCTACATTGACAAGTCGTTGGATGAAGGTTAGTTTGGGGAAGGAGCACACCTTGGATGAGCTCTCATCAGCTGAGGCAATCCTAAAAGGGGCCAGACAGCTGGGACCTTTTCTATCAGTGGCTCTCTCAGCAGCTGGGGAAATCAGTCTCTTGGCCCTGAGAGGAATCTGGGTGACACACTCATCTATGACAATACCCTGAAGAACACGCTCCCACAAAAACCTGGCTGAGAACTCTCACCTAGAAAACAGGAGTGCATGCGTAGCTAATAATAGCCATTTACTGAAGGCCCTATGATTGGAACTGTGCCTCATTTACAGATGGAAAACTAGAGGAAGGGATTTAAGGTGGCTAAGTTAATAAGTGACAGAGACAAGATTCAAACACAAGTTTGAAGCTGGTACTGTTAGCCTTTTTTCCAGGGCTGGGTTTTAGATGAGGCAAATGAGACACTTGTCAGGCACACAAGGTAAAGAGGCCTTCCCTCTCCAGTGTGACTTTCCTCATAAGTCTGAATCATGGGCCTGGTGTGTCTTATTTGCCTTCCCTGAGTCTCAGAACCTGGTCTAGTCTGATTTGCTATTTGAAGGAATAAGCCAGAATGCTCAAGTACTCTGAGTCAAGACCCATTCTCCCCTGGAATTGTTCAGTGGGACTTACCAGCCTCTTCCTTCGTGTTTCAAATTTCTAGAAACCTCCATGGAGGACTAGCTCTCATGAAGAGAGCTTCAAAAAGCTCATGGCAAAATTCCATTATTTTTTCGTATCACTTTTCCACACGCTTTTGGAAGCTCCCTCCTCATCCCTTTCCACAGTCTTTCTCAAGGAAAGAGACTGTAGCTGGTTGATGTCAGATGCCCCTGAGTCTGTTTTCTACTCAGAATGCTCTGCACAAACTCTATCAACAAATGACGTAGAGTCAAACGTGCTGTGTGTCTTTAAGTTGATATAAGCTCATAGTGACCCTACAGGACAGAGTAGAACTGCCCCCCAAAGGTGTCCTAGGCTGAGATTGTTATGGGACCAGCTCGTCAGGTCTTTTCCCCTTTAGAGCCCCTGGGTAGGTTCAAACTACCAGCCTTTTGTTTAGCCACCCAGTCCTTAGCCATTGTACCACCAGGGCTCTTTAAAACAGGGATTAGGTTGATTAATTGTATAATCTCCAGCCACATTTGAAAGCTGCTTCCCAGAACACCCTTCCCCAGATTGTTGATTAAGACGGGCATTTGGGGACTCATTTCTTTCTCATTTGTGTAAGTGCACTCTATGAGAGGGGTTTCCCTTCATAGATAGGTGATCACATACTATTTTTCCAAATTGAACCACTCTTGGTGGTATATTGGGTTAAGAGTTGGGCTGCTGCTAATGGCAAAGTTAATGGTTCAAACCCACCAGCTACTCCTTGGGAGAAAGATGAGGGTTTTCTGCTCCCGTAAAGATGTGCAGTTCTGAAAATCAGCAGAGCCAGTCTATTGTGCCATATATGAGGTCAACCCCATGGCAGTGGATTTGGTTTTGGTTTGGGTCTGTGGGGGAAGTCCTTAAGTCATTCTTTAGTCACATGGAGGAGTCCCTGGGTGGTGCAGTTGGTTAACATACTGGGCTACTAACTCATAGGTTGGAGCTTCAAGCCCAGCCAGAAGTGTCTCTGAAGAAAGGCCTGGTGCTGCATTTCAAACAACAACAACAAAATCAGTTATAGAAAAAAAAACAACAGAATGTCGTTCTACTCTGGCCCAAAGGAGTCCCTATGAATCAGAGTTAACTTCATGGCAACTGGCATGGGTTAGGTCCATGGGAAAAAGGAACCCTTCATAATTCCCTCCATGCCGAATAGTTCCTTTCCTGTATCCCTAGACCACCCCATCACCCTCAGCATCTTGCCTTATAATTGCCATGGGTCCGTCTCTCTTCCCAATGGGCCAGGCCGTGATGCAGCCGCTGCCGATACAGAGGGATTGTGCAGTCCCTGCATGATCTACAGTCCTCATGACATATATCTTGAATGAAGATTAAGTGATCTTCTCTAGAGCTTAGCTCAGGGGAATCCACTACCTCAGCTGGAACCGAAGTGGTGCCAGACCAATATCTGTTTTTAAAAGATAGAAGGGCATTCCTAATCTTTGTGGAGAAACAGAGGATTTAGTGAAATGTTTCTGCAGTTGAGGCTACAGATGATCTGTTGACATGGTCTAAAAGGTTGTAGGTGGTTTAATGTCTCTCGGTACCATCAATTTTGCATTTTGTCCTGACTTAGCAAATTGGTTGGGATTTCGGCTTACTGACAAGGACCTTCAGAAAGAATGTGGTTGCAGGAGCAAGTTTAAGAAAGGAAGGAGCTTTGAAGCAGCCCTCACTGAGTGCCAATCCAAAGCTCTGTAACCCAGCACCTCAGAGGGCTTGATCTGGGATGGACTATGGCAGCATCACCGTGAGCCACTTCCTCCAGTGGCCCTGACTGAAGGCTCAGAACCTGCCTCTGATTGGCAGCTGAGAGATACTAGGACCGTCACCTGCCACATCGCCTGTATTTCTCCTGGCAGTAAGAAATCCCCAAAGTACAGTATGTTCGGGCAATCTTTCCAGCCTACAAGCAGTTGTTGCTTATCTCTGTCAGCTTTGTGCAGGGGAACAATCAGGTTTTGAAATTGAAAGACTTGCATGTGTGTGACTCATGAGGTTAAGAGACAGCGCATAACAACTATATTACCAGGTTTCCTTCCTATTGAAGGATAGGTAAGCAACAAAAGGACCATTTCTCTTAAAACCTCTGATCGAGAGTGGCACACAACTCCTTCCACTTTTATTCTATTGGCCAAGCCCTTCGCTGGCAGGGCAGGGAAGTTTACTCTTTCCTTGGATGACTAGGAAGTGAGTGAAATTTTGTCATCTCATACAAAGGGAAAAGGGAAACATGCTCTATGATCAAATAAGTTTAAAAAAAGTCAAAATATTCATAGAATCTGCCCAGTGTGGCAAAAGCATGAGCACTCCCATTGTAGAAGAAACACTGCTCTCGGGAACCACACTGTGCCTGGCAAGGGAGGCTGGAAGGATTTATGCTTGCTCACTTTGGCCAAGTCATTAAGCATGGCTGATCAGTAGAAAAGGAAACTGGGTTTGGTGCGGGGATGTGTCATTGGATATGCAGGCGATTCTCCTTGAGATGTATTGGCCCACAACTTTGGACTCACATACAGCAGTGACCATGAAGATGGCATCGGACCTGGCAACATTTCATTTTTGTATATAGAAAGTTGACACAAGCATCTCCTGGTGGTGTAGTGGGTTACACGTTGTGTCCCTAACCTTAAACTCAGCAGTTCGAAAACAGCAGCACTCAGTGAGGGAAAGATGAGGCTTTCTACTCCTGTCAAGAGTTACAGGCTCAGAAACTCATGGGGGCAATTCTCCCCTGTCCTACAAGGTCGCTATGCATCAGCAGTGACTCGACGGCAGGGAGATTAAGTTGATATTACCTATTTTAGAAAACGGTTCTGGTTATTCAATTAAGTAAGGCAGGTGCAGCCCTGTCACACAGGGTTTGTTTTGATAGCACAGTAGTGTCCACTCACTCATTAGCTCAGTGTGTCTGGAAACCCAATGTGTATTTCCACATGGGACAAGTCAGGTTGAAGACACTGGGGATTCGTGCTTTGTTGAGCAAGACCTGGAATTGCAAGAGTTCTAAAAAGAGGTCAAAGTTCCTGTTTTTATAGCTCTCTCTCACACACACAGACACACACACACGGAGAAAGTGGTGAACTTCACAGAACGTAGTGGGGACTTCAAAGAAAGCGGGGTTAATAGCTGTGAACAGGGTTGGGATGGGTCTTGTTCTATCCATTTGAAAGTCTCTAGGCTAAACAGAAATGTCCTGGTGGTATAGTAGGTTCCGTGTTGGCCTGCTAACCACCAGGTCAGCAGTTCTGAATCCACCAGTTCCTCCATGGAAAACAGATGAGGCTTTCTATTTGAGTAAAGAATTATAGTCTCAGAGACTCATTGGGGGCGTTTATTCTTCCCTATAGGGGCGCTGCCAGTCAGAATGAACTCAGTACAGTATGCAAATAACAAACTGTGCTAATACCATTCCAGAGAGACAGTGGTGTTCCAGGGACTTTGGTTTCGCCTGGCCCCTGACCCTGAGGAAACATATGTGAGGTCTTCAGGTCCTCTCCTGCTGCTCTTCTTTACCATCCTCCCATATCCTCCTCTGCACTCCCAAGTGGTGGGCATGATTTATAAACACAGAAATCCACTTACTCCTTTGGAAAAGTGGTTTACTTCACCCAAAAATTCGGAGAACTGTGTCGTCTCCCTTTCAAAGTAAATTATACGATGAACATACAATATTGATTGCAGGCATGTGGATTCTTAATCCTCAAGTTCCCAAGAAACCCTGCTTTCCATGGCAAATCAGCCCGCCATTTCAGCACACCAGTATTGCCAGGAGAAAGGAGCCTCAGCAGCCACCACTGCTCCGCAGCCTGCTTTTCACGATCACACGGGGATGTCAGAGTGTCCCACACCTCGTGCACTTGACTCAGTGCTTGCCTGCAGGGGTTGCATTTCGTTAGAGCCCAACAACTTCCGAGCATTGGCAAATTCCCTCAACCAAAGGTGGGCAGCGGCCTCAAAATGCCACCAGTCATTAACCACCAGCAGGGTTGCGTTATGCTCGTCAGTGCCGTCATGTGCAAGGGGAAAGACAATTCCCACAGGCTGCCCGCTGTGTTTGGGGAGGGAATGCCAAGTGGGGAAGCTGGGGGTCCTCACCCCAGCAGCCACAGTTCCTGGCTCCAGGTCCTGCCCCAGGCTGTGCCAGGACGAAGAGCCTGGACTCTCAGAGACTCCATAGCTCGATTTCCACTCAGGTTGTGTTGTGTTGATCATTCCTTCCCTAGGCTGCCACCCATCTGTCAGTTTGTCATCATGTTGTCATTTGTCTATAGCTGTGATTGCTGTAAGCAGTGTCACCAGCTACGATTATAACCAGAGCAAGCCACTCTGGACACGCTTCACCAGAGCATCCAAGCTACGACACACTGGGAAGAAAGACCTGATGATGTACTACTGAGAATGAGTCCATGGAACCCTATGGATCAAAAGAGAATATCGACCAAACAAGTACTGGAAGAGGAGCACCCTAGGTGGGAATACACTCACACTATTCAGTGGGAGGACTCCCTGGGTAGTGTTTGACTAGCACCCAGGAGGTCGGCAGTTAAATCCCACCCAGAACCCAAGAGGTGCCTAAGGAAGTTAGGCCTGAAAATCTGCTTCCAAAAGGCCACAGCCTTAAAAACCCTATGGAACAGTTCCACTCTGAAATGCATGGGAGTCGCTATGAGTCAAAATGGACCGAAAAGCAGCTAATAACAACAACACTGTATAAAGAACAACACTGCAAGACCTTAGGACAAAATACAGAGCAGGCACAATAGCCTCGACCCCACAGGATAGGGCAAATTATTTTCCTTTGTACTAGAGACCGGAACTGTACAACGGAATGACACCCTGCCTGCTCTTGTGTCATCACCACAGTCGTTGGTCCATGTTGAGTCCATTGCTGTAGCCACTGTGGACATCCATCTTATCAAGGGTCTTCTTCCCTCTTGTTGCCCCTGTACTTTAACAAGCATTATGTCCTTTCTTAAGAACCAGTCTCTCCTGATAGCATGTCCAATGGATGTGAGATGAAGACTTGCCATCCTCACTTCTAAGGGGCATTCTGGCCGTGCTTCCTCCAAGAGGGATTTGCTTGTTCTTCTGACAGCCCAGACGACTTTCGGTATTGTTTGCACATCATTCACATGCATTGATTCTTCTTCAGTTTTCCTTACTCACTGTCCAGCTCTCACATGCATATTGACCATTGAAACTACTTACCTTGAATTCAGAGCTTAGGGTACACTACTCAAAGCCACATAGCTTGTGAGCGGCTGAAACATGTCTGCTGCCAGGATCTGTCCAATTCATTTTATTGAAACATCATACTCAAAAGGTGCTTTAGGCAAACATATTTTGTCTTTTGACTACATGTCCCAATAATATAACCAGGCTCAGACCCTCACATTGTAATGATTCAGCTATATGTCTGAGAGGAAAAAGACCGCCAACCATAAAACTGATGGGAGAATAGGTACTGACTATCACCTGCAATGCCATTCCTTCAACAAATATTTATTGAGTGTTATTCAAATGACAACATTTTGCAAAGCTTTAAGAAGACCCAGATGTAGAGAACACAGTCCCTGCTCACAGGAGACTCACAGATACTGCATCAGGGCATTCAGATCAGGGACACCACAGATAGATGCTGAAAGAAAAATCATTAAAAAAAATAGCAACCACGCACGGAATCCAGGACAGATAAAATCCTCAGGAACAGCAATGGGAGTAGCGACACAGTGGTAGCTTTTTAATCTCCCATCATCTTGCATAGATAGGGGTGGAGTCCAGACTGTCACTCAGGCCATAGCCAGTGAGGTCTCAATGTGGGCATGGCCTTCTCTTGAGGATTCTGGCAACTCCTGTATTCTTTCCTGGGGATGAGAGACACCCATGACTTGATATTCCTGCTGACAAGATACATGGATCTACATTGACGGCAGCCAGAGCCTTGAATGGGGAGGAGTCATGTGGAGACCCATGCCACTTTCCACCTCCACTGGGTCCATAAGACATTCCACCGACTGCCCTGTGATCTTCCAGCACTTGGTGTCATTGCATGTGTTGCATAAGTCTGAAAAAATTTACACACTGTTATTGGATATATGGGTTAATTTCGTACTTATGGACGTGGTCTGGACTGGGCTGGGATGTTTTCTTAATATACAATTATTCTTCTATAAAAAGCTTTTTTAGGACACATGAGTGTTTATGAATGTGCTTCTCTGGTCAACTCGAACTGACTCAGATACCATGAGGGCACAGGGTGGCTGTGTAGGGAAGGGGAGGAAAAGGGAACTTATAACAATGATGGATTTAGAACACACACACACACAGCCTAGGGGCCGAATAACAGAAATATGGGTAGAGGGACACTTAAGACAGTGTGTATAAAGATATTAATTTATATATAATTTAGTAAGGGTGTGAGGGTTGAGGAAAGAGGGAAAAAACAGGAGCTGATATCAAAGGGGTCAAGTAGAATGATAGTGTTTAGAAAATGATGGTGGCAGCATATGTACAAACTCGCTTGATCTAATTGATTTATGGATTGTTATATTATCTGTCAGAGCCCCCATTAAAATGTGTTCTTTTTTCGATAACAACATAAACTCACTGCCATGGAGTCAATTTTGACTCAGTATAGAACACCCCCTGTGGTTTCCTCGCTTACTATTCTTTAAGGAAACAGAAAGCCTTTTCTTTCCCCTGCAGAGTGGCTGGTGGTTTCAACTATTGACTTTGAGGTTAGCAGGCACCATAGCACCATGATTCCTAAGGATGCTGATAGAAAGGAAGAACCTTGTGGAACATAATTTAAAATTCTTTAACTATCTAGACTTACTTAACTGGAAGAGTCCCAGAGACTATGACCCTGAGTTACTCTTCAAACCTTGAATTGAAGCTGTCCCCTGAAGTCATCTTTAAACTAAATAATAATTTAGCTCTTAAAGGATTGCATCCTTGAGTATTGCAGTCTTTAAAAATCAGCACAAATCTAAATGGGCTACAGATAATTCAAAATATATGTGAGAGGGTTGTGGCAGAGAGATTAAGTAAAAAGAAACACTTAGAATAGAAAGAACAAGAATGTTAATTCAATATGAAGAGTGTGACCAATGTCACTGTACATTGTGTCCAGAAAGGGTTGAAATGGAACAGATTTTGCTTTGTATGTTTTCACATATCAAAATTAAATATTAGTAGAAAAAGAGAGAGACTCGCATCTGTTTGAGGCAGACTACCAAATACTGGGTTATATATAATGCTAAGTATTGAATATTATCCTATTTTCATATGGCAAGTATGGAAAGCCAAGGATGGAGTGAGGCATTCACAGGGGAGATGGCATTTGAATGATCCAGGAATATGGCTAAAGAAGATGCTCATTCCTGAGTGTTTCCACTGGGTTCGCAAACACATCAGCAAATGAATGTCAAATAACCCGTCTCACCCTCTAACTCAGAGCTGTGCAAACGAACTCTCTTCTATGATGAAAATGTTCCAGAGCAGTGATTCTCAACCTGTGGGTCGCGACCCCCATGGGGAGGGGGGTCGAACAATGCTTTCACAGGGGTCATCTGATTCATCACAGTAGCAATATTATAGTTATGAAGTAGCAACAAAAATAATTTTATAGTTGGGGGGAGCACCACATATGAGGAACTATATGAAAGTGTCACAACATTAGGAAGGTTGAGAACCACTGTTCTAAAGGCATGACATCCAACCTGGTAACTACTACATTTTATCAGGAAAGACCAGTCCATGGAAAGGGACATCATGCTTGGTAAAACTGAAGGTCCACAAGAAAAGAGACTGACCATCAAGGAGATGGGCTGACACCATGGCTGCAACAATGGACTCCAACCTAACAACCATGGCGAGATTTGGCACAAGATCAGGCAGTGTCCTCAAAGTAACATCCTTGATCTTCAGTCTTTTTTAAAAGATCTGTTGTAGCACATTTAGCCCATGCAACGTGTCATTTGATGTCTTGACTGATGCTTCCTTGAGCATTGATCTGGCTTAGGGTTTAAAAATTCCCCTTGGCTTCTCAATCATACAGGAGGCCCACACAGTGATCATCTTTCCTCACTACACAGAGTGTCATGCCCCACTCACATTGGTCTCCTTGCTGTTCCAGGAAGAAGCTTGGAGAACCC
Organism: Tenrec ecaudatus; assembly: GCF_050624435.1. Lineage (NCBI taxonomy): Eukaryota > Metazoa > Chordata > Mammalia > Afrosoricida > Tenrecidae > Tenrec > Tenrec ecaudatus. The sequence goes on along the minus strand of NC_134533.1, from coordinate 127,677,078 downwards.
AATCACAAGGCCTTTTGCACTGACTGTCTCCTACCTGGAACACTTTCCCCACCGCCACATGGCCACTCCTGTGTCTTCCTGCCTTATTCAAGTACTGCACTATCAATGAGATCTTCCTTGGCTGTGATGCACTACTTGCCCCAAGTTTCCCATCCAGCGCAGTTTAGTGAGAAAAATCTCACTGCTACCTGCAGGGGGGGAGCCTCGGCACTGGCATCTCAGAAAATGGAGCATAATCAGAACAGAAATGTGACCCTACCTCTCATGCTAAAAGGCTGCTAACTGCAAGATCTAAACCACCACACAACCAGCCACTTCTCAGGAGAAAGGCTGAAAGTTAGTCTCAGAAACCTACAGGGGAAGTTCTACCCTGTCTTATAGGGTCATTACGAGTCAGTATCAACTCTATGGCAGTAAATTTGCATTTAGGGGGGGGGCGCGTTCTAAGGAGCTCTGGGTCACATACCCTGATCAATCCAACTGGCAGCTGCATCAGCTGGCTAAGGCTTCAAAAGACTGAGTAGGTAACCCAGAGCTCAGTGCTGTTGGCAGAAACTTGTGGGGGGTCAGAAGGACTTGAGGTGATGGTGTCCTTCTCAGTGGCCTCAGATAATCTTCTCCCAGGTCTGGGCATCAGCATCTTCTTTGCAAAATGGGATGATTGCATTAGAGAACCACTAAACTCCTACATACCTGAGCAACCAGGAAGCAATTGTGAATCCTGGAGAGGAGCAAAGGCTATGCTGGTGGCTCTGCAAATCTTGGGAAGCCTGGATCCGATGCGGCTGGAACTGTCCACTGCGAGGCACCAAGAATCCCGAGAGCTGTAGTTCAGGTCTCCCCCTTGCCTGTGTACCATGGAAGATTTAATAAATGTTCTCCTCATGCTAGGATCCTTGGTGGCAAAGTGGCAAAATCCCTTCACATTGGCCTGTTAACTGCAGGGTTGGCAGTTCAAACGCACCTGCTGCATTCCTGTATAGTAAGGGCAGCTTTCAACTCCCACAAAGAATTGTTGTTTCAGAAATCCACAAGGACAGTTGTATCCTGTAACTATGAGTCAGAACTGGCACAATAGCAGTGCGTGAATGAGCTTTAAACTACATTTGAGACTGTGGTCTAATTTGAATTCCCCTACCTGTCCATTGGGTGTCATGGGAAGAGAGTAGATAGGAGAAAAAAGGGTAGGAGGCAGTGAGGGAGGAGGGTAGAATGTACTGGAGTAACACATTCTGGCAGAAAATTGTGTGTATGTGTGTGTGTGCGTGTTCTATTGTAATTCACACAGATTATGGGTGGGGGAGGGAACTGAAAAAGTAAATATCCATGAAAAAGAAAAATGTTTTTCTTTGGTGATTTTCCTTTTGTTGAGCTAAGGGATGGAGAATGTACTGCATGGGCGTGACCAGCCACTGGACCGGTGTGCTGTTAACACACCCTCCTGCCTTTGCATGCTGGGGGCCTCTCTGTAAACAGAAGTGACTTCTGACTTCTGATTTCCCGGGGCTCTAAAGAGAACCCGAGAATAGAAGTTCTAAATCGTGAACAAAGGAGATACAAAGGGTTAATGAGATGACAGAAGTTTGAAGTTTCATTGGATGAACACAGCGCCAGCATCCAACAAACATGCCAAAGGCTGAACTCTGCCCAGAAGTAATGAATGAGCACTGCCTTTAGCCCGTGTCCTCACTCTCCCCATCTCCTGCACTCCAAGCCAGCCTCACTAAGAGTAGTCAAAGGTGACATGGTGGTCCTTTCATCTCTCTCTGACCCCTCACGCTGCCTTCACCTCTATCCAAGTTGCTTCATCCTTCCCCCTTCTCCCTGATCTTCCTCGTGGAAATATCTAATTCATACTAACTGGTAAAAGTCAGTTAGCACACAAGAAAGAAGACATCTCCTTCCTCAGCCTATGCTGCCAAAAAGGAAACTCGGGTTTGAGTTCATTTGCCCAACTGTCAAAGGTCCCATCACGGGCAGGGCAATGTTGTGAAAATTCAAGCAAGCAGCCCCAGAGCCAGAGCTCCCAACCCTCATCCACTGCAGTTCAAGTTCATGGGGTGAAGTGGTGAAAAGCTAACCAGAAACTGAGAGTCAATGTAGATACCCAAGGCTTACTTGCCAGGGCACTCACTCACTGCCATTGAGTCAATGCTGACTCATAACAACCCTATAGGACAGGGTAGAATTCCCCTGTGAGTTACTGAGGATGTATCTCTTTATAGGAATAGAAAGCCCCATCTTTCCCTTGTGGAGTGGCTAGTGGTTTTAAACTGTTGCACAAAGCATAACCATGACACCATCAGGACTCCAAACAATTCAGGGCAATCAATGGTTCTGTGAGATCTCTCAGGATAGAGATATACCTTGCTCCTTGGCTACACACGAGAAAGCATTCACCTCCAAGCCTAGTTTGTGATCCAAGTGAGTTTTATGAGAATTAGAAGAAGTTTCAGGTTTATAAAGGCACCTGCCGGGCTCTTCAGAAATGTGCATCTCCTTAGAAGCTTACCTGAAAGTCACGAGGTTTGCTCTGTGCTCCTGCCTTTTAAAATACTCCCAGAGGTGGGGCGTGCTGGTGACCCTGGTTGAACTCATTGGCTGAACTGAATTCACCTGGCCTTGGTGGGCCAATTCAGGTGCAGAACACAGCCAGGTGTAACTCCCCTTCCTGGCTGGGAACCTGAGCCTTTGAGCATGCGCAGTGTACCACTCGTTCATGGGACAAAGGCTCAGACTGCTGACCATGCGTAATGGATGCCTCAGTCCCTAAGCTAAACTACCTAGCAGTTCCAAAACCCCCCTGCTGTGTAGTGTTCATGAACTTTGGCAGGAACACATCCTTACCACGAAGAATCCTGGTGGCCCAATGGCTAAGCACTTGGGCTTTAGACCGCGGTCAGTAGCAACACATGAGAAAAAGGTCTTGCCATTGTAAACATTCCACCCCACTGCCATCAAACGCAAAGGACCTCTGGTGACATAGCGGGCTACTCACAGAGCTACTAAATGCAAAGTCAACAGTTCTAACCCACCAGTTTCACTGTGGGAGAAAGATGAAGCTATCTATTCCTACAGAGACATAATATCTCAGAAACCTATAGGGAAAATTCTACCCTGCCATGGACTACTAAACGAACAACCTAATCTGTCTTGGAAGAAGTCAGGCCAGAGTGCCCTTGACAGCATATATGGCAAGATTTTGCCTTCCAAATATGTTGGACATATTGCCTGGAGAAGGACATCCTGCTTGGTAAAGTGGAGGGGCAGCACAAAAGAGGAAGGCCCTCGATGAGCTGGATTGACACCGTGGCTGCATCAATGGACTCAGGCAGAGAACAAATGTGATGATGGTGCAGGACCTGGAAGTGTTTGGTTCTGTTGTGCATAGGGTCACTTTGGGTCAGAAACCACTCAATGGCACCCGACAGCAACAACAACAGGTATATAAGATCACCATGAGTTGGAATCAACTCGATAGAAAGTGGGCTTTGGGTCTGTCATGGAACCAACCCTGGCTCATAGCGACCCAATCATGGGATTCTGAGGCTGTAAATTTCATGGGAGCAGAGGGCCTCATCTGTCTCCTGCGGAGCAGCTAGTAGGTGTGAACCCCTGACTTTGCAGTTTACAGTCCAACACTTCCCTTAAAGTACCCCCCGGGGCTCCTTTGGTAACGATGACAGACTAGGAAACCCAATGGGGACATTTCTACTCTGTCACATGAAGGCATCCTATATAGAATGGGCTCAACGGGAACTAACACCAACCCCACCACTTTTAACACCATCCCAACCTTACAGACTGTGCTAGGCTCTTGAAGGAATTGACTTTTTGCACTCCCACTGAGCGAGCTATGAGCATGCATGCCAACACGTAACTTCTGGTCCTGAACTAGGGATCAGCTGTACATGTAAGGATGTGCTTCTAATGTGGAAGGAAGTAAAGAGAGGGGATCTGGAAGCAGGAAAAGCCAGGAAGCAGGAGTCACTTAGGCAGACCCCTTTCCTAAACCAACTTAATTAGCATATCACAGATCCTGGCTCAGAGGTGATGTTCAAAGAAGAATTGTTGACTGAATATACAAGGGAAGGAACAGAATAAGTGAACACAGAAATGTGCTAATGACCAAATTGACTCACAGTTCCGACCCTGCTCTTCTTCTTCCAGGTTCTTCTCTAGTTACTAATGGTATTTGCTCGACCTCTCACAACACAAAAGGAGCCCTGGTGGCCTAGCGGTTAGGCAGTGGGCTGCTAACCACCAAACTAGCAGTTCTAAATTAGCAGGCATTCTGAAGGAGAACAACAAGCTGTCTGATCCTTTAAAGAATTACAGTCTTGGGAATGCACAGTGGTAGCTCTACCCTGGCCCATAGGGCTGCTCTGAGTCTGACTCGACTGGACAGCAGTGAGTATGGGTTTGGTTTGGTTTTCACAGGTACCCCAATCCATTGGTGGTCTTGGTAAATTGCACACGCTGGTCCAGTGGACCTTGTGTAGGGCTTGAGAATTTGCACTTCTAACAAGCTCCTGATGTTGCTAGTCTGTGACCATATTTAGGGTGGCAAGGCTCTGGACTACCCGGGTCTTCCTGGTGGCTGCTGTCACAGCGCAAGTTCCCAAGAGTGCACCGCTACTCATTTCTTTGGAATGATTTGGACTGAGTTTTCCCAGCCATTTCATCAAGGTTTTTGGCTATTTGTTCCATGACACTGAAAAGTTTGGACCTGACATACGCAGCTTAGGCTGTATTATCTATCTTCTCTGCCCTCTTGGATTGGAGATCATCACCTATGAAGCAATGAGGGTAAGAAGGGTTGGGTGTCCCCGGGTAATGTGAACAGTTAGCGCGCTCAACCACTGCTGATTAAAACGTTTGCGGTTCAAATCCAAGGCCCCTCAGGAGAAAGGCCTGCTGATTGACATCTGAACGACCAGCCTTTGAAAGCTCTGTGGGGTCCCGTGGTGCTGACCCACACGGCGTCACCGTGAGTTGGAATGGACTCCTCAGAAACGGGTTTAGTAAGCAGCACAAAGAGGAAACTCCTTGGTGAACTGGAGGACACGGTAGCTGAAACCATGGGCTCCAACATACTACCCCTGAGGCTGGCAAAGGACCGGGCAGTGCTGCCTTGTGTTGCAAAGAAGGTCCCTGTGATGTCAGAATGACTGGACAGCACTAACAACAACAAAGGATGTCAGGGCCCTTCACTTCCCCAGACCACTGACCAGGTTCAAAGACACGCATGCGAGTATAGTTTCACAGTTAGACGTGTTTAGAAAAAATAATGTTTGCAAAAGTAAAATCTTGGTTTACATTTTACAGAGCATGCACAATTAGTAGAACTCTTAAGGTCCACCGGAACCTCTTTAGGGTGCCCTCCACTTGCTCACCACCGATAAGTCGATTCTGACTCATATTGATCCTACAGGAGAGGTTAAAATTTCCCCTGTGGGTATTTCTGAAACTGTAGCTCCTTATGGGAATAGAAAGCCTCCTCTTTCTCTGCAGCTGGTGGGTTCAAACTGCCAACCTTGTCTTTAGCAGCTCAGGACTGACTTGTATCTCTATGAAACCAAAATCTACCTCACTGCCAGGGAGGTGATGCTGACTCATAGTGACCCTATGAGGCAGAGTAGATCTGTCCCTGTGAGTTTCTGAGACTGTAACTCTATAGGAGTAGACAGACTCTTCTTCCCACGGAGTGGCTGGTGGTTTCAAAGTGCTGACTTTGGTGTTAGCAGCCCAACATGCAAACCCTATGCCACCAAAGCTCCTTTTGTACCCCTATAAGTAGATAAATATTTCTCTTATATCTGTGTTTCAACCAAAGGCATGGCTATAAAGGAAAAAGGGCCATGAGTGTCAAGAATGATTTGAAAATGTGGAGTTCTTTTGGGAAAGGATATATATATATATATATATATATATATATATATATATATATATATATATATATATACTTGTGTATATAATATAAATAGAATTCTGACGGCAAGAGTGGTCAGGAGTTGGACTGTTAATCTCAAGGTCAGCAGTTTGAATGACCAACCACCCTCTGGAGAAAGAGGAGATTTTCTACTCCTCTAAGAATCACAGTCTCAGAAACCCACGGGGGCCATTTTACTCAGTCCCATGGGCCTGTGAGTTGGAATGGACTTGATGGCAGTGAGGGCATGTAAATATGCAAACACCCACCTCGGATTTAGGATTTGACCTGCTCCCTCAGCCCCATGAGCATCTGCATCTGCAGCCATGGACTTGGCCTTCTGTGAAGAACCCATTAGTGCACCGCCACAAAGAGAATGAGTTTCCTCTGTGTCAGTCCATTACCCTGCCAACGTTCAGGATGGAGACAACACCCTTGGTCTCCCAGAGAAATTGGCTCAACATCCCCTGATGTGGTTGCATGACATAGGCCACTCATGCAATGCACTGCATGTGCTCTATTTAATGCATGATCACCAACATGTCTACATGGGTGGTAACTCTGAAAACCTTGCCCAAACAGCTGGCTTCATCAAAGTATATGGAGTCATGTGGAGTCGTCGACCAGTTCGACTCTGCACTGGCTGTACGTTGGCATTGCCAAGGGGGCTTTCTCACTGACCGTGACCTGAATCCTGCTTCCACTAAGCCTTGCTTCATTGGTCTGGGATGGCGCCAGGCCAATGGGAGGCTTGAAAGCTCCTAAGGGATTCCAGAGTATGACCAAGGGTGAACACTACTGCTTTTGGCCATCACATCCGGGAAGGCCCTTGGGACTTTGCCACTCAAAGAATGATAGGTCAAGGAACCAGCAACATCAGCATTAGCTTCTCCCATGCTAATGCCATTGAGTTGATGCTGACTCATAGTGACCCTACAGGACAGGGTAGAATTGCCCTTGTGGGTTTCCCAGACTGTTACTCTTGCCCGGAGTCTACAGTCTCATATTTCTCCCAAGGAGTGGCTGGTGGTTTAGGACTACTGTCCTTGTGGTTAACAGCCCAAGAGTACCAGGGCCTCTAGAACTGCTGGATCCTAGACCCCACCCTGAACCCACAAGATCAGAATCTGCCCCCCAGCCCGATTTCCAGGAACCTGGGTAAGTGCATGCATGTGAAAGTTTAAGAAATACTTCCTTAGAAACCATTACTTTCCAGAACAAACTCTTCCTGCCAGAGGTGCAGAAATGGAAGCCCATTAGGCCATGCTCGCCTAGAAGCAATTTGAGGTCTCAGTGCTCCTATATGCTGTCTGTCATCCAGATTTCCTTATTCTCACCTGGACTGTTGTCACTGCAGCAGGTATTGGTGAGTCCTCTGCACGAACAGCCCCAAATTAGGTCTAGAGACACAGCTCCCATTTCAGAGTAGTACAATCCACAGTTTACTGTAGAGTTTCTGGCTTTTACTGGCTTGGGGTAGGGTCTAGTGGGAAACGCATCTTAGCAAGAGCCATTATGTATTCTGGGTGTGCACAATGAGTTTGTCTTGAGCCATATTTATGTCTGATGTTGTTATGTATTTCCCTTTCTATCCCATGCAACGTTATTTTTTTGAAAATTCATATTTGCTTTTAATTACTCAGACTTATAAGTGATTTATAACTAGGTCTGATCGATTGGAATCAGATGACCACGCCTGGATTAACCATGGGTCCTGGTGACCATTAGGCACTTCTTTCCATGAATGATATTTTCACCTGAGTGAATGCATTCACGACTTTTCTTCTCTTAAGATAAATAAGCAGGTGGGTATCATTTTGCTATGCTGGCACTTCCTTGTGCTGTTTTAAGTTCACACAGCAATTTTTAAAAAGAGAAACATATTAAAACTGTCACACACTTGATAATTCATGTCGAAAAATTTGGGGGAGAGCTAAATAGAGGTGACCCGTGGTGCAGTCTTACTTACTGCTTGTTAGAAGGTACTGAAATCTTATATACATAAACACTAGAAACCAGGAGAGAGGAAATGGTGGTTCCATGGCAGAATTCTCACTAGCCATGCAGGAAATTTGGGTTTGATTCTTGGCCAGTGCGTCTCCTGTTACAGCTACCACCTAACTGCTAGTGGAGGCTGGCATATTGCTATGATGCTGAACAGATTTTAGCGAGGTTTTCTGCCTACAGACAGACTAGGAGAAAAAGCCTGGTGAACTCCTTCAAGCCATCAGCCACTGAAAACCCCCCAGCTGACAAGGGGTCAAATCTACAACCCATTGAAGGAATGGGGCAGGACCAGTGGGCATTGAGTTCTGTAGCGCATGGAGTCTGCATGAGTCAGGAGCTGGCTGACTTGAAGGCAATTGTCAACAGCACTCTCTAGGAAGGCAGTGGTTGGAGCACATAGGCGTCCTTCATGTGGCCCCATGATCACCAAGCCTTAAGTCATGCAACCAACTCTGGGAAATGAAAGATGCCCGGGGTACCAGGAATATTTGAAGGACCTGGTGTAAACTGGTTCAGCCCAGGGGAGTTCTGGAAACCACCGAGGTAAGCTTCCTGCTGAAACCACTAACATAGCTCCACTGCGAGTGGATGGGTGTCTGCGCATGTATCCAGCCAACATTAGTGCGTTTTTTGTTGTTGTTGTTGTTGCCGTTCACGTCCGTAGAGTCGATGCCGATTCACAGTGACCCTATATGACAGGGTAGAATTCCCCCTGTGAGTTTCTCAAACTGTGACTCTTTACGGGAGTAAAAAAGCCTCATCTTTCTCTTGAGGAGTGGCTGGTGGTTTTGAATGGTTGATCTTGCCATTAGTCCATTGCGTAACCAGGTGCTGTCAATTTGGTTCCAACTCATGGCCACTCTATGTACAGCAGAACAAAACAACACGCTGCCCTGCGCATTTCTCAGTCATTCCTACATTTGAGCCACTGTGTCAACCCATCTTGTGGAGGTTTGTCCTCCTTTTGGCTTGACCAAGCATGCTGCCCAACTCCAGGGACTGGTCCCTCCTGATAACACCCAAAGTAAATGAAGCCAAATGTCACCATTCTCGCTTCTAAGAATCAATCTGGCTGTAGTTCTTTCAACATAGATTTGTTTGTTCTCCTAGAAGTTCCTTGGTGTATTCAATATTCCTCACCAGGACCATATTTCAAATGCATCAATTCTTCTCATGGGACTTCCTTATGCATTTTCCAGCTTCCACATGAAAATAACCATGCCTTGGGATAGGATATTCCTGAGTTTTTAAGGTGGCAAAGTCACCTTGGTTCAAAAAAATGTTTAAAAGGCCTTTTGCAGCAAATTCACTGAAGGCAATTTATCCAGTGATTTCTTTACAGATATTTCTATGAGCGTTGGTTGTGGATGGGTCCAAGTAAGATGAAATGCTTCATCATTTAAATCTTATCTCTGTTTATCATGTTGCTTATTGGTTCAGTGGAGAGGATTCTTATTCTTTTAACCTCGAGTTGTAATCCATACTGAAGATTATCATCTTTGAACTTCATCAGTAAGTGCTTCAACTCCTCTTCCCTTGCAGCAAGCAACGCTGGTCGCCTGCATATCTCAGGCTGTTCTCAAATCTTCCTGCAATCCTGAAGTCTCCAATTCAGCCATTCAAAACTCAAAACAGCTCAATGCCATGGAAGTCAAGTCAATTCTGACTCCAGCAACCCTGTAGGCCAGGGAAGAACCTCCCGGAAGGTTTCCAAGGCGGTAATCTTTGTGGCAGCACATGGTCACATCTTTCTTCACTCGGGATAGCTGGTGAATTCCAAGTGTTACTCTTTCGGTTAACAGTGAAGTGCTTAAACATTGCCCTACCTGGATTCCAAGTGTGAGCTAGCAGCCACAATTTTCTTCTGAGATCAAAGGGGTTGTTAGGTGTGAATTCTCGACCAAGGGTGGTCCAGCAGACCTGCTCAGTATTCGCCCAGGTGCAAAATCCATCAAGAGGATGCATTGTCATTATTTTTAATCACATAACACACCCAGGTGTAGCAGCAACCCAGCTTTGTAATATCACCCTGGTTTTGATAAATATGTCACATTCCTCGATAACGCTTCCAAATCCATTAATATCCTGCAGCTCAGTCCCTGATGTCTGGCTGTAACAAAATGTGTGAAGGGAGACCATATGTCAATAAACTCTCCCCGTCTGCCTCAACTCAGCGCATAATCAGCTCCAAGGTAAAATGCATGGTAAGTCAGTTATGCCCTGGCGGGGAGGGCAAGGGGCCCCTTTCAGATTTGTCTTCTGATGAAGCTGACCAAAAGGACTTCTTATTTCAGCCTATTAGGAGAGTGAGAGTTGCCCCCCCTCCCTCACCATTTTTCTTTTCTTTTCCCTTTTTGTCCCTTTCCCCTTGGAGGGACAGCCTGCTCTGCTATTCTGAAAGGGTTGTCTGTTTTATGCTGCGCTCTCCACTCCATTAAATCACCTTTCCTCACATTAAATACAGGTCTTCAGGGTGGTCAGAGAGCTTTGCTCTGAGGGATAATGATATAATGAGGATGACGTGCATGAAAAATCATTTTTCAGCTCAATCCCAGGCAGACCACGGGAAAGCATGCAATGGGAAGGGGGAGAGGTGTACCTCACTTTAGACAAGAGCCGGGCTTCTGAGGGGGGCAGTCTCGACCTGGAAGGCTGCAGAAGGCTTCTTTACCTCACTCACTCATTCACTCATTCATTCAACCAGCTTGCTACTTACTTATTAAATGCCAGACTTTGGGGCTCTCTCACTGAACAAAAGAGACAAAAATCCCCCTTCTGTCAAGAAGCTTCCATAAACAGAGGCATTCAAACACTTCCTAGAGAATGTGTTTAAAGTCCAATTTACACAAAAGCAGAAGAAGAGACTGATGCGAGGGATTTCATGCACACACATGTTCATATATGACTCCCATTGCAGCGACAAAGTGTAGTACTCTTCCAGGAGACACTATTCATTGGAGTTAAATTGCTCTCCCTAAACCCCTGGTCTCTGTCTCTTTTTTTTCTTTCTTTCTGAGAGCAATTGCCCTTGGAAGGGATTAGCTTTCATCACTCTCTAGCATCTTAGTGTGAAATTATTTATTGGCTCATTTTCCTGCCTAGATAGGAGGGGCCTCCAGGGCTGCTAAAAGCCAGAAAAATCCCCAAAAAGGCAGCAACAAGAGAGGCAGAGGACAATTAGGACCAGTGTTTCTCATTTGAGTGGGGGGGTGGCATTTGTTAAAGATGCAGATTACACACACATACAGCACACACACACTTCCCTTCCGCCCCACCCAATATGGCCCTACTGAATAAGGATCCTACCCCACCACCTGTCCGGGAGCCCCTGAACTGGCCCTTCCCATGAAACAAGCCAGGGCCATTGAAAGTGACTCTTTAGGCAAAAGACCAATGACTTAGGTTTTCCAAACCAGGATAAAGCCCACTTGTTAAGCACTTGCATATTAACCAAAAGGTTGATGCTTCAAACCCACCCACAGGTTCCTAGGAAAGCAGGCCTGGTGATCTGTTTCTGAAAGGGCACAGTCTTGAAAAGGATCCCTGGTAACATATTGTCCTGCTAGCCAAAAGGTCAGCAATTCAATACTACCAGCTGCTCTGAGAGAGAAAGCTGAAGCTTTCTACTGTACAAATGTATAGTCTCAGAAACCTACCAGGGCAAGTATACTCCGCTACCATGAGTCAGAATTGACTCAATGGCAGCAAGTGAGTGGATGGGCAGGGATTGATTGGGCACCAACTAACACTAAGAACAACTATTTTGGGTGGCAGTGACATTCTTCTGCTTTATCTAGAATCTGAACTCTCAGCATCATTAACAATGGAGGTAACAGACAAATAATTATAAACTACAGAAAGGTAAAGAGAAGCTAAAGAAGTTACTTCTGTTTGGGGTTTAGTTGTGTGTTTTTTGAGCAGAAAATATGAACTATGAAGGAGCAGTGACTTGCTGGACTTAAATATAAACTGTAAGATCTCTCTCCGGGCTAGAGTTACATCTCAATTCTTGGCTCTGCATGAGAAAGAATTCACGCCAAAGCCTAGCTCGTGATCCAAGTGAGTTTAATGAAAGTTAAAAGAAGTTTCAGGTTTTACGCGGCACCCCTAGGATTCCTCGCCACCTTGCAGCCTGGCAGAGACTGCTCGAGGTCATGCAAAGATCTCTATCCTAAGTTTTCCTCCAAAAAAGACCTGTCTCATGTTCTTTCTCAAGTTCTCTCCCCAGTTCCTGTCCCCAGTTTTTCCTTTCTCCCCCTCGCTCCTGCCTTTTCAAGGATTCCCGGGGGGAGGCATGGTGAATGACCCCAGGTCGATCCCATTGGCTGAATTGCAATCACCTGGCCCAGGTGTGCTGATCCAGGTTTAACGCCCATCCGTACCCACCAGCGGGAAAACCTAGGCTTTTGTTCTATGCTTGGTTCTCCTGGGCATGCGTCAATGGACATCTCATTCCTGCCTATCTGCCTAACAAAACCTATTTTTCAACCGCAAGTCTTTCTTGTCAAAAAATAATGTCCCATAATAGGAATGGCATGAGCATGGCTTCTGCGTTGGATCAGATCAAGAAGATAGCTATATTGCCCTGTACTAAGATCACAAAAGAATGTAATCCAGTGCCTTGTAGACAGTCTCGTGTACACAAAAGGTTTTCTAAGAGTCTAAATAGGCTGAATTGCAGCTTAAAACAGAGAGGGACCCATTTCAAAGAGACGTGGGGACATGGCTTTCATAAAATGGAATGCATCATGTAATCCAGTGCCAGGGAAACCCAGTAACTTTGGGAAGGAACTGCATTGGCTTGGACTAAACAGCCAGAGATAGTGCTACATACAAAGAAAGAAGATGATTGATAAATCAACCCAGACATTATTGTGGAAAAGGAAAAGGGACTTAGAAGACAATCAAAAGCTACAAGGAACCTCTCTTAGGGAGAAGTCTTATGGTTTCAACTTGTGTGCTCTGGGGGATATTTGGCAGTCACGTATTAAATTGTGCATTCAATTTAATCCCTTTAAGGGATTTTGTCACTGGGCCTACAGCCCAACTATCCTGACAAAAAAATCTATCTTGAAAATCACCCGGCTGTGAGGAAGCTAAAGGCAAGCACATGATACGATCGCATGGAGGAAAATTGGGGAGCCAATGCAACAGCAAGAACCCAGGCCCTAGACCTATGAACCAAAGCAAACCCATCTTGCCGGGTCTCGCTGCTTGAGCTGGTTTGGCCAATAACACGTGGAGTGGAGATGTGCTGCCCCAGCCAAACCTTCCTCAAATTACAAAATTATGAGCAAATAATACACCGAGGGGGATTGAAAGTCACTAAGCAGCAATAGGTAAGTAAAACATATGGGCCTACCATTACCTATCTGTACAGAGTCTTTGGCAACTGGTTTATGGAAGACGCAGGCCCTGATTACCTCCCATAACACGTACTCTTTATCATAGCCGCGGACACTCATGGAAACATTAAAGTTGTGCTTGAGAGCGGAAAAGGTGAGTTAAGAACTGAGAAAGATGGTCATGTGGCCTGGATATTGCTCAAACACTCCATTCTCCTTGGTCTCTTGGAAGAAGTAGAGGGATGAGAACCCAAAGCTGTAAACATTGTGTGGATTAGAAACGTGTTAAGTTTGGCGTGAGGGCTGAAGGCCCAGGTTGGTAAAATTATTTCTGTGGGATTTTCTAGAACCAGAGCTGCTCTGAGACCCACACTGGAGAGAATGCCATGGTCATTACCCTTGTATGCTTTATTTTGGCTGAGTCCGTCCCCCATCATGTGTCAGGGCTTACCCAGTGCCCCTTCTCAGCCCTGATACACGGTGTTGCCAAAATGGATCAGAGATGTTAAGCAATCTGATCAAGGTTATGTGGCTTAAGGTCAGTTACAGAGCCAGACACTGAAATGCAAGAAGACTGACTCCTATGCCCAGACCTGGGACAAATCTCTCTGACAGAGCTGGGTAGATGCCCCTAAACATCCATCTTGTTTGTGTGTGTGTGTATTTGTGTGTGTGTGTGTATGTGTGTATCCACATATATATGTTTGGTTTATTTGTCATCAACATAATTAGAGTACTTTCTATCCAATTAAAAAATGAATTAAGCCAAGGTTGGTGGTTTACAATTTGCACAAGTGCCTTTATGAACTATCATGGTTTACTTTCTTTCATTGGGAGGCAGCTCCAAGCTTCAGACTTCTTCACTCCCCAGGTGAGGTGCTACATTCAGACCAGAGTCAGAGGAAAGGATTGACCAGAAAGAGTCAGTTCACTGAATGAGGTTCCTTTGAAAAGGAAGCCAAAATGGCCCTTAAACTCATGGCCATCATGTCAATACTAGCTCAAAGTGAGGGACCCTGTTGAACAGGATCCTATGGTACAGGGTAGCTCTGTCCCTGTGACTCTCCAAGACTAACTCCATGGAAGCAGAAAGCACCATCTTTCTGCCACAGGGCTGATGGTGGTATCAAATTACTGGCCTTTGGGATGTCAGCTCAACTTGTAACCACTATACCACAAGAGCCCTTAGTCAATCTAACAGGTCTAGCAAAATGTAGAGCCAGACATTATATACTGAAAATGGATCACCACCACTACCATCACCAAAGGCTGGCTTTCTCGTGGGGTATTATGAATGGTAAGGGTAAGGGTAAGGGTAAGGGTAAGGGTAAGGGTAAGGGTTAGGGTTAGGGTTAGGGTTAGGGTTAGGGTTAGGGTTAGGGTTAGGGTTAGATAAAATTGATGTGTGACTTTACAGGGCCACTAGTAAGCCAGCATATATAAAAGACTTACTCCCTCCCCCAACAGAATGTGTTCTTTTCTCCAAGATTAACCAAAACATGGCATGACCAGGAAAGACAACCAGTCCAAGTTCCTAAAGCCACCAAAGTGGAGACCGTTCCTCCCCTCCCCATCCGCGTCATCTTTTTCCCACTTTGCAGGAGGACTCAGGACCGGGAGAGCTGGCTTAAGACCCATTGTGACCCCTGCCTGCCTATCAGTTCATGGGGGGCCAAAGAAAGAGAAATACCACACCTTTTAAAGTCACCCCCCAACACGTGCACTAGGGCTGGCATGTCCTCTCCACCCCCCAAGAAGGATCACTGGTCAGCAGCATTCTCTGCTTAAGGCAAGCAGCCCAAACACCTGGGGTAAGCCGCCGAGTCCCTCTTTGGGTCTATGTCACCTTTTTTTCCCAGGGATTGCATAATTGGAATAAACAAAACCCCCTGTCTGAGAAACCACAAGGTCTGATTTCTTTGCTAGACTAGCTTTTCCACATGCATCAGCCCACCTCAGACAAGTGCCAGCCAATTCTCCAGGTGCTGTTCACAACAGAGGAACGGGAGCCCTTCCAGAGAGAGGCCCAGAAAGCAGTCAATAGACCTGATGGTCAGCCAGCGGGCACTCCCCAGTGGAGAGAAACTCTTTTTACCACTCCACGAATAATGTGGGACCAAACTCCCAGTAAGGCCCCGAGGGCTTAGTCAGGTATCACCAGTTTCTCTTGCAGGGCCTCCGCGGGACAGCTAGGAAACCTATGCATTTATCTAAGGTCAGTGAGAATTTTCAGGCACCTACAAGAGAATGTCTGTCTGCCTGCCTGCCTGCCTGCCTTTTTAGAGTGGCTGATGGAAGCCTGCGTTCTTTGTACCCCCAAGGACCCAGAGGCCCCCGAGAACAAGAGGGAAATAAGTATTGCCTTTATTACTCAGCCCGCCTCAGACATGAAAAAGAAATGGGAAGCATTTGAAGGGAACAAACTTCATGATTTGGTAGAAGTGTCTTAGTGGGTGTATCACAACACAGATGACCCTACCACGACAGAGACAAAGAAATAGCTAAAATACTAGGAATTGCCATGAGACACACCAGAGACTCAGGAAAAGAGATCATGGCCCACTCACGGAGAGACTGACCTGTGGCACCGCCAAGCCCCGAGGAAGGAAGGATCCAGGTGCCTACTACAGAAGAGACAGACATTGGAAAAACCATTGCATTGAAAACCCCAGGAGAGACGGACAAACCTCCACTAGAGAGGACGGGCCTCGTCCTCGCCTAGAAAAACCAAAGCGAGAGACAATAACGCTTGAGGAAGCTGAAGGAATGTCTCAGGGCTCTGTTTCACTGGCCCCCAGGATTCCAAGTCGGGGGCCAGCCAGGAAATGTCTTGGAGGACACAGGGACCATCTTCTCAGGTTCAACAAAGAGAATGGACACATTGTCAAAGGAAAGATTGGAATTACTGTCAGCCTATGATTGCTTCCAAAGTACTCACACCAGAAGGTTTGCATGGAGATTAGGGGTCTTCCCAAGCCATCAAGGTAAAAAATGTCTCTCTGCCCTATGTCCCAGTTAGCCACATGGTTTTCATGGCACTGGCTCCCGGCTCGGCTGTTGAGCCAGTGAAACTCTTTTAGCAGGAGTTGAAGTGGCCATCAGCGGAAGGACAAAACCTCCACAGTGGGCTTCCCGTTTCAATACAAAGCCACCTATATCACCTCTTGGACATTATCATTGTCCTGGGCTCTGAATCGCCACCCCAGATCTAGAATGTGCCTGACATGTGCACATAGTTTGAATCAGGTTCGGGTTAACCCCTCTCGATCACTTAGTGACATGGGACACTAGACCATGGCATACCTTTACTTTCCAGATGAGAAAACTCACTCAAAAAGACACAGGTACTGACCCACAGGAACACAACTGGTTAACAACAAAGCCACATTCCCAACCAGTGTCTGGAGCCAGAGCTCAGAGCCCCATATGCCTGTGCCCAGCTGAGCAGTCACCCTCTCCTGGACCCTGGAAAGATCTGAGCAGATCCTCCTCCCCTCCGTGCCCCCCTCCCACTCCCGAATGTTTTTTCATAGGATGGCACTGAATCTGCAGCTCTGGGAGTGGGACATATCTCATGGAGAACACGGAGCAGACGAAGGGGGAGGAGGGGAGAGTGGAGCACATCCTGGCCCACCAAGCCTTGAGGATGATGTTCCCACACCGAGAAGACAGTCTACACAGAAGACCACATGGCCAGCCCAAGATGAGACACGACGTCCCTCAAAGACCCATAGCCCTAGAAGGGACAACACTGGAGACACAGTGCGGGAACGGATCCCGCCACACCGAGGCATAGCACTAAGGGGGTGCAGCAGAAGATCAAGGAAGTGGAGCAACAAGGTCCCCAGGAAATGCCAAAGGAGGACTTTGGGGGCAGTACTTGGTACCCGCACAGACTGGACTGGAAAACACTGCTAAGGGCCAACAAACAGTCTGTGAACTAACTACGAGCTTTCCTTTCTTGATGAGTTGTGTTTTCTTTTATGATCATTGGATTTTGGCTGTTTTCTTTCTTTTGGTGCTTGCTTTTGCTGTGTCTTGTGTTTGTGCATGTTATTACCTCTACTGTATGTCTAAAAAGATATGCTGGATGCACAATCTGCAGGAGAGAAAAAGGGGACCAACGCTTTGGGGGAGGGCCACAGGAAAGAGGGAGTTGGGGGGAAAGGGAGTGATGTTAAGAAACCCAGAGACAAGGGAACAACAAGTGGATGCAAATCCGTGGTGAGGGCGATGTAGGAATCCTGGTAGGGCGTTATCAAGGGTGAAGGAACCAAGAGGATTTACTGAAACCCAAATGAAGACTGAGCATGGCAGTGGGCACAAGAAGGAAATGAAAGGGAATAGCAGAGCGACCTAGGAAGCACGGGCCAGTTATAGAGGTCTAAAGAAAGGCACGTACAGATGTAAATATATTTATCTGTGAGCATGGGGAAATACACCTATGTCCATATCTTTATAGGTTTCTTATTAAGGTAGCAGATGGCTTTTGGGCCTCCACTCAAGGACTCTCTCATTGTAAGAATACCTTGTTCTATTACATTGGCATTCTATGATGCTCACCTTCCCGACACGTTCCCTGAAGTCTAAGCGGTTGCATAAGCAAATGTGGTCAAGAAAGCTGATGGTGCCCTGCTATCAAAAGATATGGCGTCTGAGGTCTTAAAGGCCTGAAGGGTAAGCAAGCGGCCATGTAGCTCAGAAACAACAGAGCCCACATGGAATAAGCATACCAGCCTGTGCGATCACGAGGTATCAAAGGGATCAGGCATCATCAGCACAAAAAAAATCTCATTGCGAGTGAGCAGGGAATGCTGGGTAGAAAGCCAAAGCCCATTTGCAGTACACTGGACATTCCCTTAAGTAAGGTCTTGGGGAAGAGACAAGCCTACACAGGGTACTAGACAGCAACGGTGAAACACAACTTTCCTCTAGCTCCTCAATGCTTCCTCTCCACTCACTATCAAGATCCCAATTATAACTTACAAATCTGACTAGACCAGAGAATGTACACTGGGGCAGATAGGAACTAGAAACACAGGGAATTCAAGGTGGATGAGCCCTTTAGGACCAGTGTTATGAATGGGGATGCTGAGAGGGTGGAGGGAGGGTAGGCTGGCACCAGGGAACCGATGACAAGGATCTACATAAAACCTCAAAAGAAAAGGGGGTGAAGGGGAACATCAGACAGTGGAAGATATGACAAAATAATAATTAGTAAATGATGAAGGATTTATGAGGAGGGGTAGTGAGAATGGGGGTGGAGGGAATGAGGAGCTGAGGCCAGGGGCTTGGGTGGAGAGAAGATATTTTGAGAATAATGAGGGCAATGAATGTACAAATGTGCCTTATATCAGTGATGTTTGCATGTATTGTGGTTATTGTTGTATGAGCCCCTATAAAAGGAGAGAAAAAAAAGACCCAGGCAGAGGGCTGATGCTAGGATGATCTCAGGCTGGATTAGACCAGCAAAAGCAGGTGCTGCAGTCGCCTCACCCTGTGTCTATTCCTGTGTGAGGCATGAAGCTTAGGGTCCACAGCCCTGGCAGCTGGACTGTGAGAGAGGCGGGGCTCTGAGGTCATTCCACAGGGGGAATGGCCCTCCGGTTCCTGCAGGGCCCACCCTCCTGGGTAGTCCTGCTGTCTGGGGCACCTCTTTCACGGTGCCCACACCAGGGGAGCTCTTCAACTGATGGGGGATTGGCAGGAAGCCTCTGCTCATGCACACACACCACCACCTAGCTGGAGGACCTCGGTGAACAAAGCCTGAGGCAGACAACAAGCCCACTAACTGATCCTGTGAGAGATATAATCAGGATCCAGAAACCGGCAACTGGGAGTAAGGGGCAGCATACATGGGTCCCAGCCCCTCCCACTGCCCTCTGCAAGGAGTGACATTCCAAAGCACAGTGTTTTCCAAAGGTACTGTCAGGACTTTGGAATGGGCAGCTCATTTGTGGACATGGATACTATGTCATCCAGACATACTACCTCCTCCGATCCTGTCAGCCGAGACTAATAAGTGTGTGTATGTATGTGTATATATGTATATATATATATATATATCATATTAAATGAAGGGGGAAGTGCAGAGTGGAGACCCAAGGCCCAAGTGTAGGCCAATGGAGATCCCCTCATAGAGGGGTTTAGGAGAGGAAATGGGTTAATTAGGGTGTGAGGTAGTATCGATGAAGAACACAGCTTTCCCCCAGATCCTGGATGCTTCCTCCCCCCAACTACCATGATCCGAATTCTACCTTGCAGGGCTGGATAGGACAGAGGCTGTACACTGGTTCATATGAGGGTTGGAGGTACAGGGAATCCAGGGTCGATGATACCTTCAGGACCAAGGGTGTGAGGGACGATGCTGGGAGAGTGGAGGGTGAGTGGGTAGGAAAGGGGGAACTGATTACAAGGATCCACATGTGACCTCTTCCCTGGGAGAGGGACAGCAGAGAAGGGGGGAAGGGAGACCCCGGATAGGGCAAGATATGACAAAGTAATGATGTATAAATTACCAATGGCATATGAGGGAGGGGGGAATGGGGAGGGAGGGGGGGATAAAAAGAGGACCTGATGCAAGGGGCTTAAGTGGAGAGCAAATGCTTTGAGAATGATTGGGGCACGGAATGTATGGATGTGCTTTATACAATTGATGTATGTATATGTATGGATTGTGGTAAGAGTTGTTTGAGTCCCTAATAAAATGTAAAAGAAGAAAAGAGAAAAAAATGATTAGGGCAAAGACTGTACAGATGTGCTTTATACAATTGATGTATGTATATGTATGAACTGTGAAAAGAATTGTATCAGCCCCAATAAATTGTTAAAATAAAAAAAAATTTTAAAAAGAATGGAAAAAAAAAACCCTTCCAAGCAGAAAGCCATGCATCTGAACAGTATCCACCAGCCACTCATGTCCACTCCTGCTGCCTCCAAAGAGCTTTCCTGGGTTGGTCAGATCTCTCTGGGGACAGATATCCCTCGGTCCTTGGTTCTGCGTGAGAAAGAATTCATGCCAAAGCCTGGTTTGTGATCCAAGTGAGGTTTAGGAGAGTTAGGGAGGTGTGGTGGGCAACCCTGGTCGATACTAGTGGCTGAATTGAATATACTTGGCCTAGGTGGGTCGATGCAGGTGCAGCGCCCACCCAGGTGGACCTGCCCTTCCTGGCTGGAAACCTGGACCTCTGAGCACGCACAGTGTGCCACTCCTTCTTGGGCCGCTAACTGGGCCCTCTGAGCATGTGTAATGGACACCCCAGTCCCTATGCTAGCTACCTAACATTTCCACCCTGAAGAGATATGGACCCAAATCTTTGGGGTACTGGGCGACGACATCTCTAGCTACTTCCTGCTGGCAAAGGGGCGAGGTGGGGCTTTGGGTCCACACCCTTCCTGCTCTGCAGGGAGAGGTTGTCCATTCAGCGCTAGGATGGATAAGGTTGAAGTGGTCCAGGAGATGGTGGTACTGGAGCTGGCACACTTGGATTAGGGGCTTTGGTAACTTGAGAACGTCTGGAAAAACCAACAAACGCACAAAAGGGTGAACAGTTTAACTGAGACAAGGCTAGAATTGTGAGGTGGGAGTGCCCTTGAAAGAAGGTGAGTATCACAGGAAGTAAGTAAAAATCTTAGAATTATCAGGCGTGTGTGTTTGTTCATTCTAAGTACCGGCACGGGGGTAAAAGCATTCACAATTTCCCCTTGGGGGGTCCAGGGTTTGGGCACTACTGGGTGCAGTGGGATCACCACTTCACTTATGATCCTAAGGCATTGGCCCCTCTGATAAGAACCTTCCTTCTTTTTAACCCTATAACGCCTCACTTTTAAATTTTTGGGCAAAAAAATTTCGTTTTGATTCATTACTTTCATAGTTATCAATATATATACATTTATATTCATTTCATTAAATGTCAGGGAAAGGTCATGCTCGGTGTTATAGGGTTGAATTGTAATATTGGGATGCTACAGGCGGAGTCAACAGGGATCCAAAGTAGAGTAACTGCCTGTGTCATTTTTAATTTTCTCGGGTTCCATTTGAGTAAAAGGCTTGTAAGTTACCCGGGGACCAAATGCCCCTGGTGCCTCTACTAGGGGTAGAATGTTCAGGGAGGGTTCAGGGCTGGGAGAATAGTGACCTGGAGTCCAGGATCCCTGAGGGCAGGGTTCCTCAAACTGTTTACACAGGGGGCCAATTCATTGTCTCTCCGACCGTTGGAGGACCAGACTATGGTTTTCAAAAAACCTATGAACAAATTCCTATGCACACTACACAAGTCGGCTGCTAAGCAGGACAGGCAGTGGCAGCAAAAACACCCCAAGGGTGGGATAAATGACATCGCGCCACATGTGCCCCATGGACCACAGTTTGAGGACGCCTGCCTTAGGGGTTCCTGGGTTCACTGGGGATGAAGGTCTCCTACTGCTCCTCGAGAGGAGAAATGCTCTAAGTTCTGGCATCTCCGCCCACTTTCCCGGCACTCTACCGAACTGTTCCCGGTGAATCACGGTTGGAAGGGAAAGCGTACCATTCTCTGCCCACCATTCTCTTTTCTCAAAACGATACTGTGGCCAAATAGAGTTGCAAAGTGAATCTATCAGTTTTTGTTTGCCCAGCCTCTCTGTATCAACTCTATCCCAATTGGACACGATTCATGCAAGGGGGCAATTCCTCAGCATCAAGCTGCTAAGTCCCATCTAGAAAGCACAAAACAAGGAGGCGATTGACAGCTTGCTGCCTCCAGGTCAATAACCCCCACTTGAGAGCGTACCCCTGGGTTGCCCTGAATCTCATGCCTCAGCCCGAGGGAAGGGGTCAAG
The DNA here is from genome assembly GCF_050624435.1 of Tenrec ecaudatus. Classification (NCBI taxonomy): domain Eukaryota; kingdom Metazoa; phylum Chordata; class Mammalia; order Afrosoricida; family Tenrecidae; genus Tenrec; species Tenrec ecaudatus. Next base: position 127,654,974 of record NC_134533.1, on the reverse strand, counting down.
GACCAGTCACCGAGGGTGACCTTTAGGTCCAACCATTTTTCTGGACAACAGGCTAGGAGGACCACTGCTTGGGATGGCCCCAAGGCCCTCCAAGACGCATGCTGGTGGGGCTGACGCTCAAATCTCTGAAGGGAAGGGACACGTGGCAGCTCAGGGAACCTTAAGGGAAATTGGAATTTCTGGCTGGAACATCATGGCAGAGGAGCTGTGTATTAAGTAAGAGCTGTCCCCAAAAGTGCCTGAAGCAGCATCTCTGAAAGCCTTAAGGTAACAGTTACTCCGCCTAGGCTTCCGAACGCCATTGGCCTAAGCCTGGGCCACGGAAAACCAGCCTGTAACAAGGAACAAATCATATCTGGAAGAACACTAGCCCTATAACGCCTCAAGTTTTAAATTTAGGAAATTTTTTTTTGGTTTTTATTCTTTACTTTCATAGTTATCAATATATGTGGCATTCAAAATATATTTTAAAAGCATAAAATTTTCAGTGTTTTTGAAATGTGACCAAATTGTCACTTTTATAATTTGGGTACCAGATACGTTTTCATTAAGAATTATGACAATTTTGTGCTTGGCGTTATAGCGCTAGAGCAGCTTGTTTGAAAAACCAGGAGAAAGGCAAAGGGAATGAAGGGGAAAAGGGAAACTTTTGGCTCCCAGGACCAGGCAGGGCTAATTCCCAGGCCTCTTCACCCAGCTCCCTAGGCAGCGCCCTTCCACATGTTTGGACTGGTGGGTGCCATCTTGGCCATGGTCACAGACCCTGTTACCTCTCGGCTACAATGGCGACTGTGTAGGATCTCTGGGAAAAGCTGAAACAGCTTTGAAAAGAGTGAAGCCATTTGGGGCTGACAGAAGCCACCATGAAAAGAAAATAAAGTACCTAGGAAGTGTAAGTCAACTAGCTGATATTGGGGAGGTAGGCTGTGCAGACGTCACCCAAGGAAATGTCACGAAGGAAATGGATGGTCAGAAGGCTTGCGAGAACGACCAGAGCAGTTTTGGTTCAACTAAGAATGGCTAACCCTAATACCCTGCTTCTCACTCGCCTAGTCCTGAGGAAGTATCCATGTACCTACTATACAAAACAGTGACATTGGAAAAATCAGTGCCTTGAAAACACCAGGAGAGGTGGACGAGCCACCACTAGAGAGAACGGGCCTAGTCCTCGCCTAGAAAAATCGAAGCTACAGACAATAATGCTTGAAGCTGAATAAAGGTGTCCAGGCTCTGTTTCACTTGACCCCAAAGAGCCCATGCTCACTCTCCATGAAGGGAGCCAGCCAGTAAATTTCTAGGTGGACAAAGGGGTCAACCTTCTTGGTTTCAGAAAAGACTACAGGTGCCTTGTCAAAAGGAAAGGCTTTCATTACAGGAGCCCCAGGGCAGACCCAAGCACACCCATGGACAACGGCCAGAATAACAGATTTAGCACAAGAGAGAGTTACACGCTCCTTCTTGGTAATGCCTCAATGCCCCTTTCCCCTAATTGATCGTGACTTATTATGAAAAATGGCAGCCATAATTACTTTCTCATCTGCTACAACCACATTAACCCTTGAACTTGAAAAGCCAAAAGTTTTGCTCAACGCTCCAATGTCAGAGTGATATGTGTTTTATCAAGGAGCAGAAGAGACCTCCTCAAAGGAACTTCTTGATAAATGGCTAAAAGATATTCCTTTTGTTTGGGCAGAGAACAACCTGCCAGAGCTTTCTGAACTTCAGGTGCCTGGGGTCGTACAACTTCTGAGCTCAGCTACACTGGTGTGTCAAGCTAACCCTACTCCCTGGATAGCAAAGGTGGGTATTTCTGTTCCCATTTGCAGACTAAAGAGGACAGGCATTTTGGTCTTCTGCAAGTCCACATGGAATGCTCCCCTGCTGCCCATGCAGAAGCCGGGAACTGAGGACTTCCAACCGGTGCAGGATCTCAGAGAGGTAAATTAGAGGACAGATACTGGCCACCCCACGTACCAAACCCCAAGACCTTCCTGAGTACTATCCTGTCAAACTGAATTTGTTATACTGTTTTGGACTTAAAGGATGCTTTGTTCTCCATACCCGTGTCCCCTGCACATCAACCCAGTGAAGACTTACAGGAACACAAGGAGGAACACCCCCAAACCACCTTGCTCCAGTATGCAGATGACCTCCTACTGGCCTCCGAAACCCTGGAGGAATGCCATCGGGCTACCAAGGACCTGATAATAGTCCTTGGCCCATTGGGGTACAGGGTATCTGCAAGAAAGGCTCAACTGTGTGTCCATAAAGCTGTATACTTAGGCTACCAACTAGAGGAGGGAAAACGGACCTTGTCCCCCAGCCGCACTGAGGCGATCCCCAAAATCCCAGTCCCTGAGACTAAGAGGCAGGTGCAAGAGTTTCTAGGAGCTGTGGGGTACTGTCCATTGTGGGATTTGGGATTTGCAAAAATAACGAAACCCCTATATGCAAGTACTGGGGAAAGGAAAAAGAACTTAAATGGACTGAAGTAGAACAACAAGCGTTTGAATCCTTTAAAAAGTCGCTCATATGGGCAACCTCTCTTGCCCTACTAGACATAGTAAAGCCCTTCCAATTGTCTATGTGAGGCCAAAGGCACAGCAAAAGAAGTGCTAACTAAGAACTTGCAGCCATGGAAGAGACCTGTGGCCTATCTTTCAAAGAAACTGGACTCTGTAGCTGCAGGATGGCCGAGCTTCATGCGAGCTGAGGCTGCCACGGCCATCCTAGTCATAGAACCTAGGAAGCTTACACTGGGACAGGATATTGCTGTGGTAGGGGGATCTATGGTTGAACCCCTCCTAACCAGTCCCCCGGACCGGTGGATCTCGAATGCCAGGACTATACCACAAATCCCCAAGGTAGTGGCTGTGACCATGCCATCCCCAGTGTTACAGCCACAACCTACATACTCAGAAAATGATCTAAAGATAAGCCAAGAGCTGGCCTGCCAAAAGACTGGGAGCATCCAGGGTGGCTGCTCCATCCTGATGGAAGAAGATTCATGCCAGAAGCTCTGGGAGAGATCTGATTCAAGGACTACATGAAGGTATGCATTTGGGATCCTCTCTAAACTGTCTCAGTTGCTTCTCAGGCACTTTTACATACCCAGGCTTGGACACTGGGTGGCAGATGTCACCCACCGTTGATTGCACTGTGCTCGGGTAAACAACCCCAGAAAGAAAAGGAGCAACCCCAACCATGAGCTCGAGGTAGTAGTCCTGGAGAATTCTGGGAGGTGGACTTTATGGATATCAAACTTAGAAAGTATGGCTACCGATATTTGCTGGTGTTCATAGACGCCTATTCTGGATGGGTGGAAGCCTTCCCAACAAAGAAGAAAACTGCTGCCACTGTGTGTAAATTATTAGTAACTAAAATTGTCCCTAGATTTGGCCTTCCCATCACCTTGGGGTCCAACAATGGCCCAACATTTATTGCTCAAATTACTAAAGTCTTAGCAATGCTTCTAAATATTAACTGGAAGTTCTACTGGGCTTTAAGGCCCCAAAGTTCAGGGTAAGTAGAAAAAAGAAACAGAACCCTAAAGGAATTGTTCGTTAAGTTGCATTTAGGACCTGGCGAGAACTGGGTTGATCCTTACTTTACCTTTTGCCCTATTTCAAGTCCGATGCAATCCTTATGTGAAAAGCATGACCCCATTTGAATTTATGTTTGGCAGACCTTCCCCAAATCCTTCCAAGATTGAGGGAATTAGAAATAATGGAAGTCACTAATCGTTCCCTCATCGAGTGCCTGCAGGCTGTGCAACAGGTGAGAGACAAATCATCTGCTCTGGCACCTTCATTAAAAAGCCTAACCAAGGGAAAGGGAACAGGCAGCCAACAACGTGCCACCAGGAAACTGGACATGGGTAAAGAAGCACCAACCTGACAACTTAGAACCTAGGTGGACTGGCCCATACCAGGTGATACTTACAACACCAACTGCTGTTAAAATAGTGGGGAGGGGGCCGTGGATTCATCAGTCATAAGTAAAAAAAAAAAGCCCTCCCTGAGCATATCCTGAAAAGATGGACACCCAGAAAGACGGAAAATCCCTCAAAATTAAGGTTTTACAGAATTAATTGTTTTTCTCCGAGTATTGCTGACAGCACCCACTGTTTCCCCCAAGCACAAACACATCTGTGGACTGCTATTCTAACCTCCAGCAGTGAATATGTAACCTCTTATACTGGGTATGACCCCCTGTTTTCATTTTGATTTGTTTGATTTGATAGGAAAAAAATGGCATCCTGGATTCTTTAAAGGTAAAGGGCACAATGGGACCTATACTGGAATCCCGTCCTATGGGTGCGGAATACCCTCTATAGAAAGAAGGCTCCAAACAAACCATTTCTATATATGCCCGGCTCATGGACTCCCTAACTGTCAAGGGGAGGGACATTACCATTGTGCAGCTTGGGGTTGTGAAACTATCATTTTCAGGGTGGAAACTTGTTAAAGACGACCCTATTATTTTTACAAGAATGAGACTCAAGTCGGAAGGGTTTGATCCCACCACGTGTATGGTTTCCAAATGTAACCCAATAAGAATTGGATTCAAGCGTTATTGGGTTCACCGGGAAAACATGGGGAATTCAACATTATGTAAATGATAGAGATCCCGGGACAACCATTTCTATCCAGCAAAGTAAAATATGGCAACCTGCCATCCGTACAAAGGCCCAAACCTCGGGATAAATCCTGAAGAGCCACAGCTGGGTGTCATTAAGATTCCTTTGCCGCACCCTCCAGACTCTCCAGTAACTTTCCCGTTCACTGCCAGCCCAACTCACAGGGTCCTTCTCATTCAGGAGCCACCTCAAGGTTCTGTGTTTGATTCTCGGGATGTTGTATTCCAATGTATGAACTCAAATCCTCACCGCACAGCTGATTGTTGGCTTTGTCTGAACCCTGCTTCCCCTTACTATGTAGGCACAGGTACAAATAGCACTATTGGTACAGAGTGTAATCCAATTAGAAATGTTAGTAAAAAGGATTACACGAAGCAGCAGTCTATAGGTGATGTTAGTATGGACTCAAGTCTAAGCTGACTTTAAAAGATTTGCAAGGGCAAGGACTGTGTTTTCTTTCATCTAATTATCCCTTTAATATATCAAGATATCGAGATTTTTGCCTTCAAGCTGTTCCCATTGAACCAAATGTTGATACTAATTTGTTATCTGCTCCAATGAGTACTTGCTTTACTTGTTCCACAGGACGAACACCCTGTCTCTTTTCCCCAGGAGTAGTAGCGGACCTGGGTTTTTGTGTGCTAGTGCATGTTAGTCCTCAAGTGTACCTGTGTTCTGGTGAAGGAGGTGTAGGGATAACTTTGGAATTTCCGGATGAGTTAAAAGAGCCCCAGTATTGGTCCCACTGGTAACAGGGCTTGGGATTATGGGATTAGCTGCAGTCGGGTCAGTTGCTTTAATACAAGGAAACTTAAACTATCAGACTCCTAGTCAGCAAATTGCTTTAGATCTACAGGGATTAAAAAAAAAACCTGTCTCCCCTTTAGAAAGATCCCTAGACTCCCTTGTAGCAGTTGTGTTGCAAAACCGCCGAGAGCTTGACTTGCTCTTTTGGAAACAAGGAATGCTGTGCACAGCATTGGGAGAAACTAATTCTATGCAAAGCATTCGGGAATCAATAAAGATAGATGAGGCCTGGTTAGGAAAAGATTAGAACAAAGAGTCAAGAAAAGAAATGGAGGAACCAATAGGTTTGTAAAGCTACTTAATTGGTCAGCCTGGCTAACTACCCTATGAACGGCCCTAGCCGGCCCCTAATCCTCCTCCTGCTAAGCCTCACATTTGGCTCAGTAATAACCAATAAGCTAGTGGCATTCCTTACACAGAAAGTACAAGCCACAAAACTCTTAGTGCCGAGCCCACCATACACTGGGCTGACTACCGCAGATTCAATGATTTGAACTTGGCTAAGAACAGGAGGGAATGTAGCAGCTCTGGGCAAAGCTTAAATAGCCTTGACAAGAGAAGTCATTTTGAGCTGACAGAAGCCATTATGAACGGTAAATAAACTAGCTATGAACTGCCAATGAAATAGCTGATACTGGGGAGTTAGGCTGTGCAGACGTAGCCCAAGGGAACGTACAGAAGGAAATGGATGTTCAGAAGGCTTGCGAGAATGACCAGAGCAGTTTTGGTTCAACTAAGAATGGCTAACCACAAAACCCCGCTTCTGAGCTCTGCCTGCTTGCACACCTGCACATTGCAAAAGTATAAAAACCTTTGGAAAATTAGACTGGGGGGCCGCTCAGTCTCCCCTCAAGAGAGTTGATGGTCCCTGCGCAGGAAATGAAACTTATTCTGCTGAACTTTCCGGCAGTCTGGGCGGTTTGCTGTCTGGGAATGGAGTGTAGCTACAACAGACACAGGTGGCGCCATTCTGCCTGAGAGTGTAGTCACGTGGCTGGGAAAATGGAGGCCGCAGGTTGCGGCCTAGCCGAAAGCCAGCCTGGAGCCAGCTACCCAGCCAGAGTCCTGCCCAAACCAACAGGGTGGACGCAGGCGCCCCCAGGCCTGCTGCTTGCCGGAGCCGCGGCACAACACTGTGTCCCAGTCTTGGCACAACAGACTCCATTTTGAGTCCTGCACCTCCATCTTAGCTCTCAAGGCTGACCGCTAACCTACCTCCGCTCCCCTGCTCAACCCCAAATTCCTGGAAACAGCTCGCCCCAAAGCCAGAATGTTTTCTGAAGATATGGTCACTCCATCCTTCCTTGACATATAGATAAGATTAATGACCTTCTCCCTTCTGAAGCACCTGTGTGTGCAGATCCTCCCCAGCTATGATCCTCCCCAGCTGTGCCTGCCAGAATTGGGCATAAAAACGCCGCCAGGATTTTTTCCCCCGGCGCAGCTTCAATAGCTCAATATCCTGAGTTGCTGAACCCACCCGCAAGCTTCTCAATAAAGCCTGCTTCTAAAACTTCGTTAATTGGGTCTTTCATTCTGTTTTCACATCCAAATAGACCTTGTATTTTGGTGCCAAAAACCCGGGATAGGTGTGTGGCTCCCCCCTTCTTTTGGGGTCCCCTAAGAGCCACCCATCTTCCCCAAATCTCCAGGACCTTGCCTACGTTCAAAACCAGTCTATGGCTGCCCTGATGAGTCTCTCCCTCTCACTCAGACCTTGTGAAAGAAAAGACTCGTTTTTCTCTCCCAAGTTGCCTGGCCCCAGTCCCAGCTTAACAACCATGCACATTGACTTCCGACGGGCATTTTTGATTTCAACGTTCTACAGGACCTGGACAATTTCTGCAGGAGTACTGGTAAGGATTCTGAAGTCCCCTATGTGCAGGCTTTTTGGGACTTGCCTTCCCGCCCTGACCTCTGTGGCCATTGTTCCGCCCGCCAAATACGGTTAGCTCTATCTCCTCAGCAGAAAGAACCTGCCATTCAAACCCCAGAAGAGCCAGCCAAGCTCCTCAGCGCGTCTCTCCCGCTGCCCTATCTGTCTCCCCCGCCCGCTGGGCCACCCCATCGCTCTCTCCTGTCCTCACCGCTTGCCTCTCATACCCGCTCCCACAACACTCCAGCTGCCCTTTGTCCATTAAGAGAGGTTGCAGGTGTATAGGGACTCATTCAAGTCCACGTCCCTTTTTCCTTAAAGGACCTGTTGCAGATAGAGACCCGCCTGGGCTCTTTCTCAGCAGACCCCTCTAAGTTTTTAAAGAATTTACCTACATTTCCCAAACGTATGATATAACCTGGCATGACATCCAAGTGATCCTTGCTTCTACCCTTACTGCCGAGGAACGTACACAGACAAAAACCACGGTATCGACCCAAATGTCCCCTTGGGGGCGCATGCCATCCCAATAGAGGACCCCAGTTGGAGTTACCAGCCCGGCCGGGCGTCTGATCTTCCTTATAGAAACCTCATGCTCAGGTACCTCATTAGAGGTCAGGAAACAGTCTCCAACAAGGTTGTCAACTATGTCAAACTGAGAGAAGTTACTGCTCATTTTCTTAACCGCCTCCAGGAGGCACTCACAAAGTACACTCGTTTAGACCCAGGGTCTAAAAAGTGGGGCCTCTATTTTGGCCTCTCAGTTCACCTTCCAGTCAGCCCCTGACATCAGAAAAAAAGCTAAAGAAGGCTGAGGAGGGCCCTGAAACCCCTATACAGGATCTGGTAAAAATGGCATTTAAAGTTTTCAACGCTTGGGAGGAGCCGGCTGAGGCCACTTGCCAGGTGAGGGTCCAACAGATGGTTAGCCTCCATTCCCAAGCCCTGGTAGCAGCCCTAAGGCCGGCAGGCAATCCCGTCCATCGCCGCGCTCCCCAGGGGAGACGGCACCTACCGCCAGGAGCCTGCTTCAAATGTGGCCGGGTCGGCCACTGGGCAAAAGTTTGCCCCAATCCCAAGCCTCCTACCAAGCCCTGACCGCAGTGCAAACAGCCAGGCCACTGGAAGTCGAACTGCCCGACCCTGGCTCTGCCACCGGCTCTGCAAAGCCGAGGTGCCGAGATCCTGGAAACTCCAGACACATAGCTTCAAGGTATGGAGCTGCTGGGGTTCATGGACTGAAGAGGCCCTGGCTCCTCAACTCCGGTAACCCTCGCCGAGCCCAGGGTTGTGCTCCAGGTAGCGGACTACCTTCTCCATTTCGCCCTCTCACTCAGGCCCTACTTCCCCTTCCCTGGTCTCGGTTATGGGAATAGACACGCCCACCTCCCATTCTGCAGATCCTGTTACTGACTTAGCCCAACAACTTTCCCGCTCCGAGCTCAGTATGCTTTTTACCTCCCACTTACACTCCAACTTACACTGATCAGAAAAACACCCAGTATTGCTCTCTTCCTCAACAAAAATGGTGGGTACACAAATAGAACTTACTCATTCTCCCAAAGTTACAACAGGAAACAATCATCACCAATATTCACAATTCTCCACACATCGGGCCAAAAGCTCTCTACACGTTTCTAACCCCATATTTCACCCCACTGGACTATGGAGTACTATCAACACAGTACATGCAAAATGCAACATCGGTGCCCTCTCCAATAGCCAGAAAGCTCAACACCCTCGTAAACAGCTCCACCAGATGTAAGGGCACCTACTGGGACAGGACTGGCAGATAAACGTTACCCACATGCCAAAGCATAAGCGGTTTAAATACCTCCTCACTATGGTTAACACATTTTCAGGATGGATCAAAGCCTTTCCCACCTCCTCTGAGAGTGCAAGCATAGTCGCCACTCACCTTCTTCAAGACATCATTCCTCGTTTTGGCCAGCCTGCTTCAATTCAGTCGGACAACGGTCCAGACTTCATATCTATGGTGCAGCAGGCAGTTAGCGCCTCACTGGGCATCTGCTGGAAACTCCACGCAGCCTACCACCCCCAGTCTTCTGGTAAGGTTGAACGAGCTAACGGTCTCATAAAACAACAGCTCACCAAACTCTCCCTAGAACTGCAACTTTCTTGGCCTCAAACATTACCCTTTGCCCTTATACTCGCCTTGGTGCAGCCCCTCAGGAGCCGTCCGGCCTCAGTCCTTTCAACATACTCTACAGACAACCTTTCCTTTTCTCACCTCTTCCTGCAACCAATTGCCCTCTGCTAGCTTTGTACCTTCCATACTTGTGCTTGCTCCGCAACCTTCTTAGACAACACGCCGACTCTGCCATCCCTGAACACTCTCTGACCTCTGCTGATCACCAAAAACCAGTGCATCCTGGAGATGCTGTGTTAATTAAATCCCTTGCACCCAAACCCTTAGCACCCTGGTGGAAAGGCCCTTACACTGTTCCTTACCACTCCCTCAGCAATCAAGGTTCTTAGACTAGATTCCTGGGTACATTTGTCCCGAGTCCAGATTAGCAGTAAACTCTGACCATGGCTCCCAGTGGTCTGCTCAGTCTACTGGTCCTATGTCTCTCTGCCTCACTCACCTCACCAAGCCAGCCAGCTAAACCTAGTATAATTTCCCCTTTTGCCTGGTGATTTTACTTGACTGAAAACTATACCAATTACGCCTGCACTAAGTGTTATGATTATTTGCAGGACAGCGCTAACTGCCCACGCACAGGGGGAAGAGCACCCATATACTTAACTTTCACTGATTTTAAAACGCTTCCTGTATGACCAGAAGGCAACTACCCAATGTGCAAAAAAGTGAACACAGAAAAATGTAGGGTGTCCTTGGTCTTCCTGCCAGATACATTACCTTTCCCTTCGTCCCCAGGGATGATTCTACTACCATCAATCTAAATACACTCTCACAATCCCAGACCCCTGGGATAGCCGGTGGACGTCTCCGGTTCCAGGTGCCTAGTGCACCACTCGCCAAGAGAAATTTCTGGACGCCAAACTGTATGTATGGAGGTCGCTACTCCAGGTCCAATCCACCATCCACCGTAATTTTCAGATCCAAGATCTTCAACTCACTAACTAAATTTCTAAACCTTCTGAGTCTCCCTTCTCCTGGCTCACCCTGCTACAGCAGGGACTGGCCATTGCCACTTTGCTGGACTAGGCAACCTCTCCACCTGCTTCATGTGTGTGGCCCTAGAACTCCTTCCTCTGGTAGCAGTACCAGGTCCTGCCCTGTCATTTTCATCCAACGTAGAGACCACAAAAGCCATAACCATCCCCAACGTCCCTCTGTACATCCAACCAGAAAACACTCAAGTGCCCTTTTGCTACTCCAATCCATCGACACAGACATGTAATGTCACCCAAATCCCCTCCAAACCACTAACAGGGCCAGAAAAAAATTTCTTTTGGTGTAACCATACACTCACTAAGCATATAAACATCAGTTCTACCTCTACCCGACACTCTGGTTCCGCAGCTCATTATATACACTCCGGCTGAGTTCCAGGACAAATACATCCAAGTATACAGTCGTCAAACTAAAAGAGCAGTTTTTCTCCCGATAGCAGTGAGAATCTCCTTCACCTCAGCAGCAATTGCAGTAGGACTCAGCGGCAGAGCCCTTGGACACTATCATCACAGCAGACAAGTTATCCGCATGCTTCCAGCTGGCAGTCGATGCCTCTGCCAAGTCTCTAGCCTCCCTGCAAAGACAAATAACCTCTGTTGCCCAAGTTGCCTTGCAGAACCACTGCGCTTTACACCTCATCACGGCTGAAAAAGGAGGAACCTGCCTCTTCCTCCAGGAGGAAGGCTGTTATTATATCAATAAACTGGGGATTATGGAAACTAGAGTCCAGACCCTAAACAAGCTAAACCGTGAGCTGCAAAACAACAGATTCAGAACAGATGGATCTTCCTCCTGGTGGAACTCTTCTCTGTACTCCTTCCTAGGCCCCATACTAGGACCCATAATTTTAGTTATAATTTTGCTCTTAATTGCTCCTTTTCTCATCCAGCTCCGGCAAAGTCGACTCCGCGAAATTACCCTTATAGCAGTTCACCAGCAATACCAACCTCTCCACCCTGTGCTAGGCTGTAACTCTCAGTACTCTGCCTGGAAAAGCCCCTCCCCTTTTTCTTTACCCACTACCCACAGGTATCAGTTACAGAAACGGACTAACCTCGTCCCTTTTCCCTATAGGGCACAGTATAAAATGTCCAGTCTTGGCACAACAGACTCCATTTTGAGTCCTGCACCTCCATCTTAGCTCTCAAGGCTGACCCCTAACCGACCACCCCTCCCCTGCTCAACCCCAAATTCCTGGAAGGCAGAGAAACAGCTGAAGGGAAGGGGCGGTGGTCTCCAGATTCCAGCCTTTTAAGGGCTTTCAGCTGGGAGGCGTCAATTAAGCTCTCCTGGCTTGGGCTTAGCCCGCATTGTCTTCCAAAATCTAAGGGCTGGGGCGCCCCAGGCATAGTGCTCCCTAAGCCCAAGGGCTGAGGCATCCCAGGCCTGGGTCTCCATAAGCCTAAGGGCTGGGGCGCCAAAGGCCTGGGGTTCCCTAAACCTAAGGGCTGGAGCGCCCCTAGCCTGGGGCTCCCTAAGCGTAAGAGCTGGGGTGCGCAAGGACTGGGGCACCAAAAGCCTAAGAGCTGAGTGCCCCAGGCCTGGGTCTCCAAAAGCGTACGGGCTGGGGCGCCCAAGGCCTGGGGCTCCCTAAGCCTAAGGGCTGGGGCGCACCAGGTCTAGTGCTCCCAAAGCCTAAGGGCTGGGGCGCCCCAGGCCTGGGGCTCCCTAAGCCTAAGGGCTGGGGCGCCCAAGGCCTGAAGCTACCTAAGCCTAAGGGTTGGGGCACCCCAAGTCTGAGGCTCCCTAAGCTTAAGGGCTTGGATGCCCCAGGCCTGGGGCTCCCTAAGCCTAAGGGCTGGGGTGCCCAAGGCCTGAAGCTCCCTAAGCCTTAGGGCTGGGGCACCCCAAGTCTGAGGCTCCCTAAGCCTAAAGTTTGGGGTGCCCCAGGCCTGGGGCTCCCTAACCCGAAGTGCTGGGGTGCCCCAGGCCTGGGTCTCCCAAAGCCTAAGGGCTGGGGTGCCCCAGGCCTGGGGCTCCCTAAGTCTAAGAGCTGGGGCCCACCAGGCCTGGGGCTCCCTAAGCCTTAGAGCAGGGGAGCCCCAGGCCTGGGGCGCCCAAAGTCTAAGGGCGGGGGCGCCCAAGGCCTGGGCCTCCCAAAGCCTAAGGGCTGGGGCGCCCCAGGCCTGGGGCTCCAAAACCTAAGTGTGGGGTCGTCCAAGGCCTGGGGCTCCCTAAGCCAAAGGGCTTGGGCGTCTCAGGCCTGGAGCTTCCAAAGCCTAAGGGCTGTGGCACCCCAGGCCTGGGGCTCCCTAAGCCTAAGGGCTGGGGCGCCCCAGGCCTGGGGATCCCTAAGGCTAAGGGCTGGGGCGCCCCAGACCTGGTGCTCCCAAAGCCTAAGGGCTGGGGCGTCCGAGGCCTGGGGCTCCAAAAGCCTAAGGGCTGGGGCGCCCCAAGGCCTAGGGCTCCCAAAGCCTAAGAGCTGGGGCGGCACAGGCCTGGGGCTCCCAAAGCCTAAGGGCTTGGGCGTCTCAGGCCTGGAGCTTCCAAATCCTAAGGGCTGTGGCACCCTAGGCCCTGGGCTCCCTAAGCCTAAAGGCTGGGGCGAGGTACTCCTGGGGCTCCCTAAGACTAAGGGCTGGGGCGCCCCAGGCATGAGGCTTTAAAGCTTAAGGGCTGCCCCGCCCCAGGCTTGGGGTTCCAAAGCCTAAGGGTGGGACTCCCCAGGCCTGCGGCTCCAAAAGCCTAAGGCCTGGGGCGCCCCAGGCAAGGGGCTCCCAAATACTAAAGGCTGGGGTGCCCCAGGCCTGCGGCTCCCAAAACCTAAGGGCTGTGGCGCCCCAGGCCTGGGGCTCCCAAAGCCTAAGGGCTGGGGCCCCACAACCCTGGGGCTCCTAAAGCCTGAGGGCTGGGGCGCCCCAGGCCTGGGGCTCCCAAAGCCTAAAGGCTGGGGCCCCCCATGTTGGAGCTCCCTAAGCGTGTTGGAGCTCCCTAAGCCTAAGGGATGGGGTGCCCCAGGCCTGGGTTTCCCTAAGCCTAAGGGCTGGGGCATCACAAGCCTGGGGCTCCCTAAGCTTAAGGGCTGGGACGCCCCAGGTCTGGGGCTCCCCAAGCCTAAGGGCTGGCGCGCCCCAGGCCTGGGGCTATTAAAGCCTAAGGGCTGGGGCGCTCCAGGCCTGGGGATCCCTAAGCCTAAGTCCTGGAGCGCCCAGACCAGGCGCTCCCCAAGCCTAAGTGTGGGGGTGCCCCAGGCTTGGAGCTCCCTAAATCGAAGGGCTGGGGCGTCCCAGGCCTGGGGCTCCCAAAGCCTAAGGGCTGGGGCCCCACAACCCTGGGGCTCCTAAAGCCTGAGGGCTGGGGCGCCCCAGGCCTGGGGCTCCCAAAGCCTAAAGGCTGGGGCCCCCCAGGCCTGGGGCTCCCAAAGCCTGAGGGCTGGGGCCCACAGGCCTGGGGTTCTTAAAGCCTGAGAGCTGGGGTGCCCCAGGCCTGGGGATCCCTAAGGCTAAGGGCTGGCGCGCCCCAGACCTGGGGCTCCCAAAGCCTAAGGGCTGGGGCGTCCGAGGCCTGGGGCTCCAAAAGCCTAAGGGCTGGGGCGCCCCAGGCCTGGGGCTCCCAAAGCCTCAAGGATCGGGCGCCCCCGCTTAGAGCTCCCAAAGCCTGAGGGCTGGGGCCCCCCAGGCCTGGGATCCCTAAGACTAAAGAATGGGGCGCCCCAGGCATGGGGCTCCCTAAGCCTAATTGCTGGGGCACCCCAGGCCTACGGCTCCCTAAGCCTAAGGACAGGGGAGCCCCAGGCCTGGGGCTCCCAAAGCTTAAGAGCTGTGGCGCCACCGGCCTGGGGCTCCCAAAGCCTAAGGGATGGGGCGCCCAAGGCCTGGAGCTCCCAAAGCCTGAGGGCTGGGGCCCCCCAGGCCTCGGGCTCCCAAAGTCTAAGGGCTGGGGCGCCCCAGGCCTGGGGTTCCCTAAGCTTAAGGGCAGGGGCGCCCCCGGTCTGATGCTCTCTAAGTCTAAGGGTTGGGGCGACCCATGCCTGGGGCTCCCTAAGCCTAATTGCTGGGGCGCCCCAGGTCTCGTGCACACTAAGCCTAACAGCTTTGGCGCCCCGGGCCAGGGCTCCCAAAGCCTAAGTGCTGGGGCGCCCCAGGCCTGGGGCTCCCTAAGCCTAAGGCCTGGGGCGCCCCAGGCCTGGGGTTCCCTAAGCCTAATTGCTGGGGCACCCCAGGTCTGGGGCTCTCTAAGCCTTAGGGCTGGGGCGACCCTGGCCTGGAACTCCCTAAGCCTAAGGGCTGGGGCGCCCCAGTTCTGGGGCTCCCAAAGCCTGAGGGCTGCAGCCCACCAGGCCTGGGGCTCCTAAACCCTGAGAGCTGGGGTGCCCCAGGCATGGGGCTCCCTAAGCTTAAGGGCTGGGGCCCCCAGGCCTGGGGCTCCCATAGCCTAAGGGCTGGGGCTCCCCTGGCCTGGGGTTTCCTAAGTTTAAGGGCAGGGGCGCCCCAGGTCTGATGCTCTCTAAGCTTAAGGGTTGGGGTGACCCAGGCCTGGGGCTCCCTAAGCCTAATTGCTGGGGCGCCCCAGGTCTGGTGCACACTAAGCCTAACCGCTGGGGCTCCCCGGGCCAGGGCTCCCAAAGCCTAAGTACTGGGGCGCCCCAGGCCTGGGGCTCCCTAAGCCTAATGGCTGGGGCGCCCCAGGCCTGGGCATCCCTAATCCTATGGCCTGGGGCGCCCCAGGTCTGGGGTTCCCTAAGCCTAATTGCTGGGGCGCTCCAGGTCTGGGGCTCTCTAACCCTAAGGGCTGGGGGGACCCAATTCTTGGGCTTCCTTAACCTAATTGCTGGGGCGCACCATAACTGGGGCTCTCTAAGCCTTAGGGCTGGGGCGACCCTGGCCTGGAGCTCCCTAAGGCTAAGGGCTGGGGCGCCTCAGGCCTGGGGCTCCCAAAGCCTGAGGGCTGGGGCCCCCAGGCCTGGGGTTCCTAAACCCTGAGAGCTGGGGTGCCCCAGGTCTGGGGCTCCCTAAGCTTAAGGGCTGGGGCGCCCCAAGCCTGGGGCTCCCAAAGCCCAAGAGCTGGGGCACCCCAGGCCTGGGGCTCCTAAAGCCGAAGGGCTTGGGCGTCCCAGGTCTGGGGCTCCAAAGCCTAAGGTCTGAGGCGCCCCCGGCCTGGGGCTCCCAAAGCCTAAGGGCTGGGGCGCCCGAGACCTGGGGCTCCCAAAGCCTAAGGGTTGGGGTGCCCAAGGCCTGGGGCTCCCTAAGCCTAAGGGCTGGGGCACCCCAAGCCTGGGGCTCCCTAAGCCTAAGGGTTGGGGCGCCTCAGGCCTGGAGCTCCCTAAGCCTATGGGCTGGGGCGCCCAAGGCCTGGGGATTCCTAAGCCTAATTGCTGGGGCTCCCCAGGCCTGGGGCTCCCTAAGCATAATGGCTGGGGCGCCCCAGGCCTGGGCATCCCTAATCCTAAGGGCTGGGGCGCCCCAGGCCTGGGGCTCTCTAGCCTAATTGGTGGGGCTCCCCAGGCCTTTGGCTCCCTAAGCCGCATGGCTTGGGCGCCGCAGGCCTGGGTCTCCCAAAGCCCAAGGGTTGAGGCGTCCCAGGCCTGGGGCTCCCTAAGCTTAAGGGATGGGGCGCCCCAGGCCTGGGGTTCCCTAAGCTTAAGGGCTGGGGCGTCCCAGGCCTGGGATCCCTAAGAGTAAAGGCTGGGGCGCCCCAGGCATGGGGCTCCCTAAGCCTAAGGACTGGGGCGGAAAGGCCTGGGGCACCCAAAGCCAAAGAGCTGTGGCGCCACAGGCCTGCGGCCCCAAAAGCCTAAGGGATGGGGCGACCCAGGCCTGGAGCTTCTAAAGCCTGAGTGCTGGGGTCTCCAGGCCTGGGGCTCCCATAGCCTAAGGGCTAGGGGGTCCCAGGCCTGGGGTTCCCTAAGCTAAGGGCAGCGGCGCCCCAGGTCTGATGCTCTCTAAGCTTAAGTGTTGGGGCGACCCAAGCCTGGGGCTCCCTAAGCCTAATTGCTGGGGCGCCCCAGGTCTCGTGCACACTAAGCCTAACCGCTGGGGCGCCCCGGGCCAGGGCTCCCAAAGCCTAAGTGCTGGGGCGCCCCAGGCCTGGGGCTCCCTAAGCCTAATGGCTGGGGCGCCCCAGGCCTGGGCGTCCCTAATCCTAAGGCCTGGGGAGCCCCAGGCCTGGGGTTCCCTAAGCCTAATTGCTAGGGCGCCCCAGGTCTGGGGCTCTCTAAGCCTAAGGGCTGGGGCGACTCAAGCCTTGGGCTTCCTTAGCCTAATTGCTGGGGCGCCCCATATCTGGGGCTCTCTAAGCCTTAGGGCTGGGGCGACCCTGGCCTGGAGCTACCTAAGCCTAAGGGTTCGGGCGCCCCAGGCAAGCCTGAGAGCTGGGGTGCCCCAGGCCTGGGGCTCCCTAAGCTTAAGGGCAGGGGTGTCCCAGGCCTGGGGCTCCCATAGCCTAAGGGCTGGGGGCCCCAGGCCTGGGTTTCCCTAAGCTTAAGGGCAGGGGTGCCCCAGGTCTGATGCTCTCTAAGCCTAAGGGCTGGGGTGCCCAGGCTTGTGGATCCCTAAAGCTAAGGGCTGAGGCGCCCCAGGCCTGGGGCTCCTTAAGCCTAAGGGCTGTGGTGCCCCAGGTCTGGGGCTCCCAAAGCCTAAGAGCTGGGGCAGCACAGGCCTGGGGCTCCCAAAGCGTAAGGGCTGGGGAGACCCAGGCCTTGGGCTCCCAAAGCCTAATGGCTGGGCCCCCCAGGCCTGGGGCTCCCTAAGCCTAAGGGCTGGGGCGACGCAGGCCTGGGGCCCTCTAAGCTTAAGGGCTGGGGCGCCCCAGGCCTGGGGATTTAAAGCCTAAGGGCTGGGGCGCCCCAGGCTTGAGGTTCCAAAGCCTAAGGGTGGGGCTCCCCAGGCCTGGGGCTCCTAAAGCTTAAGGGCTGGGGCTTCCCAGGCCTGGGGCTCCCAAATCCTAAGGGCTGGGGCGCCACAGCTCTGGGGCTCCAAAACCCTAAGGGCTGGGGCGCTCCAGGCCTGGGGCTCCCAACGCTTAAGGGCTGGGGCACCCCAGGCCTGGGGCTCCCTAAGCCTGAAGGCTGGGTCGCCCCAGGCTGGGGGCTGCCTAAGTCTAAAAGCTGGGGCTCACCAGGCCTTTGGCTCCCTACGCCTAAGGGCTGAAACACCCCAGGCCTGGGCATCCCTAATCCTAATGTCTTGGGTGCCCCATGTCTGGGGCTCTGTACGCCTAAGTGCTGGGGCGCACCAGACCAGGGGTTCCCTAAGCCTAAGTGTGGGGGCGCCCCAGGCCTGGAGCACCCAAAGCCGAAGGGTTTGGGCATCCCAGGTCTGGGGCTCCAAAGCTTAAGGTCTGAGGCGGCCCAGGCCTGGGGCTCCCAAAGCCTAAGGGCTGGGGCGCCCTAGTCCTGGGGCTCCCAAAGCCTAAGGGTTGGGGCGCCCAAGGCCTGGGGCTCCCTAAGCCTAAAGCCTGGGGTTACCAAAGCCCAAGGGTTGAGGCGTTCCAGGCCTGTTGCTCCCTAAGCTTAAGGGCTGGGGCGCCCCAGGCATGGGGTTCCCTAAGCGTAAGGGCAGGGGCGCCACAGTCCTGGGGCTCCCATAGCCTAAGGGCTGCGACGCTCCAGGCCTGGGCTCCAAAAGCCTGAGGGCTGGGCCCCCCCCGCATGGGGCTCCTAAAGCCTGAGGGCTGGGGCACCCCAGGCCTGGGTCTCCCAAAGCCTAAGGGCTTGGGCCCCCCAGGCCTGGGGCTCCCAAAACTGCAGGGCTGGGGTGCCCTTGGCCTGGGGCTCCCTAAGCCTAAGGGTTGGGGCACCCCAGGCCTGCGGATCCCTAAGCCTAAGGGCTGGGGCCCCCTGGCCTGGGGCTCCCAAAGCCGCAGGGCTGGGGCGCCCCAGACCAGGGGCTCCCCAAGCCAAAGTGTGGGGGCGCCCCAGGTTTGGAGCTCCCTAAACCGAAGGGCTGGGGCGTCCCAGGCTTGGGGCTCCCAAAGCCTAAGGGCTGGGACGCCTCATACCTGGGGCTCTCTAAGCCCAAGGGCTGGGGCACCCCAGTCCTGGGCCTCCCAAAACGCAAGGACTGAGGCGTCCCAGGCCTGGGGCTCCCTAAGCCTTATTGCTGGGGCGCCTCAGGTCTGGTGCACACTAAGCCGAACCGCTGTGGCGCCCCGGGCCAGGGCTCCCAAGCCTAAATGCTGGGGCGCCCTATGCCTGGGGCTCCCTAAGCCTAATTGCTGGGGTGCCCCGACCTGGGCATCCCTAATCCTAAGGCCTGGGGCGCCCCAGGCCTGGGGTTCCCTAAGCCTAATTCCTGGGGCGCCCCATATCTGGGGCTCTCTAAGCCTTAGGGCTGGGGCGACCCTGGCCTGGAGCTCCCTAAGCCTAAGGGCTGGGGTGCCCCAGGCCTGGGGCTCCCAAAGCCTGAGAGCTGGGGCCCCCCAGGCCTGGGGCTCCTAAAGCCTGAGAGCTGGGGTGCCCCAGGCCTGGGGTTCCCTAAGCTTAAGGGCAGGGGCGCCCCAGGTCTGATGTTCCCTAAGCCTAAGGGTTGTGGCGCCCCAGGCCTGGGGTTCCCTAAGCCTAATTGCAGGGGCGCCCCAGGTCTGGGGCTCTCTAAGCCTAAGGACTGGGGCGCCCCAGGCCTGGGGCTCCCAAAGCCTAAGAGCTGTGGCGCCACAGGCCTGGGGTTCCCAAAGCCTAAGGGATGGGGCGCCCCTGGACTGGAGCTCCCAAAGCCTGAGTGCTGGGCCCACCCAGGCCTGGGGCTCCCATAGCGTAAGGGCTGGGGCGCCCCTGGCCTGGGGTTCCCTAAGCTTAAGGGCAGGGGCGCCCCAGGTCTGATGCTCTTTAAGCCTAAGAGTTGGGGAGACCCAGGCCTGGGGCTCCCTAAGCCTAATTGCTGGGGCGCCCCATGTCTGGTGCACACTAAGCCTAACCGCTGGGGCGCCCCGGGCCAGGGCTCCCAAAGCCTAAGTGCTGGGGCGCCTCAGGCCTGGGGCTCCCATAGCCTAACGACTGGGGCGCCCCAGGCCTGGGGTTCCCTAAGCTTAAGGGCAGGGGCGCCCCAGGTCTGATGCTCTCTAAGCCTAAGGGTTGGGGCGACCATAGGCCTGGGGCTCCCTAAGCCTAATTGCTGTGGCGCCCCAGGTCTGTTGCACACTAAGCCTAACCGCTGGGGCGCCGCAGGCCAGGGCTCCCAAAGCGTAAGTGCTGGGGCGTCCCAGGCCTGTGGCTCCCTAAGCCTAAGGCCTGGGGCGCCCCAGGCCTGGGGTTCCCTAAGCCTAATTGCTGGGGCACCCCAGGTCTGGGGCTCTCTAAGCCTTAGGGCTGGTGCGACCCAAGCCTTGGGCTTCCTTAGCCCAATTGCTGGGGCGCCGCATATCTGGGGCTCTCTAAGCCTTAGGGCTGGGGCGACCCTGGCCTAGAGCTCCCTAAGCCTAAGGGCTGGGGTGCACCAGGCCTGGGGCTCCCAAAGACTGAGGGCTGGGGACCCCCAGGCCTGGGGGTCCTAAAGCCTGAGAGCTGGGGTGCCCCAGGCCTGGGGCTCCCTAAGCTTAAGGTCTGGGGCGCCCCAGGCCTGGGGCTCCCAAAGCCTAAGGGCTGGGGTGCCACAGGCCTGGGGCTCCCTAAACCTAAGGGCTGGGACGCCCCAGGCCTGGGGCTCTCTAAGCCCAAGGGCTGGGTCGCCCCAGGCCTGGGGCTCCCAAAACCCAAGGAATGAGGCATCCCAGGCCTGGGGCTCCCTAAGCCTAAAGGCTGGGGTGCCCCAGGCCTGGGGCTCCCAAACCTAAGGGCTGGGGCACCCCAGGCCTGGGACACCCTAAGCCAAAGGACTGGGGCTCCCAAGGCCTGGGCATCCATAATCCTAAGGGCTGGGGCGCCCCAGTCCTGGGGCTCCCCAAGCCAAATTGCTGGGCTCCCCAGGTCTGGGGCTCTCTAAGCCTAAGGGCTGGGGCGACCCTGGCGTGGAGCTCCGTAAGCCTAAGGGTTGAAGCTTCCCAGGCCTGGGGCTCCCAAAGCCTAAGTGCTGGGGCGCCCCAGGCCAGGAGCTCCCTAAGTCTAAGAGCTGGGGCCCAACAGGCCTGGGGCTCACTAAGCCTAAGAGCTGGGGCGCTCCAGGCCTGGGGCTCCAATGCCTAAGGTCTGAGGCGCCCCAGGCCTGGGGCTCCCAAAGCCTAAGGGCTGGGCGCCCCAGACCTGGGGCTCCCAAAGCCTAAGGGTTGGGGCGCCCAAGGCCTGGTGCTCCCTAAGACTAAGGGCTGGGGCTCCCCAAACCTGGGGCTCCCTAAGCCTAATTGCTGGGGCGCCCCATGTCTGGTGCACACTAAGCCTAACCGCTGGGGCGCCCCGGGCCAGGGCTCCCAAAGCCTAAGTGCTGGGGCGCCTCAGGCCTGGGGCTCCCATAGCCTAACGACTGGGGCGCCCCAGGCCTGGGGTTCCCTAAGCTTAAGGGCAGGGGCGCCCCAGGTCTGATGCTCTCTAAGCCTAAGGGTTGGGGCGACCATAGGCCTGGGGCTCCCTAAGCCTAATTGCTGTGGCGCCCCAGGTCTGTTGCACACTAAGCCTAACCGCTGGGGCGCCGCAGGCCAGGGCTCCCAAAGCGTAAGTGCTGGGGCGTCCCAGGCCTGTGGCTCCCTAAGCCTAAGGCCTGGGGCGCCCCAGGCCTGGGGTTCCCTAAGCCTAATTGCTGGGGCACCCCAGGTCTGGGGCTCTCTAAGCCTTAGGGCTGGTGCGACCCAAGCCTTGGGCTTCCTTAGCCCAATTGCTGGGGCGCCGCATATCTGGGGCTCTCTAAGCCTTAGGGCTGGGGCGACCCTGGCCTAGAGCTCCCTAAGCCTAAGGGCTGGGGTGCACCAGGCCTGGGGCTCCCAAAGACTGAGGGCTGGGGACCCCCAGGCCTGGGGGTCCTAAAGCCTGAGAGCTGGGGTGCCCCAGGCCTGGGGCTCCCTAAGCTTAAGGTCTGGGGCGCCCCAGGCCTGGGGCTCCCAAAGCCTAAGGGCTGGGGTGCCACAGGCCTGGGGCTCCCTAAACCTAAGGGCTGGGACGCCCCAGGCCTGGGGCTCTCTAAGCCCAAGGGCTGGGTCGCCCCAGGCCTGGGGCTCCCAAAACCCAAGGAATGAGGCATCCCAGGCCTGGGGCTCCCTAAGCCTAAAGGCTGGGGTGCCCCAGGCCTGGGGCTCCCAAACCTAAGGGCTGGGGCACCCCAGGCCTGGGACACCCTAAGCCAAAGGACTGGGGCTCCCAAGGCCTGGGCATCCATAATCCTAAGGGCTGGGGCGCCCCAGTCCTGGGGCTCCCCAAGCCAAATTGCTGGGCTCCCCAGGTCTGGGGCTCTCTAAGCCTAAGGGCTGGGGCGACCCTGGCGTGGAGCTCCGTAAGCCTAAGGGTTGAAGCTTCCCAGGCCTGGGGCTCCCAAAGCCTAAGTGCTGGGGCGCCCCAGGCCAGGAGCTCCCTAAGTCTAAGAGCTGGGGCCCAACAGGCCTGGGGCTCACTAAGCCTAAGAGCTGGGGCGCTCCAGGCCTGGGGCTCCAAAGCCTAAGGTCTGAGGCGCCCCAGGCCTGGGGCTCCCAAAGCCTAAGGGCTGGGCGCCCCAGACCTGGGGCTCCCAAAGCCTAAGGGTTGGGGCGCCCAAGGCCTGGTGCTCCCTAAGACTAAGGGCTGGGGCTCCCCAAACCTGGGGCTCCCTAAGCCTATGGGCTGGGGCGCCCCAAGCCTGGGGATTCCTAACCCTAATTGCTGGGGCGCACCAGGCCTGGGGCTCCCAAAGACTGAGGGCTGGGGTCCCCCAGGCCTGGGGATCCTAAAGCCTGAGAACTGGGGTGCCCCAGGCCTGGGGCTCCCTAAGCTTAAGGTCTGGGGTGCCCCAGGCCTGGGGCTCCCAAAGCCTAAGGGCTGGGGTGCCACAGGCCTGGGGATCCCTAAGCCAAAGGCATGGGGCGCCCCAGGACTGGGTTTCTCTAAGCCTAAGGGCTGGGGCATCCCAGGCCTGGGGCTCCCTAAACCTAAGGGCTGGTGCGCCCCAGGCCTGGGGCTCTCTAAGCCCAAGGGCTGGGTCGCCCCAGGCCTGGGGCTCCCAAAACCCAAGGAATGAGGCATCCCAGGCCTGGGGCTCCCTAAGCCTAAAGGCTGGGGTGCCCCAGGCCTGGGGCTCCCAAACCTAAGGGCTGGGGCACCCCAGGCCTGGGACACCCTAAGCCAAAGGACTGGGGCTCCCAAGGCCTGGGCATCCGTAATCCTAAGGGCTGGGGCGCCCCAGTCCTGGGGCTCCCTAAGCCAAATTGCTGGGCTCCCCAGGTCTGGGGCTCTCTAAGCCTAAGGGCTGGGGCGACCCTGGCGTGGAGCTCCGTAAGCCTAAGGGTTGAAGCTTCCCAGGCCTGGGGCTCCCAAAGCCTAAGTGCTGGGGCGCCCCAGGCCAGGAGCTCCCTAAGTCTAAGAGCTGGGGCCCAACAGGCCTGGGGCTCACTAAGCCTAAGAGCTGGGGCGCTCCAGGCCTGGGGCTCCAAAGCCTAAGGTCTGAGGCGCCCCAGGCCTGGGGCTCCCAAAGCCTAAGGGCTGGGCGCCCCAGACCTGGGGCTCCCAAAGCCTAAGGGTTGGGGTGCCCAAGGCCTGGTGCTCCCTAAGACTAAGGGCTGGGGCTCCCCAAGCCTGGGGCTCCCTAAGCCTATGGGCTGGGGCGCCCCAAGCCTGGGGATTCCTAACCCTAATTGCTGGGGCACACCAGGCCTGGGGCTCCCTAAGCATAATGGCTGGGGCGCCCCAGGCCTGGGCATCCCTAATCCTAAGGGCTGGGGCGCCCCAGGCCTGGGGCTCCCTAGCCTAATTGCTGGGGCGCCCCAGGCCTGGGGCTCCCTAAGTCGCAGTGCTGGGGCGCCCCAGGCCTGGGGCTCCCAAAGCCCAAGGGTTGAGGCGTCCCAGGCCTGGGGCTCCCTAAGCTTAAGGGTTGGGGCGACCCAGCCATGGGGTTCCCTAAGCCTAAGGGCTGGTGCGCCCCAGGGCTGGGGCTATTAAAGCCTAAGGGCTGGGGCCCCCCAGGCCTGGGGCTTCTAAAGCCTGAGGGCTGGTGCGCCCCAGGCCTGGGGTTCCCTAAGCTTAAGGGCAGGGGCGCCCCCGGTCTGATGCTCTCTAAGTCTAAGGGTTGGGGCGACCCATGCCTGGGGCTCCCTAAGCCTAATTGCTGGGGCGCCCCAGGTCTCGTGCACACTAAGCCTAACAGCTTTGGCGCCCCGGGCCAGGGCTCCCAAAGCCTAAGTGCTGGGGCGCCCCAGGCCTGGGGCTCCCTAAGCCTAAGGCCTGGGGCGCCCCAGGCCTGGGGTTCCCTAAGCCTAATTGCTGGGGCACCCCAGGTCTGGGGCTCTCTAAGCCTTAGGGCTGGGGCGACCCTGGCCTGGAACTCCCTAAGCCTAAGGGCTGGGGCGCCCCAGTTCTGGGGCTCCCAAAGCCTGAGGGCTGCAGCCCACCAGGCCTGGGGCTCCTAAACCCTGAGAGCTGGGGTGCCCCAGGCATGGGGCTCCCTAAGCTTAAGGGCTGGGGCCCCCAGGCCTGGGGCTCCCATAGCCTAAGGGCTGGGGCTCCCCTGGCCTGGGGTTTCCTAAGTTTAAGGGCAGGGGCGCCCCAGGTCTGATGCTCTCTAAGCTTAAGGGTTGGGGTGACCCAGGCCTGGGGCTCCCTAAGCCTAATTGCTGGGGCGCCCCAGGTCTGGTGCACACTAAGCCTAACCGCTGGGGCTCCCCGGGCCAGGGCTCCCAAAGCCTAAGTACTGGGGCGCCCCAGGCCTGGGGCTCCCTAAGCCTAATGGCTGGGGCGCCCCAGGCCTGGGCATCCCTAATCCTATGGCCTGGGGCGCCCCAGGTCTGGGGTTCCCTAAGCCTAATTGCTGGGGCGCTCCAGGTCTGGGGCTCTCTAACCCTAAGGGCTGGGGGGACCCAAGCCTTGGGCTTCCTTAACCTAATTGCTGGGGCGCACCATAACTGGGGCTCTCTAAGCCTTAGGGCTGGGGCGGCCCTGGCCTGGAGCTCCCTAAGGCTAAGGGCTGGGGCGCCTCAGGCCTGGGGCTCCCAAAGCCTGAGGGCTGGGGCCCCCAGGCCTGGGGTTCCTAAACCCTGAGAGCTGGGGTGCCCCAGGTCTGGGGCTCCCTAAGCTTAAGGGCTGGGGCGCCCCAAGCCTGGGGCTCCCAAAGCCCAAGAGCTGGGGCACCCCAGGTCTGGGGCTCCTAAAGCCGAAGGGCTTGGGCGTCCCAGGTCTGGGGCTCCAAAGCCTAAGGTCTGAGGCGCCCCCGGCCTGGGGCTCCCAAAGCCTAAGGGCTGGGGCGCCCGAGACCTGGGGCTCCCAAAGCCTAAGGGTTGGGGTGCCCAAGGCCTGGGGCTCCCTAAGCCTAAGGGCTGGGGCACCCCAAGCCTGGGGCTCCCTAAGCCTAAGGGTTGGGGCGCCTCAGGCCTGGAGCTCCCTAAGCCTATGGGCTGGGGCGCCCAAGGCCTGGGGATTCCTAAGCCTAATTGCTGGGGCTCCCCAGGCCTGGGGCTCCCTAAGCATAATGGCTGGGGCGCCCCAGGCCTGGGCATCCCTAATCCTAAGGGCTGGGGCGCCCCAGGCCTGGGGCTCTCTAGCCTAATTGGTGGGGCTCCCCAGGCCTGTGGCTCCCTAAGCCGCATGGCTTGGGCGCCGCAGGCCTGGGTCTCCCAAAGCCCAAGGGTTGAGGCGTCCCAGGCCTGGGGCTCCCTAAGCTTAAGGGATGGGGCGCCCCAGGCCTGGGGTTCCCTAAGCTTAAGGGCTGGGGCGTCCCAGGCCTGGGATCCCTAAGAGTAAAGGCTGGGGCGCCCCAGGCATGGGGCTCCCTAAGCCTAAGGACTGGGGCGCAAAGGCCTGGGGCACCCAAAGCCAAAGAGCTGTGGCGCCACAGGCCTGCGGCCCCAAAAGCCTAAGGGATGGGGCGACCCAGGCCTGGAGCTTCTAAAGCCTGAGTGCTGGGGTCTCCAGGCCTGGGGCTCCCATAGCCTAAGGGCTAGGGGGTCCCAGGCCTGGGGTTCCCTAAGCTAAGGGCAGCGGCGCCCCAGGTCTGATGCTCTCTAAGCCTAAGTGTTGGGGCGACCCAAGCCTGGGGCTCCCTAAGCCTAATTGCTGGGGCGCCCCAGGTCTCGTGCACACTAAGCCTAACCGCTGGGGCGCCCCGGGCCAGGGCTCCCAAAGCCTAAGTGCTGGGGCGCCCCAGGCCTGGGGCTCCCTAAGCCTAATGGCTGGGGCGCCCCAGGCCTGGGCGTCCCTAATCCTAAGGCCTGGGGAGCCCCAGGCCTGGGGTTCCCTAAGCCTAATTGCTAGGGCGCCCCAGGTCTGGGGCTCTCTAAGCCTAAGGGCTGGGGCGACTCAAGCCTTGAGCTTCCTTAGCCTAATTGCTGGGGCGCCCCATATCTGGGGCTCTCTAAGCCTTAGGGCTGGGGCGACCCTGGCCTGGAGCTACCTAAGCCTAAGGGTTCGGGCGCCCCAGGCAAGCCTGAGAGCTGGGGTGCCCCAGGCCTGGGGCTCCCTAAGCTTAAGGGCAGGGGTGTCCCAGGCCTGGGGCTCCCATAGCCTAAGGGCTGGGGGCCCCAGGCCTGGGTTTCCCTAAGCTTAAGGGCAGGGGTGCCCCAGGTCTGATGCTCTCTAAGCCTAAGGGCTGGGGTGCCCAGGCTTGTGGATCCCTAAAGCTAAGGGCTGAGGCGCCCCAGGCCTGGGGCTCCTTAAGCCTAAGGGCTGTGGTGCCCCAGGTCTGGGGCTCCCAAAGCCTAAGAGCTGGGGCAGCACAGGCCTGGGGCTCCCAAAGCGTAAGGGCTGGGGAGACCCAGGCCTTGGGCTCCCAAAGCCTAATGGCTGGGCCCCCCAGGCCTGGGGCTCCCTAAGCCTAAGGGCTGGGGCGACGCAGGCCTGGGGCCCTCTAAGCTTAAGGGCTGGGGCGCCCCAGGCCTGGGGATTTAAAGCCTAAGGGCTGGGGCGCCCCAGGCTTGAGGTTCCAAAGCCTAAGGGTGGGGCTCCCCAGGCCTGGGGCTCCTAAAGCTTAAGGGCTGGGGCTTCCCAGGCCTGGGGCTCCCAAATCCTAAGGGCTGGGGCGCCACAGCTCTGGGGCTCCAAAACCCTAAGGGCTGGGGCGCTCCAGGCCTGGGGCTCCCAACGCTTAAGGGCTGGGGCACCCCAGGCCTGGGGCTCCCTAAGCCTGAAGGCTGGGTCGCCCCAGGCTGGGGGCTGCCTAAGTCTAAAAGCTGGGGCTCACCAGGCCTTTGGCTCCCTACGCCTAAGGGCTGAAACACCCCAGGCCTGGGCATCCCTAATCCTAATGTCTTGGGTGCCCCATGTCTGGGGCTCTGTACGCCTAAGTGCTGGGGCGCACCAGACCAGGGGTTCCCTAAGCCTAAGTGTGGGGGCGCCCCAGGCCTGGAGCACCCAAAGCCGAAGGGTTTGGGCGTCCCAGGTCTGGGGCTCCAAAGCTTAAGGTCTGAGGCGGCCCAGGCCTGGGGCTCCCAAAGCCTAAGGGCTGGGGCGCCCTAGTCCTGGGGCTCCCAAAGCCTAAGGGTTGGGGCGCCCAAGGCCTGGGGCTCCCTAAGCCTAAAGCCTGGGGTTACCAAAGCCCAAGGGTTGAGGCGTCCCAGGCCTGTTGCTCCCTAAGCTTAAGGGCTGGGGCGCCCCAGGCATGGGGTTCCCTAAGCGTAAGGGCAGGGGCGCCACAGTCCTGGGGCTCCCATAGCCTAAGGGCTGCGACGCTCCAGGCCTGGGCTCCAAAAGCCTGAGGGCTGGGGCCCCCCCGCATGGGGCTCCTAAAGCCTGAGGGCTGGGGCACCCCAGGCCTGGGGCTCCCAAAGCCTAAGGGCTTGGGCCCCCCAGGCCTGGGGCTCCCAAAACTGCAGGGCTGGGGTGCCCTTGGCCTGGGGCTCCCTAAGCCTAAGGGTTGGGGCACCCCAGGCCTGCGGATCCCTAAGCCTAAGGGCTGGGGCCCCCTGGCCTGGGGCTCCCAAAGCCGCAGGGCTGGGGCGCCCCAGACCAGGGGCTCCCCAAGCCAAAGTGTGGGGGCGCCCCAGGTTTGGAGCTCCCTAAACCGAAGGGCTGGGGCGTCCCAGGCTTGGGGCTCCCAAAGCCTAAGGGCTGGGACGCCTCATACCTGGGGCTCTCTAAGCCCAAGGGCTGGGGCACCCCAGTCCTGGGCCTCCCAAAACGCAAGGACTGAGGCGTCCCAGGCCTGGGGCTCCCTAAGCCTTATTGCTGGGGCGCCTCAGGTCTGGTGCACACTAAGCCGAACCGCTGTGGCGCCCCGGGCCAGGGCTCCCAAGCCTAAATGCTGGGGCGCCCTATGCCTGGGGCTCCCTAAGCCTAATTGCTGGGGTGCCCCGACCTGGGCATCCCTAATCCTAAGGCCTGGGGCGCCCCAGGCCTGGGGTTCCCTAAGCCTAATTCCTGGGGCGCCCCATATCTGGGGCTCTCTAAGCCTTAGGGCTGGGGCGACCCTGGCCTGGAGCTCCCTAAGCCTAAGGGCTGGGGTGCCCCAGGCCTGGGGCTCCCAAAGCCTGAGAGCTGGGGCCCCCCAGGCCTGGGGCTCCTAAAGCCTGAGAGCTGGGGTGCCCCAGGCCTGGGGTTCCCTAAGCTTAAGGGCAGGGGCGCCCCAGGTCTGATGTTCCCTAAGCCTAAGGGTTGTGGCGCCCCAGGCCTGGGGTTCCCTAAGCCTAATTGCAGGGGCGCCCCAGGTCTGGGGCTCTCTAAGCCTAAGGACTGGGGCGCCCCAGGCCTGGGGCTCCCAAAGCCTAAGAGCTGTGGCGCCACAGGCCTGGGGTTCCCAAAGCCTAAGGGATGGGGCGCCCCTGGACTGGAGCTCCCAAAGCCTGAGTGCTGGGCCCACCCAGGCCTGGGGCTCCCATAGCGTAAGGGCTGGGGCGCCCCTGGCCTGGGGTTCCCTAAGCTTAAGGGCAGGGGCGCCCCAGGTCTGATGCTCTTTAAGCCTAAGAGTTGGGGAGACCCAGGCCTGGGGCTCCCTAAGCCTAATTGCTGGGGCGCCCCATGTCTGGTGCACACTAAGCCTAACCGCTGGGGCGCCCCGGGCCAGGGCTCCCAAAGCCTAAGTGCTGGGGCGCCTCAGGCCTGGGGCTCCCATAGCCTAACGACTGGGGCGCCCCAGGCCTGGGGTTCCCTAAGCTTAAGGGCAGGGGCGCCCCAGGTCTGATGCTCTCTAAGCCTAAGGGTTGGGGCGACCATAGGCCTGGGGCTCCCTAAGCCTAATTGCTGTGGCGCCCCAGGTCTGTTGCACACTAAGCCTAACCGCTGGGGCGCCGCAGGCCAGGGCTCCCAAAGCGTAAGTGCTGGGGCGTCCCAGGCCTGTGGCTCCCTAAGCCTAAGGCCTGGGGCGCCCCAGGCCTGGGGTTCCCTAAGCCTAATTGCTGGGGCACCCCAGGTCTGGGGCTCTCTAAGCCTTAGGGCTGGTGCGACCCAAGCCTTGGGCTTCCTTAGCCCAATTGCTGGGGCGCCGCATATCTGGGGCTCTCTAAGCCTTAGGGCTGGGGCGACCCTGGCCTAGAGCTCCCTAAGCCTAAGGGCTGGGGTGCACCAGGCCTGGGGCTCCCAAAGACTGAGGGCTGGGGACCCCCAGGCCTGGGGGTCCTAAAGCCTGAGAGCTGGGGTGCCCCAGGCCTGGGGCTCCCTAAGCTTAAGGTCTGGGGCGCCCCAGGCCTGGGGCTCCCAAAGCCTAAGGGCTGGGGTGCCACAGGCCTGGGGCTCCCTAAACCTAAGGGCTGGGACGCCCCAGGCCTGGGGCTCTCTAAGCCCAAGGGCTGGGTCGCCCCAGGCCTGGGGCTCCCAAAACCCAAGGAATGAGGCATCCCAGGCCTGGGGCTCCCTAAGCCTAAAGGCTGGGGTGCCCCAGGCCTGGGGCTCCCAAACCTAAGGGCTGGGGCACCCCAGGCCTGGGACACCCTAAGCCAAAGGACTGGGGCTCCCAAGGCCTGGGCATCCATAATCCTAAGGGCTGGGGCGCCCCAGTCCTGGGGCTCCCCAAGCCAAATTGCTGGGCTCCCCAGGTCTGGGGCTCTCTAAGCCTAAGGGCTGGGGCGACCCTGGCGTGGAGCTCCGTAAGCCTAAGGGTTGAAGCTTCCCAGGCCTGGGGCTCCCAAAGCCTAAGTGCTGGGGCGCCCCAGGCCAGGAGCTCCCTAAGTCTAAGAGCTGGGGCCCAACAGGCCTGGGGCTCACTAAGCCTAAGAGCTGGGGCGCTCCAGGCCTGGGGCTCCAAAGCCTAAGGTCTGAGGCGCCCCAGGCCTGGGGCTCCCAAAGCCTAAGGGCTGGGCGCCCCAGACCTGGGGCTCCCAAAGCCTAAGGGTTGGGGCGCCCAAGGCCTGGTGCTCCCTAAGACTAAGGGCTGGGGCTCCCCAAACCTGGGGCTCCCTAAGCCTAATTGCTGGGGCGCCCCATGTCTGGTGCACACTAAGCCTAACCGCTGGTGCGCCCCGGGCCAGGGCTCCCAAAGCCTAAGTGCTGGGGCGCCTCAGGCCTGGGGCTCCCATAGCCTAACGACTGGGGCGCCCCAGGCCTGGGGTTCCCTAAGCTTAAGGGCAGGGGCGCCCCAGGTCTGATGCTCTCTAAGCCTAAGGGTTGGGGCGACCATAGGCCTGGGGCTCCCTAAGCCTAATTGCTGTGGCGCCCCAGGTCTGTTGCACACTAAGCCTAACCGCTGGGGCGCCGCAGGCCAGGGCTCCCAAAGCGTAAGTGCTGGGGCGTCCCAGGCCTGTGGCTCCCTAAGCCTAAGGCCTGGGGCGCCCCAGGCCTGGGGTTCCCTAAGCCTAATTGCTGGGGCACCCCAGGTCTGGGGCTCTCTAAGCCTTAGGGCTGGTGCGACCCAAGCCTTGGGCTTCCTTAGCCCAATTGCTGGGGCGCCGCATATCTGGGGCTCTCTAAGCCTTAGGGCTGGGGCGACCCTGGCCTAGAGCTCCCTAAGCCTAAGGGCTGGGGTGCACCAGGCCTGGGGCTCCCAAAGACTGAGGGCTGGGGACCCCCAGGCCTGGGGGTCCTAAAGCCTGAGAGCTGGGGTGCCCCAGGCCTGGGGCTCCCTAAGCTTAAGGTCTGGGGCGCCCCAGGCCTGGGGCTCCCAAAGCCTAAGGGCTGGGGTGCCACAGGCCTGGGGCTCCCTAAACCTAAGGGCTGGGACGCCCCAGGCCTGGGGCTCTCTAAGCCCAAGGGCTGGGTCGCCCCAGGCCTGGGGCTCCCAAAACCCAAGGAATGAGGCATCCCAGGCCTGGGGCTCCCTAAGCCTAAAGGCTGGGGTGCCCCAGGCCTGGGGCTCCCAAACCTAAGGGCTGGGGCACCCCAGGCCTGGGACACCCTAAGCCAAAGGACTGGGGCTCCCAAGGCCTGGGCATCCATAATCCTAAGGGCTGGGGCGCCCCAGTCCTGGGGCTCCCCAAGCCAAATTGCTGGGCTCCCCAGGTCTGGGGCTCTCTAAGCCTAAGGGCTGGGGCGACCCTGGCGTGGAGCTCCGTAAGCCTAAGGGTTGAAGCTTCCCAGGCCTGGGGCTCCCAAAGCCTAAGTGCTGGGGCG
This sequence comes from Tenrec ecaudatus, assembly GCF_050624435.1. NCBI lineage: Eukaryota > Metazoa > Chordata > Mammalia > Afrosoricida > Tenrecidae > Tenrec > Tenrec ecaudatus. The sequence goes on along the minus strand of NC_134533.1, from coordinate 127,624,040 downwards.
CCCCAGGCCAGGAGCTCCCTAAGTCTAAGAGCTGGGGCCCAACAGGCCTGGGGCTCACTAAGCCTAAGAGCTGGGGCGCTCCAGGCCTGGGGCTCCAAAGCCTAAGGTCTGAGGCGCCCCAGGCCTGGGGCTCCCAAAGCCTAAGGGCTGGGCGCCCCAGACCTGGGGCTCCCAAAGCCTAAGGGTTGGGGCGCCCAAGGCCTGGTGCTCCCTAAGACTAAGGGCTGGGGCTCCCCAAACCTGGGGCTCCCTAAGCCTATGGGCTGGGGCGCCCCAAGCCTGGGGATTCCTAACCCTAATTGCTGGGGCGCACCAGGCCTGGGGCTCCCAAAGACTGAGGGCTGGGGTCCCCCAGGCCTGGGGATCCTAAAGCCTGAGAACTGGGGTGCCCCAGGCCTGGGGCTCCCTAAGCTTAAGGTCTGGGGTGCCCCAGGCCTGGGGCTCCCAAAGCCTAAGGGCTGGGGTGCCACAGGCCTGGGGATCCCTAAGCCAAAGGCATGGGGCGCCCCAGGACTGGGTTTCTCTAAGCCTAAGGGCTGGGGCATCCCAGGCCTGGGGCTCCCTAAACCTAAGGGCTGGTGCGCCCCAGGCCTGGGGCTCTCTAAGCCCAAGGGCTGGGTCGCCCCAGGCCTGGGGCTCCCAAAACCCAAGGAATGAGGCATCCCAGGCCTGGGGCTCCCTAAGCCTAAAGGCTGGGGTGCCCCAGGCCTGGGGCTCCCAAACCTAAGGGCTGGGGCACCCCAGGCCTGGGACACCCTAAGCCAAAGGACTGGGGCTCCCAAGGCCTGGGCATCCGTAATCCTAAGGGCTGGGGCGCCCCAGTCCTGGGGCTCCCTAAGCCAAATTGCTGGGCTCCCCAGGTCTGGGGCTCTCTAAGCCTAAGGGCTGGGGCGACCCTGGCGTGGAGCTCCGTAAGCCTAAGGGTTGAAGCTTCCCAGGCCTGGGGCTCCCAAAGCCTAAGTGCTGGGGCGCCCCAGGCCAGGAGCTCCCTAAGTCTAAGAGCTGGGGCCCAACAGGCCTGGGGCTCACTAAGCCTAAGAGCTGGGGCGCTCCAGGCCTGGGGCTCCAAAGCCTAAGGTCTGAGGCGCCCCAGGCCTGGGGCTCCCAAAGCCTAAGGGCTGGGCGCCCCAGACCTGGGGCTCCCAAAGCCTAAGGGTTGGGGTGCCCAAGGTCTGGTGCTCCCTAAGACTAAGGGCTGGGGCTCCCCAAGCCTGGGGCTCCCTAAGCCTATGGGCTGGGGCGCCCCAAGCCTGGGGATTCCTAACCCTAATTGCTGGGGCGCACCAGGCCTGGGGCTCCCTAAGCATAATGGCTGGGGCGCCCCAGGCCTGGGCATCCCTAATCCTAAGGGCTGGGGCGCCCCAGGCCTGGGGCTCCCTAGCCTAATTGCTGGGGCGCCCCAGGCCTGGGGCTCCCTAAGTCGCAGTGCTGGGGCGCCCCAGGCCTGGGGCTCCCAAAGCCCAAGGGTTGAGGCGTCCCAGGCCTGGGGCTCCCTAAGCTTAAGGGTTGGGGCGACCCAGCCATGGGGTTCCCTAAGCCTAAGGGCTGGTGCGCCCCAGGGCTGGGGCTATTAAAGCCTAAGGGCTGGGGCCCCCCAGGCCTGGGGCTTCTAAAGCCTGAGGGCTGGTGCGCCCCAGGCCTGGGGTTCCCTAAGCTTAAGGGCAGGGGCGCCCCCGGTCTGATGCTCTCTAAGTCTAAGGGTTGGGGCGACCCATGCCTGGGGCTCCCTAAGCCTAATTGCTGGGGCGCCCCAGGTCTCGTGCACACTAAGCCTAACAGCTTTGGCGCCCCGGGCCAGGGCTCCCAAAGCCTAAGTGCTGGGGCGCCCCAGGCCTGGGGCTCCCTAAGCCTAAGGCCTGGGGCGCCCCAGGCCTGGGGTTCCCTAAGCCTAATTGCTGGGGCACCCCAGGTCTGGGGCTCTCTAAGCCTTAGGGCTGGGGCGACCCTGGCCTGGAACTCCCTAAGCCTAAGGGCTGGGGCGCCCCAGTTCTGGGGCTCCCAAAGCCTGAGGGCTGCAGCCCACCAGGCCTGGGGCTCCTAAACCCTGAGAGCTGGGGTGCCCCAGGCATGGGGCTCCCTAAGCTTAAGGGCTGGGGCCCCCAGGCCTGGGGCTCCCATAGCCTAAGGGCTGGGGCTCCCCTGGCCTGGGGTTTCCTAAGTTTAAGGGCAGGGGCGCCCCAGGTCTGATGCTCTCTAAGCTTAAGGGTTGGGGTGACCCAGGCCTGGGGCTCCCTAAGCCTAATTGCTGGGGCGCCCCAGGTCTGGTGCACACTAAGCCTAACCGCTGGGGCTCCCCGGGCCAGGGCTCCCAAAGCCTAAGTACTGGGGCGCCCAAGGCCTGGGGCTCCCTAAGCCTAATGGCTGGGGCGCCCCAGGCCTAGGCATCCCTAATCCTATGGCCTGGGGCGCCCCAGGTCTGGGGTTCCCTAAGCCTAATTGCTGGGGCGCTCCAGGTCTGGGGCTCTCTAACCCTAAGGGCTGGGGGGACCCAAGCCTTGGGCTTCCTTAACCTAATTGCTGGGGCGCACCATAACTGGGGCTCTCTAAGCCTTAGGGCTGGGGCGACCCTGGCCTGGAGCTCCCTAAGGCTAAGGGCTGGGGCGCCTCAGGCCTGGGGCTCCCAAAGCCTGAGGGCTGGGGCCCCCAGGCCTGGGGTTCCTAAACCCTGAGAGCTGGGGTGCCCCAGGTCTGGGGCTCCCTAAGCTTAAGGGCTGGGGCGCCCCAAGCCTGGGGCTCCCAAAGCCCAAGAGCTGGGGCACCCCAGGTCTGGGGCTCCTAAAGCCGAAGGGCTTGGGCGTCCCAGGTCTGGGGCTCCAAAGCCTAAGGTCTGAGGCGCCCCCGGCCTGGGGCTCCCAAAGCCTAAGGGCTGGGGCGCCCGAGACCTGGGGCTCCCAAAGCCTAAGGGTTGGGGTGCCCAAGGCCTGGGGCTCCCTAAGCCTAAGGGCTGGGGCACCCCAAGCCTGGGGCTCCCTAAGCCTAAGGGTTGGGGCGCCTCAGGCCTGGAGCTCCCTAAGCCTATGGGCTGTGGCGCCCAAGGCCTGGGGATTCCTAAGCCTAATTGCTGGGGCTCCCCAGGCCTGGGGCTCCCTAAGCATAATGGCTGGGGCGCCCCAGGCCTGGGCATCCCTAATCCTAAGGGCTGGGGCGCCCCAGGCCTGGGGCTCTCTAGCCTAATTGGTGGGGCTCCCCAGGCCTGTGGCTCCCTAAGCCGCATGGCTTGGGCGCCGCAGGCCTGGGTCTCCCAAAGCCCAAGGGTTGAGGCGTCCCAGGCCTGGGGCTCCCTAAGCTTAAGGGATGGGGCGCCCCAGGCCTGGGGTTCCCTAAGCTTAAGGGCTGGGGCGTCCCAGGCCTGGGATCCCTAAGAGTAAAGGCTGGGGCGCCCCAGGCATGGGGCTCCCTAAGCCTAAGGACTGGGGCGCAAAGTCCTGGGGCACCCAAAGCCAAAGAGCTGTGGCGCCACAGGCCTGCGGCCCCAAAAGCCTAAGGGATGGGGCGACCCAGGCCTGGAGCTTCTAAAGCCTGAGTGCTGGGGTCTCCAGGCCTGGGGCTCCCATAGCCTAAGGGCTAGGGGGTCCCAGGCCTGGGGTTCCCTAAGCTAAGGGCAGCGGCGCCCCAGGTCTGATGCTCTCTAAGCCTAAGTGTTGGGGCGACCCAAGCCTGGGGCTCCCTAAGCCTAATTGCTGGGGCGCCCCAGGTCTCGTGCACACTAAGCCTAACCGCTGGGGCGCCCCGGCCAGGGCTCCCAAAGCCTAAGTGCTGGGGCGCCCCAGGCCTGGGGCTCCCTAAGCCTAATGGCTGGGGCGCCCCAGGCCTGGGCGTCCCTAATCCTAAGGCCTGGGGAGCCCCAGGCCTGGGGTTCCCTAAGCCTAATTGCTAGGGCGCCCCAGGTCTGGGGCTCTCTAAGCCTAAGGGCTGGGGCGACTCAAGCCTTGGGCTTCCTTAGCCTAATTGCTGGGGCGCCCCATATCTGGGGCTCTCTAAGCCTTAGGGCTGGGGCGACCCTGGCCTGGAGCTACCTAAGCCTAAGGGTTCGGGCGCCCCAGGCAAGCCTGAGAGCTGGGGTGCCCCAGGCCTGGGGCTCCCTAAGCTTAAGGGCAGGGGTGTCCCAGGCCTGGGGCTCCCATAGCCTAAGGGCTGGGGGCCCCAGGCCTGGGTTTCCCTAAGCTTAAGGGCAGGGGTGCCCCAGGTCTGATGCTCTCTAAGCCTAAGGGCTGGGGTGCCCAGGCTTGTGGATCCCTAAAGCTAAGGGCTGAGGCGCCCCAGGCCTGGGGCTCCTTAAGCCTAAGGGCTGTGGTGCCCCAGGTCTGGGGCTCCCAAAGCCTAAGAGCTGGGGCAGCACAGGCCTGGGGCTCCCAAAGCGTAAGGGCTGGGGAGACCCAGGCCTTGGGCTCCCAAAGCCTAATGGCTGGGCCCCCCAGGCCTGGGGCTCCCTAAGCCTAAGGGCTGGGGCGACGCAGGCCTGGGGCCCTCTAAGCTTAAGGGCTGGGGCGCCCCAGGCCTGGGGATTTAAAGCCTAAGGGCTGGGGCGCCCCAGGCTTGAGGTTCCAAAGCCTAAGGGTGGGGCTCCCCAGGCCTGGGGCTCCTAAAGCTTAAGGGCTGGGGCTTCCCAGGCCTGGGGCTCCCAAATCCTAAGGGCTGGGGCGCCACAGCTCTGGGGCTCCAAAACCCTAAGGGCTGGGGCGCTCCAGGCCTGGGGCTCCCAACGCTTAAGGGCTGGGGCACCCCAGGCCTGGGGCTCCCTAAGCCTGAAGGCTGGGTCGCCCCAGGCTGGGGGCTGCCTAAGTCTAAAAGCTGGGGCTCACCAGGCCTTTGGCTCCCTACGCCTAAGGGCTGAAACACCCCAGGCCTGGGCATCCCTAATCCTAATGTCTTGGGTGCCCCATGTCTGGGGCTCTGTACGCCTAAGTGCTGGGGCGCACCAGACCAGGGGTTCCCTAAGCCTAAGTGTGGGGGCGCCCCAGGCCTGGAGCACCCAAAGCCGAAGGGTTTGGGCGTCCCAGGTCTGGGGCTCCAAAGCTTAAGGTCTGAGGCGGCCCAGGCCTGGGGCTCCCAAAGCCTAAGGGCTGGGGCGCCCTAGTCCTGGGGCTCCCAAAGCCTAAGGGTTGGGGCGCCCAAGGCCTGGGGCTCCCTAAGCCTAAAGCCTGGGGTTACCAAAGCCCAAGGGTTGAGGCGTTCCAGGCCTGTTGCTCCCTAAGCTTAAGGGCTGGGGCGCCCCAGGCATGGGGTTCCCTAAGCGTAAGGGCAGGGGCGCCACAGTCCTGGGGCTCCCATAGCCTAAGGGCTGCGACGCTCCAGGCCTGGGCTCCAAAAGCCTGAGGGCTGGGGCCCCCCCGCATGGGGCTCCTAAAGCCTGAGGGCTGGGGCACCCCAGGCCTGGGTCTCCCAAAGCCTAAGGGCTTGGGCCCCCCAGGCCTGGGGCTCCCAAAACTGCAGGGCTGGGGTGCCCTTGGCCTGGGGCTCCCTAAGCCTAAGGGTTGGGGCACCCCAGGCCTGCGGATCCCTAAGCCTAAGGGCTGGGGCCCCCTGGCCTGGGGCTCCCAAAGCCGCAGGGCTGGGGCGCCCCAGACCAGGGGCTCCCCAAGCCAAAGTGTGGGGGCGCCCCAGGTTTGGAGCTCCCTAAACCGAAGGGCTGGGGCGTCCCAGGCTTGGGGCTCCCAAAGCCTAAGGGCTGGGACGCCTCATACCTGGGGCTCTCTAAGCCCAAGGGCTGGGGCACCCCAGTCCTGGGCCTCCCAAAACGCAAGGACTGAGGCGTCCCAGGCCTGGGGCTCCCTAAGCCTTATTGCTGGGGCGCCTCAGGTCTGGTGCACACTAAGCCGAACCGCTGTGGCGCCCCGGGCCAGGGCTCCCAAGCCTAAATGCTGGGGCGCCCTATGCCTGGGGCTCCCTAAGCCTAATTGCTGGGGTGCCCCGACCTGGGCATCCCTAATCCTAAGGCCTGGGGCGCCCCAGGCCTGGGGTTCCCTAAGCCTAATTCCTGGGGCGCCCCATATCTGGGGCTCTCTAAGCCTTAGGGCTGGGGCGACCCTGGCCTGGAGCTCCCTAAGCCTAAGGGCTGGGGTGCCCCAGGCCTGGGGCTCCCAAAGCCTGAGAGCTGGGGCCCCCCAGGCCTGGGGCTCCTAAAGCCTGAGAGCTGGGGTGCCCCAGGCCTGGGGTTCCCTAAGCTTAAGGGCAGGGGCGCCCCAGGTCTGATGTTCCCTAAGCCTAAGGGTTGTGGCGCCCCAGGCCTGGGGTTCCCTAAGCCTAATTGCAGGGGCGCCCCAGGTCTGGGGCTCTCTAAGCCTAAGGACTGGGGCGCCCCAGGCCTGGGGCTCCCAAAGCCTAAGAGCTGTGGCGCCACAGGCCTGGGGTTCCCAAAGCCTAAGGGATGGGGCGCCCCTGGACTGGAGCTCCCAAAGCCTGAGTGCTGGGCCCACCCAGGCCTGGGGCTCCCATAGCGTAAGGGCTGGGGCGCCCCTGGCCTGGGGTTCCCTAAGCTTAAGGGCAGGGGCGCCCCAGGTCTGATGCTCTTTAAGCCTAAGAGTTGGGGAGACCCAGGCCTGGGGCTCCCTAAGCCTAATTGCTGGGGCGCCCCATGTCTGGTGCACACTAAGCCTAACCGCTGGGGCGCCCCGGGCCAGGGCTCCCAAAGCCTAAGTGCTGGGGCGCCTCAGGCCTGGGGCTCCCATAGCCTAACGACTGGGGCGCCCCAGGCCTGGGGTTCCCTAAGCTTAAGGGCAGGGGCGCCCCAGGTCTGATGCTCTCTAAGCCTAAGGGTTGGGGCGACCATAGGCCTGGGGCTCCCTAAGCCTAATTGCTGTGGCGCCCCAGGTCTGTTGCACACTAAGCCTAACCGCTGGGGCGCCGCAGGCCAGGGCTCCCAAAGCGTAAGTGCTGGGGCGTCCCAGGCCTGTGGCTCCCTAAGCCTAAGGCCTGGGGCGCCACAGGCCTGGGGTTCCCTAAGCCTAATTGCTGGGGCACCCCAGGTCTGGGGCTCTCTAAGCCTTAGGGCTGGTGCGACCCAAGCCTTGGGCTTCCTTAGCCCAATTGCTGGGGCGCCGCATATCTGGGGCTCTCTAAGCCTTAGGGCTGGGGCGACCCTGGCCTAGAGCTCCCTAAGCCTAAGGGCTGGGGTGCACCAGGCCTGGGGCTCCCAAAGACTGAGGGCTGGGGACCCCCAGGCCTGGGGATCCTAAAGCCTGAGAGCTGGGGTGCCCCAGGCCTGGGGCTCCCTAAGCTTAAGGTCTGGGGCGCCCCAGGCCTGGGGCTCCCAAAGCCTAAGGGCTGGGGTGCCACAGGCCTGGGGCTCCCTAAACCTAAGGGCTGGGACGCCCCAGGCCTGGGGCTCTCTAAGCCCAAGGGCTGGGTCGCCCCAGGCCTGGGGCTCCCAAAACCCAAGGAATGAGGCATCCCAGGCCTGGGGCTCCCTAAGCCTAAAGGCTGGGGTGCCCCAGGCCTGGGGCTCCCAAACCTAAGGGCTGGGGCACCCCAGGCCTGGGACACCCTAAGCCAAAGGACTGGGGCTCCCAAGGCCTGGGCATCCATAATCCTAAGGGCTGGGGCGCCCCAGTCCTGGGGCTCCCCAAGCCAAATTGCTGGGCTCCCCAGGTCTGGGGCTCTCTAAGCCTAAGGGCTGGGGCGACCCTGGCGTGGAGCTCCGTAAGCCTAAGGGTTGAAGCTTCCCAGGCCTGGGGCTCCCAAAGCCTAAGTGCTGGGGCGCCCCAGGCCAGGAGCTCCCTAAGTCTAAGAGCTGGGGCCCAACAGGCCTGGGGCTCACTAAGCCTAAGAGCTGGGGCGCTCCAGGCCTGGGGCTCCAAAGCCTAAGGTCTGAGGCGCCCCAGGCCTGGGGCTCCCAAAGCCTAAGGGCTGGGCGCCCCAGACCTGGGGCTCCCAAAGCCTAAGGGTTGGGGCGCCCAAGGCCTGGTGCTCCCTAAGACTAAGGGCTGGGGCTCCCCAAACCTGGGGCTCCCTAAGCCTATGGGCTGGGGCGCCCCAAGCCTGGGGATTCCTAACCCTAATTGCTGGGGCGCACCAGGCCTGGGGCTCCCAAAGACTGAGGGCTGGGGTCCCCCAGGCCTGGGGATCCTAAAGCCTGAGAACTGGGGTGCCCCAGGCCTGGGGCTCCCTAAGCTTAAGGTCTGGGGTGCCCCAGGCCTGGGGCTCCCAAAGCCTAAGGGCTGGGGTGCCACAGGCCTGGGGATCCCTAAGCCAAAGGCATGGGGCGCCCCAGGACTGGGTTTCTCTAAGCCTAAGGGCTGGGGCATCGCAGGCCTGGGGCTCCCTAAACCTATGGGCTGGTGCGCCCCAGGCCTGGGGCTCTCTAAGCCCAAGGGCTGGGTCGCCCCAAGCCTGGGGCTCCCAAAACCCAAGGAATGAGGCATCCCAGGCCTGGGGCTCCCTAAGCCTAAAGGCTGGGGTGCCCCAGGCCTGGGGCTCCCAAACCTAAGGGCTGGGGCACCCCAGGCCTGGGACACCCTAAGCCAAAGGACTGGGGCTCCCAAGGCCTGGGCATCCGTAATCCTAAGGGCTGGGGCGCCCCAGTCCTGGGGCTCCCTAAGCCAAATTGCTGGGCTCCCCAGGTCTGGGGCTCTCTAAGCCTAAGGGCTGGGGCGACCCTGGCGTGGAGCTCCGTAAGCCTAAGGGTTGAAGCTTCCCAGGCCTGGGGCTCCCAAAGCCTAAGTGCTGGGGCGCCCCAGGCCAGGAGCTCCCTAAGTCTAAGAGCTGGGGCCCAACAGGCCTGGGGCTCACTAAGCCTAAGAGCTGGGGCGCTCCAGGCCTGGGGCTCCAAAGCCTAAGGTCTGAGGCGCCCCAGGCCTGGGGCTCCCAAAGCCTAAGGGCTGGGCGCCCCAGACCTGGGGCTCCCAAAGCCTAAGGGTTGGGGTGCCCAAGGCCTGGTGCTCCCTAAGACTAAGGGCTGGGGCTCCCCAAGCCTGGGGCTCCCTAAGCCTATGGGCTGGGGCGCCCCAAGCCTGGGGATTCCTAACCCTAATTGCTGGGGCGCACCAGGCCTGGGGCTCCCTAAGCATAATGGCTGGGGCGCCCCAGGCCTGGGCATCCCTAATCCTAAGGGCTGGGGCGCCCCAGGCCTGGGGCTCCCTAGCCTAATTGCTGGGGCGCCCCAGGCCTGGGGCTCCCTAAGTCGCAGTGCTGGGGCGCCCCAGGCCTGGGGCTCCCAAAGCCCAAGGGTTGAGGCGTCCCAGGCCTGGGGCTCCCTAAGCTTAAGGGTTGAGGCGACCCAGCCATGGGGTTCCCTAAGCCTAAGGGCTGGTGCGCCCCAGGCCTGGGGCTATTAAAGCCTAAGGGCTGGGGCCCCCCAGGCCTGGGGCTTCTAAAGCCTGAGGGCTGGTGCGCCCCAGGCCTGGGGCTCCCAAATACTAAGGGCTGGGGCCCCCCAGGCCTGACGCTCCCAAAGCCGCAGGGCTGGGGTTCCCTTGGCCTAGGGCTCCTAAGCCTAAGGGTTGGGGCGCCCCAGGCCTGGGGATCCCTAAGCCTAAGGGCTGGGGCCCCCCAGGCCTCGGGCTCCCAAAGCCGCAGAGCTGGGGCGCCCCAGACCAGGGGCTCCCCAAGTCTAAGTGTGGGGGCGCCCCAGGCTTGGAGCTCCCTAAACCGAAGGGCTGGGGCGCCCAAGGCCTGGGGCTTCCAAAACCCAAGGACAGAGGCGTCCCAGGCCTGGGGCTCCCTAAGCCTAAGGGCTGGGGTGCCCCAGGTCTGGTGCACACTATGCCTAACCGCTGGGGCGCCCCAGGCCAGGGCTCAAAAAGCCCAAGGGCTGGGGCGCCCCAGGCCTGGGGCTCCCAAAACCCAAAGACTGAGGCGTCCCAGGCCTGGGGCTCCCTAAGCCTTATTGTTGGGGCACCCCAGGTCTGGTGCACACTAAGCATAACCGCTGGGGTGCCCCGGCCAGGGCTCACAAAGCCTAAGTGCTGGGGCGCCCCAGGCCTGGGGCTCCCTAAGCCTAATGGCTGGGGCGCTCCAGGACTGGGAATCCCTAATCCTAAGGCCTAGGGCGCCCCAAGCCTCGGGTTCCCTAAGCCGAATTGCTGGGCGCCCCATATCTGGGGCTCTCTAAGCCTTAGGGCTGGGGCGGCCCTGGCCTGGAGATCCCTAAGCTTAAGGGCTGGGGCGCCCCAGGCCTGGGGCTCCCATAGCCTAAGGGCTGGGGCGCCACAGGCCTGAGGTTCCCTAAGCTTAAGAGCAGGGGCGACCCAGGTCTGATGCTCTCTAAGCCTAAGGGTTGGGGCGACCCAGGCCTGGGGCTCCCTAAGCCTTACCACTGGGGCGCCCCGGGCCAGTGCTCCCAAAGCCTAAGTGCTGGGGCTCCCGAGGCCTGGGCATCCCTAATCCTATGGCCTATGGCGCCCCATGCCTGGGGTTTCCTAAGCCTAATTGCTTGGGCGCCCCAGGTTTGGGGCTCTCTAAGCCTAAGGACTGGGGCGACCCCGGCTTGGGGCTTCCAAAGCCGAAGAGCTGTGGCGCCACAGGCCTGGGGCTCCCAAAGCCTAAGGGATGGGGCTCCCAGGCCTGGAGCTCCCAAAGCCTGAGGGATGGGCCCCCCTAGGCCTGGGGCTCCCATAGCGTAAGGGATGGGGCGACCCAGGCCTGGGGTTCCCTAAGCTTAAGGGCAGGGGCGCCCCAGGTCTGATGCTCTCTAAGCCTGAGAGCTGGGGCGACCCAGGCCTGGGGCTCCCTAAGCCTAATTGCTGGGGCGCCCCAGGTCTGGTGCACACTAAGCCTAACCGCTGGGGCGCCCCGGGCCAGGGCTCCCAAAGCCTAAGTGCTGGGGCTCCCCAGGCCTGGGGCACCCTAAGCCTAATGGCTGGGGCGCCCCAGGCCTGGGCCACCCTAAGCCAAAGGGCTGGGGCTCCCAAGGCCTGGGCATCCCTAATCCTAAGGGCTGGGGCTCCCAAGCCAGGGGTTCCCTAAGCTTAAGGGCTGGGGCGCCCCAGGGCTGGGGATCCCTAAGGCTAAGGGCTGGGGCCCCCCAGGCATGGGGATCCCTAAGCCTAATTGCTAGGGCACCCCAGGTCCGGGGCTCTCTAAGCCTAAGGGCTGGGGTGCCGAAGGCCTGGGGCTCCCAAAGCCTAAGGGCTGGGGCGCCCCAGGCCTGGGGCTCCCAAAGCCGAAGGGCTGGGGCGCCCCTCGCGGGGTTCCCAAAACCTAAGGGTTTGGGCGCCCCAGGCCTGTAGGCTGCCTAATTCTAAGACCTTGGGCTCACCAGGCCTTGGGCTCCCTAAGCCTAAGGGCTTGGGCGCCCCAGGCTCGGGCATCCCTAATCCTAAGGTCTTGAGCGCCCCATGTCTGGGACTCTCTAAGACTAAGTGCTGGGGCGCACCAGAACAGCGGTTCCCTAAGCCTAAGTGTGGGGGCGCCCAAGGCCTGGAGCTCCCAAAGCCGAAGGGCTTGGGCGTGCCAGGCCTGGGGCTCCAAAGCCTAAGGTCTGAGGCGCCCCAGGCCTGGGGCTCCAAAAGCCTAAGGGCTGGGCGCCCCAGACCTGGGGTTCCCAAAGCCTAAGGGTTGGGGCGCCCAAGGCCTGGGGCTCCCTAAGCCTAAGGGCTGGGGCTCCCCAAGCCTGGGGCTCCCTAAGCCTAAGGGTTGGGGCGCCCCAGGCCTGGGGCTCCAAAGCCTAAGGGTTGGGGCGCCCAAGGCCTGGGGCTCCCAAAGCCTAAGGGCTGGGGCGCCCCAGGCCTGGGCCTCCCTAATCCTAAGGGCTGGGGCGCCCCAGGCCTGGGGATTCCTAAGCCTAATTGCTGGGGTGCACCAGGCCTGGGCCTCCCTAAGCATAATGGCTGGGGCACCCCAGGCCTGGGCATCCCTAATCCTAAGGGCTGGGGCGAACCAGGCCTGGGGCTCCCTAAGTCGCAGGGCTGGGGCACCCCAGGCATGGGGCTCCCAAAGCCCAAGGGTTGAGGCGTCCCAGGCCTGGGGCTCCCTAAGCTTAAGGGTTTGGGCGACCCAGCCATGGGGTTCCCTAAGCCTAAGGGCTGGGGTGCCCCAGGGATGGGGCTATTAAAGCCTATGGGTTGGGGCGCTCCAGGCCGGGGTTCCAAAACCCTGAGGGCTGGGGCCCCCCAGGCCTGGGGCTCCCAAAGCCTAAGGGCTGGGGCCCCCCAGGCCTGGCGCTCCCAAAGCCTCAGGGCTGGGGTGCCCTTGGCCTGGGGCTCCTAAGCCTAAGGGTTGGGGCGCCCCAGGCCTGGGGATCCCTAAGCCTAAGGGCTGGGGCCCCCCAGGCCTGGGGCTCCCAAAGACGCAGGGCTGGGGTGCCCCAGACCAGGGGCTCCCCAAGCCTAAGTTTGGGGGCGCCCCAGGCTTGGAGCTCGCTAAACCGAATGGCTGGGGCGCCCCAGGCCTTGGGCTCCCAAAACCCCATGACAGAGGCGCCCCAGGCCTGGGGCTCCCAAAGCCGAAGGGCTGGGGCGCCCCTCGCGGGGTTCCCAAAGCCTAAGGGCTTGGGCGCCCCAGGCCTGTGGGCTGCCTAATTCTAAGACCTTGGGCTCACCAGGCCTTGGGCTCCCTAAGCCTAAGGGCTTGGGCGCCCCAGGCTTGGGCATCGCTAATCCTAAGGTCTTGGGCGCCCCATGTCTGGGACTCTCTAAGAATAAGTGATGGGGCGCACCAGACCAGGGGTTCCCTAAGCCTAAGTGTGGGGGCGCCCCAGGCCTGGAGCTCCCAAAGCCGAAGGGCTTGGGCGTGCCAGGCCTGGGGCTCCAAAGCCTAAGGTCTGAGGCGCCCAAGGCCTGGGGCTCCAAAAGCCTAAGGGCTGGGCGCCCCAGACCTGGGGCTCCCAAAGCCTAAGGGTTGGGGCGCCCAAGGCCTGGGGCTCCCTAAGCCTAAGCGCTGGGGCTCCCCAGGCCTGGGGCTCCCTAAGCATAATGGCTGGGGCGCCCCAGGCCTGGGCATCCCTAATCCTAAGGGCTGGGGCGCCCCAGGCCTGGGGATTCCTAAACCTAATTGCTGGGGTGCACCAGGCCTGGGCCTCCCTAAGCATAATGGCTGGAGCACCCCAGGCCTGGGCATCCCTAATCCTAAGGGCTGGGGCGAACCAGGCCTGGGGCTCCCTAAGTCGCAGGGCTGGGGCGCCCCAGGCCTGGGGCTCCCAAAGTCCAAGGGTTGAGGCGTCCCAGGCCTGGGGCTCCCTAAGCTTAAGGGTTTGGGCGACCCAGCCATGGGGTTCCCTAAGCCTAAGGGCTGGGGTGCCCCAGGGATGGGGCTATTAAAGCCTATGGGTTGGGGCGCTCCAGGCCTGGGCTCCAAAACCCTGAGGGCTGGGGCCCCCCAGGCCTGGGGCTCCCAAAGCCTAAGGGCTGGGGCCCCCCAGGCCTGGCGCTCCCAAAGCCGCAGGGCTGGGGTGCCCTTGGCCTGGGGCTCCTAAGCCTAAGGGTTGGGGCGCCCCAGGCCTGGGGATCCCTAAGCCTAAGGGTTGGGGCGCCCCAGGCCTGGGGATCCCTAAGCCTAAGGGCTGGGGCCCCCCAGGCCTGGGGCTCCCAACGCTGCAGGGCTGGGGTGCCCCAGACGAGGGGCTCCCCAAGCCTAAGTTTGGGGGCGCCCCAGGCTTGGAGCTCGCTAAACCGAATGGCTGGGGCGCCCCAGGCCTTGGGCCCCCAAAACCCCATGACAGAGGCGCCCCAGGCCTGGGGCTCCCAAAGCCGAAGGGCTGGGGCGCCCCACGCGGGGTTCCCAAAGCCTAACCGCTGGGGCGCCCCAGGCCTGGGGCTCAAAAACCCTAAGGGCTGGGGCGCCCCAGGCCTGGGGCTCTCTAAGCCCAAGGGCTGGGGCGCCCCAGGCCTGGGGCTCCCAAAACCCAAGGACTGAGGCGTCCAAGGCCTGGGGCTCCCTAAGCCTTATTGTTGGGGCACCCCAGGTCTGGTGCACACTAAGCATAACCGCTGGGGCGCCCCGGCCAGGGCTCCCAAAGCCTAAGTGCTGGGGCGCCCCAGGCTTGTGGCTCCCTGAGCCTAATGGCTGGGGCCCCCCAGGCCTGGGAATCCCTAATCCTAAGGCCTAGGGCGCCCCAAGCCTGGGGTTCCCTAAGCCTAATTGTTGGGCGCCCCATATCTGGGGCTCTCTAAGCCTTAGGGCTGGGGCGAGCCTGGCCTGGAGCTCCCTAAGCTTAAGGGCTGGGGCGCCCCAGGCCTAGGGCTCCCATAGCCTAAGGGCTGGGGCGCCCCAGGCCTGGGGTTCCCTAAGCTTAAGAGCAGGGGCGACCCAGGATTGATGCTCTCTAAGCCTGAGAGTTGGGGCGCCCCAGGCCTGGGGCTCCCTAAGCCTAATTGCTGGGGCGCCCCAGGTCTGGTGCACACTAAGCCTAACCGCTGGGGCACCCCGGGCCAGGGCTCCAAAAGCCTAAGTGATGGGGCGCCCCAGGCCTGGGGCTCCCAAAGCCTGAGGGCTGGGGCCCCCCAGACCTGGGTCTCCTAAAGCCTGAGAGCTGGGGTGCCCCAGGCCTGGGGCTCCCTAAGCTTAAGGGCTGGGGCGCCCCAGGCCTGGGGCTCCCTAAGACTAATGGCTGGGGCGCCCCAGGCCTGGGCATCCCTAATCCTATGGCCTGGGGCGCCCCAGGCCTGGGGTTCCCTAAGCCTAAGGGCAGGCGTTCCCCAGGCCTGGGGCTCTCTAAGTCTTAGGGCTGGGGCGACCCTGGCCTGGAGCTCCCTAAGCCTAAGGGCTGGGACGCCCCAGGCCTGGGGCTCCAAAAGCCTGAGGGCTGGGGCCCCCAAGGCCTGGGGCTCGTAAAGCCTGAGAGCTGGGTTGCCCCAGGCCTGAGGCTCCCTAAGATTAAGGGCTGGGGCGCCCCAGGCCTGGGGCTCCAAAAGCCTGAGGGCTGGGGCCCCCAAAACCTGGGGCTCGTAAAGCCTGAGAGCTGGGGTGCCCCAGGCCTGGGGCTCCCTAAGATTAAGGGCTGGGGCGCCCCAGGCCTGGGGCTCCCTAAGCCTAAGGGCTGGCGCGCCCCAGGTCTGGGGCTATTAAAGCCAAAGGGCTGGGGCGCTCCAGGCCTTGGCTCCCAATACCTGAGTGCTGGGGACCCCCAGGCCTGGGGCTCCTAAAGCATGAGGGCTGGGGCGCCCCAGGCCTGGGGCTCCCAAAGCCTAAGGGTTGGGGCCCCCAGGACTGGGGCTCCCAATGCCGCAGGGTTGGGGTGCCCCAGGCGGGGGCTCCCTAAGGCTAAGGGTTGGGGCCCCCAGGGCTGGGGATCCTTAAGCCTAAGTCCTGGGGCACTCCAGACCAGGGGCTCCCCAAGCCTAATTGCTGGGGCACCCCAGGTCTGGGGCTCTCTAAGCCTAAGGGCTGGGGCGACCCTGCGTGGAGCTCCCTAAGCCTAAGGGCTGGGGAATACCAGGCCTGGGGCTCCCTAAGCCTAAGGGCTGAGGTGCCCCAGGCCTGGGGCTCCAAAAGCCTAAGGGCTGGGGCGCCCCAGGCCTGGGCACCCTAAGCCAAAAGGCTGGGGCTCCCCAGGCTTAGGCATCCCTAATCATAAGGGCTGGGGCGCCCCAGTCCTGGGGCTCCCTAAGTCTAATTGCTGGGGCGCCCCAGTCCTGGGGCTCCCAAAGCCTATTTGCTGGGGCGCCCCAAGTCTGGGGCTCTCTAAGCCTAAGGGCTGGCCAACCCTGGCGTGGAGCTCCCTAAGCCTAAGTGCTTGGGCGCCCAAGGCCTGGGGCTCCCTAAGCCTAAGGGCTGGGGCTCCCAGGGCAGGGGTTCCCTAAGCTTAAGGGCTGGGGCGCCCCAGGGCTGGAGATCCCTAAGGCTAAGGCCTGGGGCCCACCAGGCATGGGGCTCCCTAAGCCTAATTGCTAGGGCACCCCAGATCTGGGGCTCTCTAAGCCCAAGGGCTTGGGTGCCCCAGGCCTGGGGCTCCAAAAGCCTAAGGGCTGGGGCGCCCCAGGCCTGGGGCTTCCAAAGCCGAAGGGCTGAGGCAACCCTCGCGGGGTTCCCAAAGCCTAAGGGCTTGGGCGCCCCAGGCCTGGGGGCTGCCTAATTCTAAGAGCTTGGGCTCACCAGGCCTTGGGCTCCCTAAGCCTAAGGGCTGGGGCGCCCCAGGCCTGGGCATCGGGAGCCCCAGGGCTGGGGTTCACCAGTCCTTAAGCTTTGGGGGCCCCAGGGCTGGGGCACCCAAGCCTTTAGGCGTTGAGAGCCTCAGGCCTGGGGCGCTCCAGCCCTTAGGCTTAGGGGGCCCCAGTCCTGGGGCGCCTTAGCCCTTAGTATTTGGGAGCCCCAGGCCTGCAACGCCCCAGCCCGTAGGTTTTGGGAGCCCCAGGCCTGGGGAACCCCCACGCTTAAGCTTTGGGATCCCAGGCCTGGGGCACCCCAGCCCTTACGTCCCACGTCTGGGGTTACCTAAGCCTAAGGGCTGGGGCGTCCCAGGCCTGGGGATCACAAAGCCTAAGAGCTGGGGCGCCACAGGCCTGGGGCTCCCAAAGACTATGGGCTGGGGGCCCCCAGGCCTGGGGCTCCCAAAGCCAAAGGGCTGGGGCGCCCCAGGCCTGGGGCTCCCAAAGCCTAAGGTTGGTGCGCGCCAAGCCTGGGGCTCCCAAAGCTTAAGGGCCGGGGCACCATAAGCCTTGTGCTCCCAAAGCCTAAGGGCTGGGCCGCCCCAGGCCTGTGGCTGGCTAAGACTAAGGGCTGGGGAGCCCCAGGCCTGGGGCTTCCAAATCCTATGGGCTGGGGCGTCTCAGGCCTGTGGATCCCATAGCCTAAGGGCTGGGGCGCCCCAGGCCATGGGCCCCCTAAGCCTAAGAGCTGGGGCTCCCAAAGCCTAAGGGCTGGGGCACCCCAGGCCTGGGGCTCCCAAAGCCTAAGGGCTGGGGGGACCCAGGCCTGGGATTCCAATGCCTAAGAGCTGGGGCGCCCCAGGTTTGGGGCTACCTAAGCTTAAGGCCTGGGGCGCCCCAAGCCTGGGGCTTCCAAATCCTATGGGGTGGGGCTTCTCAGGCCTGTGGATCCCATAGCCTAAGGGCTGGGGCGCCCCAGGCCATGGGCCCCCTAAGCCTAAGGGCTGGGGCGCCCCAGGCCTGGGGCTCCCAAAGCCTAAGGGCTGGGGCACCGCAGGCTTGGGGCTCCCAAAGCCTAAGGGCTGGGGCACCGCAGGCCTGGGGCTAACTAAGCCTAAGGGCTGGGGCACCCCAGACCTGGGACTCCCAAACCCTAAGGGCTAGGGCGTCCCAGGCCTTGGTCTCCCTAAGCCTAAGGGCTGCGGCGC
The DNA here is from genome assembly GCF_050624435.1 of Tenrec ecaudatus. NCBI lineage: Eukaryota > Metazoa > Chordata > Mammalia > Afrosoricida > Tenrecidae > Tenrec > Tenrec ecaudatus. Next base: position 127,606,873 of record NC_134533.1, on the reverse strand, counting down.
CCCAGTCTGGGGCTCCCTAAGCCTAAGGGCTGGGGAGCCCAAGGCCTTGGGCTCCAAAAGCCTAAGGGCTGGGGAACCCCAATCCTGGGTCTCCAAAAGCCTAAGGGCTGGGGTGCCCCAGGCCTGGGATCCCAAAGCCTAAGGGTGGGGGTTCCCCAGGCGTGGGGCTCCCAAAGCCTAAGGGCTGGGGCAACCCAGGCCTGGGGCACCCAAAGCCTAAGGGCTGGGGCAACCCAGGCCTGGGGCTCCCAAAGCCTAATGGATGGGGCGCCCCAGGCCTGGTGCTCCCTAAGACTAAGGGATGGGTGCACCAGGCCTGGGGTTCCAAAGCCTAAGGGCTGGGGCGCCCCAGGTTTGGGGCTACCTAATCCTAAGGGTTGGGGCGCCACAAGCCTGGGGATTCTAAATCCTATGGGCTGGGGCGTCCCAGGCCTGGGGATCCCAAAGCCTAAGGGCTGGGGCGCCCCAGGCCAGGGGCTCCCTAAGCCTAAGGGCTGGGGCGCCCCAGGTCTGGGGCTCCCAAAGCCTAAGGGCTGTGGCGCCCCAGGCCTGGGGCTCCCAAAGTCTAAGGGCTGTGGCGCCCCAGGCCTGGGGCTCCCAAAGTCTAAGGGCTGTGGCGCCCCAGGCCTGGGGCTCACAAAGCCTAAGGACTTGGGCCCCCAGTCCAGGGGCTTCTTAAGCTTAAGGGCTGGGGTGCCCCAAGCCTGTGGCTCACAAAGCCTAAGGGCTGGGGCTCCCCAAGCCTGGGGCTAACTAAGCCTAAGGGCTGGGGCACCCCAGACCTGGGGATCCCAATCCCTAAGGGCTGGGGCGTCCCAGGCCTTGGTCTCCCAAAGCGTAAGGGCTGGGGCTCCCTAAGCCTAAGGGTTGGGGCACCCAAGGCCTGGGGCTCCAAAAGCCTAAGGGCTGGGTTGCCCCAGGCCTAGGGCTCCCAAAGCCTAAGGGCTGGGGCGCCCCATTCCTGGCTCCCAAAGCATAAGGTCTGGGGCGCCCCAGGCCTGGGCATCCCTAATCATAAGGGCTGGGGCGCCCCAGTCCTGGGGCTCCCTACGCCTATTTGCTGGGGCACCCCAGGTCTGGGGCTCTCTAAGCCTAAGGGCTGGGTCGACCCTGGCGTGGAGCTCCCTAAGCCTAAGTGTTGGGGCGCCCAAGGCCAGGGGCTCCCTAAGCCTAAGAGCTGGGGCCCACCAGGCCTGGGGCTGCCAAAGCCTAGGGCGGGGGTGCCCCAGGCCTGGGGCTCCCAAAGCCTAAGGGATGGGGCGCGCCAGACCTTGGGCTCCCAAAGCCCAAGGGCTGAGGCGTCCCGGGTCTGGGGCTCCCTAAGCCTAAGGGCTGGGGCGCCCCAGGCCTGGGGTTCCCTAAGCTTAAGGGCTGGGGCGCTGCAAGCCTGGGGATCCCTAAGGCTAAGGGCTGGGGATCCCTGGGCATGGGGCGCCCAAAGTCTAAGGGCGGGGTAGCCCAAGCCCTGGGGCTCCCAAAGCCTAAAGGCTGGGGCGCCCCAGGCCTGGGGCGCCCAAAGTCTACGGGCGGGGGCGCCCAAGGCCTGGGGCTCCCAAAGCCTAAGTGCTGGGGCTCCCCCGGCAAGGGGCTCCCTAAGTCTTAGAGCTGGGGCCCACCAGGCCTGGGGCTCCCTAAGCCTAAGAGCTGGGGCCCACCAGGCCTGGGGCTCCCTAAGCCTAAGGGCTGGGGCTCCCAGGGCAGGGGTTCCCTAAGCTTAAGGGATGGGGCGCCCCAGGGCTGGGGATCCCTAAGGCTAAGGCCTGGGGCCCACCAGGCATGGGGCTCCCTAAGCCTAATTGCTAGGGCACCCCAGATCTGGGGCTCTCTAAGCCCAAGGGCTTGGGTGCCCCAGGCCTGGGGCTCCAAAAGCCTAAGGGCTGGGGCGCGCCAGACCTGGGGCTCCAACGCCGAAGGGCTGAGGCAACCCTCGCGGGGTTCCCAAAGCCTAAGGGCTTGGGCACCCCAGGCCTGGGGGCTGCCTAATTCTAAGAGCTTGGGCTCACCAGGCCTTGGGCTCCCTAAGCCTAAGGGCTGGGGCGCCCCAGGCCTGGGCATCGGGAGCCCCAGGGCTGGGGTTCACCAGTCCTTAAGCTTTGGGAGCCCCAGGGCTGGGGTGCACCCACCCTTAGGCTTTGTGAGCCCCAGGCCTGAGGCACCCAAGCCTTTAGGCTTTGAGAGCCTCAGGCCTGGGGCGCTCCAGCCCTTAGGCTTAGGGGGCCCCAGGCCTGGGGCGCCTTAGCCCTTAGTATTTGGGAGCCCCAGGCCTGCAACGCCCCAGCCCGTAGGTTTTGGGAGCCCAAGGCCTGGGGAACCCCCACCCTTAGGCTTTGGGATCCCAGGCCTGGGGCGCCCCAGCCCTTACGTCCCACGTCTGGGGTTACCTAAGCCTAAGGGCTAGGGCGTCCCAGGCCTGGGGATCACAAAGCCTAAGAGCTGGGGCGCCACAGGCCTGGGGCTCCCAAAGACTATGGGCTGGGGGGCCCCAGGCCTGGGGCTCCCAAAGCCTAAGGGCTGGGGCGCCTCAGGCCTGGGGCTCCCAAAGCCTAAGGTTGGTGCGCGCCAAGCCTGGGGCTCCCAAAGCTTAAGGGCCGGGGCGCCACAAGCCTTGCGCTCACAAAGCCTAAGGGCTGGGGCACCCCAGGCCTGGGGCTCCCAAAGCCTAAGGGCTGGGGGGACCCAGGCCTGGGATTCCAATGCCTAAGAGCTGGGGCGCCCCAGGTTTGGGGCTACCTAAGCTTAAGGGCTGGGGCGCCCCAAGCCTGGGGCTTCCAAATCCTATGGGGTGGGGCGTCTCAGGCCTGTGGATCCCATAGCCTAAGGGTTGGGGCGCCCCAGGCCATGGGCCCCCTAAGCCTAAGGGCTGGGGCGCCCCAGGCCTGGGGCTCCCAAAGCCTAAGGGCTGGGGCACCGCAGGCTTGGGGCTCCCAAAGCCTAAGGGCTGGGGCACCGCAGGCCTGGGGCTAACTAAGCCTAAGGGCTGGGGCACCCCAGACCTGGGACTCCCAAACCCTAAGGGCTAGGGCGTCCCAGGCCTTGGTCTCCCTAAGCCTAAGGGCTGCGGCGCCCCAGGTCTGGGGCTCCCTAAGCCTAAGGGCTGGGGAACCCCAATCCTGGATCTCCAAAAGTCTAAGGGCTGGGGCGCCCCAGGCCTGGGATCCCAAAGCCTAAGGGTGGGGGTTCCCCAGGCCTGGGGCTCCCAAAGCCTAAGGGCTGGGGCAACCCAGGCTTGGGGCACCCAAAGCCTAATGGATAGGGCGCCCCAGGCCTGATGCTCCCTAAGCCTAAGGGATGGGTGCACCAGGCCTGGGGCTCCAAAGCCTAAGGAGTGGGGCGCCCCAGGTTTGGGGCTACCTAATCCTAAGGGTTGGGGCGCCACAAGCCTGGGGATTCTAAATCCTATGGGCTGGGGCGTCCCAGGCCTGGGGATCCCAAAGCCTAAGGGCTGGGGTGCCCCAGGCCAGGGGCTCCCTAAGTCTAAGGGCTGGGGCACCCCAGGCCTGGGGCTCCCAAAGCCTAAGGGCTGGGGCGCCCCAGGCCTGGGGCTCACAAAGCCTAAGGGCTGGGGCGCCCCAGGCCTGGGGCTCACAAAGCCTAAGGACTTGGGCCCCAGTCCAGGGGCTTCCTAAGCTTAAGGGCAGGGCTGCCACAAGCCTGTGGCTCACAAAGCCTAAGGGCTGGGGCTCCCCAAGCCTGGGGCTAACTAAGCCTAAGGGCTGGGGCACCCCAGACCTGGGGATCCCAAACCCTAAGGGCTGGGGCGTCCCAGGCCTTGGTCTCCCTAAGCGTAAGGGCTGGGGCTCCCTAAGCCTAAGGGTTGGGGCACCCAAGGCCTGGGGCTACAAAAGCCTAAGGGCTGGGTTGCCCCAGGTCTAGGGCTCCCAAAACCTAAGGGCTGGGGCGCCCCATTCCTGGGCTCCCAAAGCATAAGGTCTGGGGAGCCCCATTCCTGGGGCTCCCAAAGCATAAGGGCTGGGTTGCCCCAGGCCTGGGGCTCCCAAAACCTAAGTGCTGGGGATCCTCAGGCCTGGGGCTCCCTAAGCCTAAGTGCTGGGGTGCTCCAGGCCAGGGGCTCCCTAAGTCTAATAGCTGGGACTCACAAGCCCTGGGGCTCCCAAAGACTAAGGGTTGGGGCGCCCCAGGCCTGGGGCTCCCTAAGCATAAGGGCTGGGACTCACAAGCCCTTGGGCTCACTAAGCCTAAGGGCTGGGGCGCCCCAGGCCTGGGGCTCCCAAAGCGTAAGGGCGGGGGCACCCCTGGCCTGGGTCTCGCAAAGCCTAAGGGCTAGGGCGCCCCAGGTTGGGGCTCCCAAATCCTAAGTGCTGGGGTGCCCCAGCCCTGGGGCTCCCTAAACCTAATGGCTGGGGTGCCCCAGGCCTGCGGTTCCCTACGCCTAAGGGCTGGTGCACCCCAGCCCTGGGGCTCCCAAAGCTTAAGGGCTGGGTTGCCCCAGGTGCTGGGCTACCTAAGCCTAAGGGCTGGGGCGCTCCAGGCCTGGGGCTCCCAAAGCCTAAGCGCTGGGGCGCCACAAGCCTGGTGCTCCCAAAACCTAAGGGCTGGGGCACCCCAGGCCTTCGGCTCCCAAAGCTTAAGGGCCGGGGCGCCACAGGCCTTGTGCTCCCAAAGCCTAATGGATGTGGCCCCCCCGGCCTGGTTCTCCCTAAGTCTAAGGGATGGGTGCACCAGGCCTGGGGTTCCAAAGCTTAAGGGCTGGTGCGCCCCAGGTTTGGGGCTACCTAAGCATAAGGGTTGGGGCGCCCCAGGCCTGGGGCTTCCAAATCCTATGTGCTGTGGCGTCCCAGGCCTGGGGATACCAAAGCCTAAGGGCTGGGGCGCCCCAGGCTAGGGGTTCCCTAAGACTAAGGGCTGGGGCGCCCCAGGCCTGGCGCTCCCAAAGCCTAAGTTCTGGGGCGCCCCAGGCCTGGGGCTCACAAAGCCTAAGGGCTTGGGCGCCCCAGTCCAGGGGCTTCCTAAGCTTAAGGGCTGGGGCCCCCCAGGCCTGGGGATCCCTAAGCCAAGGGCTGGGGTGCCCCAAGCCTGTGTCTCCCAAAGCCTAAGGGCTGGGGTGCCCCAAGCCTGGGGCTAACTAATCCTAAGGGCTTGGAGCACCCCAGACCTGGGGCTCCCAAACCCTAGGGCTGGGGCGTCCCAGGCATTAGTCTCCCTAAGCCTAAGGGCTGGGGCTCCCTAAGCCTAAGGGTTGTGGCGCCCAAGGCCTGGGGCTCCAAAAGCCTAAGGCTGGGGCGCCCCTGGTTGGGGCTCCCAAAACCTAAGTGCTGGGGAGCCCCGGGCCTGGGGCTCCCTAAGCCTAAATGCTGGGGCGCCCCAGACCAGGGGCTCCCTAAGTCTAATATCTGGGACTCACAAGCCCTGGGGCTCCCTAAGACTAAGGGCTGGGGCGCCCCATGCCTGGGGCTCCCTAAGCATAAGGGCTGGGGCGCCCCAGGCCTGGTGCTCCCAGAGCCTAAAGCTGGGGCGACCCAGGCCTGGGGCTTTGAAAACCTAAGGGCTGGGGCGCCCCAGGCCTGGGGCTCCCAAAGCCTAAGGGCTGGGACGCCCCTGGCCTGGGGCTAACTAAGCCTAATGCTGGGGCACCCCAGACCTGGGTCTCCCAAACCCTAAGGGCTGCGGCGTCCCAGGCCTTGATCTCCCTTAGCCGAAGGGCTGGGGCACCCCAGGTCTGGGGCTCCCTAAGACTAAGGGCTGGGGCGCCCCAGGCAATGGGCCACGTAAGCCTAAGGGCTGGGGCGCCCAAGGCCTGGGGCCCCTAAAGCCTAAGGATTGGGGCACCCCAGGCCTGGGGCTCCCAAAGCTTAAGTGCTGGGGCGCCCCAGGCCTGGGGCTCCCAAAGCCTAAAGGATGGGGCGGCCCAGGCAGGGGCTCCCGAAGACTAAGGGCTGGAGCGACCCAGGAGTGGGGCGGCCATGGGCTGGGGCTCCCTAAGCCTAAGGGCTGGGGAGCCCCAGGCCTGGGGCTCCCAAAATCTAAGGGCTGAGGCGTCCCAGGCCTTGGGGTCCCAAAGTCTAAGGGCTGGGGCGCCCCAGGCCTTGGGGTCCCAAAGTCTAAGGGCTGGGGCGCCCCAGGCAAGGGGCTCCCTAAGTCTAAGGGCTGGAGCGACCCAGGGCTGGGGCGGCCCTGGCCTGGGGCTCCCTAAGCCTAAGGGCTGGGGCGCCCCAGGAAAGGGGCTCCCTAAGTCTAATAGCTGGGACTCACAAGCCCTTGGGCTCCCTAAGCCTAAGGGTTGGGGCGCCCCAGGCCTGGGGCTCCCAAAGCGTAAGGGCAGGGGAGCCCCAGCCCTGGGCCTCCCAAATCCTAAGGGCTAGGGCGCCCCAGGTTGGGGCTTCCAAATCCTAAGTGCTGGGGTGCCCCAGGCCTGGGGCTCCCTAAGCCTAAGTGCTGGGGCGCCCCTGCCAGGGGCTCCCTAAGTCTAATAGCTGGGACTCACAAGCCCTTGGGCTCCCTAAGCCTAAGGGCTGGGGCACCCCAGGCCTGGGGCTCCCAAAGATTAAGGGCTGTGGCAACCCAGGCCTGGGGCTCCCAAAGCCTAAGGGATAGGGCGTCCCAGGCCTGGTGCTCCCTAAGACTAAGGGATGGGTGCACCAGGCCTGGGGTTCCAAAACCTAAGGGCTGGGGCGCCCCAGGTTTGGGGCTACCTAAGCCTAAGGTTTGGGGCGCCCCTGGCCTGGGGCTTCCAAATCCTATTGGCTGGGGTGTCCCAGGCCTGGGGATCCCAAAGCCTAAGGGCTGGGGCGCCCCAGGCCAGGGGCTCCTTAAGCCTAAGGGCTGGGGCGCCCCAGGCCTGGGGCTCCAAAGCCTAAGGTCTGGGGCGCCCCTGGCCTGGGGCTTCCAAATCCTATTGGCTGGGGTGTCCCAGGCCTGGGGATCCCAAAGCCTAAGGGCTGGGGCGCCCCAGGCCAGGGGCTCCTTAAGCCTAAGGGCTGGGGCGCCCCAGGCCTGGGGCTCCAAAGCCTAAGGTCTGGGGCGCCCCTGGCCTGGGGCTCCCATAGCCTAAGGGCTGGGGCGCCCCAAGCCTGGGTATCACAAAGCCTAAGGGCTTGGTCGCCCCAGGCCAGGGGCTTCCTAAGCTTAAGGGCTGGTGTGCCCCAAGCCTGTGGCTCCCAAAGCCTAAGGGCTGGGGCGCCCCAAGCCTGGGGCTAACTAAGCCTAAGGGCTGGGGCACCCCAGACCTGGGGCTCCCAAAGTCTAAGGCCTGGGGCGTCCCAGGCCTTGGTCTCCCTAAGCCTAAGGGCTAGGGCTGCCTAAGCCTAAGGTTTGGGGCGCCCAAGTCCTGGGGCTCCAAAAGCCTAAGGGCTGGGTTGCCCCAGGCCTGGGGCTCCCAAAGCCTAAGGGCTGGGTTGCCCCAGGCCTTGGGCTCCCAAAGCATAAGGTCTGGGGCGCCCCATTCCTGGGGCTCCCAAAGCATAAGGGCTGGGTTGCCCCAGACCTGGGGCTCCCAAAACCTAAGTGCTGGGGAGCCCCAGGCCTGGGGCTCCCTAAGCCTAAGTGCTGGGGCGCCCCAGGCCAGGGGCTCCCTAAGTCTAACAGCTGGGACTCACAAGCCCTGGGGCTCCCTAAGACTAAGGGCTGGGGCGCCCCATTCCTGGGACTCCCTAAGCATAAGGGCTGGGGCGCCCCAGGCCTGGTGCTCCCAAACCCTAAGGGCTGGTGCGCCCCAGGCCTGGGGCTCCCAAAACCTAAGGACTGGGGCGCCCCAGGCCTGGGGCTCCGAAAGCCTAATGGCTGGGGCACCCCAGGCCTCGGGCTCCCAAAGTCTAAGGGCTGGGACGCCCCAGGTCTGGGGCTAACTAAGCCTAAGGGCTGGGGCACCCCAGACCTGGGGCTCCCAAACCCTAAGGGTTGCGGCGTCCCAGGCCTTGGTCTTCCTAAGCCTAAGGGCTGTGGCACCCCAGGTCTGGGGCTCCCTAAGCCTAAGGGCTGGGGCGCCCAAGGCCTGGGGCTCCAAAAGCCTAAAAGCTGGGGTGCCCCAATCCTGGGTCTCCCAAAGCCTAAGGGCTGGGGTGCCCCAGGCCATGGGCCCCCTAAGCCTAAGGCCTGGGGCACCCCAGGCCTGGGGCTCCCAAAGCCTAAGGGCTGGGTTGCCCCAGGCCTGGGGCTCCCAAAGCCTAAGGGCTGGGGAGCCCCATTCCTGGGGCTCCCAAAGCATAAGGGCTGGGGCGCACCAGGCCTGGGGCTCCCAAAGCCTAAAGTATGGGGCGGCCCAGGCAGGGACTCCCTAAGACTAAGGGCTGGAGCAACCCAGGGCTGGGGAGTCCCTGGCCTGTGGCTCCCTAAGCCTAAGGGCTGGGGAGCCCCAGGCTTGGGGCCCCCAAAATCTAAGGGCTAGGGCGTCCCAGGCCTTGGGCTCCCAAAGTCTAAGGGCTGGGGCGCCCCAGGCCAGGGGCTCCCTAAGTCTAATAGCTGGGACTCACAAGCCCTTGGGTTCCCTAAGCCTAAGGGCTGGGGCGCCCCAGGCCTGGGATCCCAAAGCCTAAGGGTGGAGGTTCCCCAGGCCTGGGGCTCCCAAACCTACGGGCTGGGGCGTTACAGGCCTGGGGCTCCCAAATACTAAGGGCTAAGGCGCCCCAGGCCTGGGGCCCCCTAAGCCTAAGGGCTGGAGCGCCCTAGGCCTTAGGCTCTCAAAGCCTAAAGGCTTGGGTGCCCCAGGCCTGGGGCTCACAAAGCCTAAGGGTGGGTGCACCCCAGCCCTGGGGCTCCCAAAGCTTAAGGACTGGTGAACCCCAGCCCTGGGGCTCCCAAACTTAAGGGCTGTGGCGTCCCACGTCTGGGGTTACCTAAGCCTAAGGGCTGGTGCGTCCCAGGGCTGGGGATCACAAAGCCTAAGAGCTGGGGCGCCACAGGCCTGGGGCTTCCAAAGACTATGGGCTGGGGGGCCCCAGGCCTGGGGCTCCCAAAGCCTAAGGGCTGGGGCGCCCCAGGCCTGGGGCTCCCAAAGCCTAAGGTTGGTGCGCCCAAGCCTGGGGCTCCCAAAGCTTAAGGGCCCGGGCGCCACAAGCCTTGCGCTCCCAAAGCCTAAGGGCTGGGGCACCCCAGGCCTGTGGCTGGCTAAGCCTAAGGGCTGGGGAGCCCCAGGCCTGGGGCTTCCAAATCCTATGGGCTGGGGCGTCTCAGGCCTGTGGATCCCATAGCCTAAGGGCTGGGGCGCCCCAGGCCATGGGCCGCCTAAGCCTAAGGGCTGGGGCGCCCCAGACCTGGGGCTCCCAAAGCCTAAGGGCTGGGGTACCCTAGGCCTGGGGCTCCCAAAGCCTAAGGGCTGGGGCGACCCAGGCCTGGGATTCCAATGCCTAAGAGCTGGGGCGCCCCAGGTTTGGGGCTACCTAAGCTTAAGGGCTGGGGCGCCCCTAGCCTGGGGCTTCCAAATCCTATGGGGTGGGGCGTCTCAGGCCTGTGGTTCCCATGGCCTAAGGGCTGGGGCGCCCCAGGCCATGGGCCCCCTAAGCCTAAGGGCTGGGGCGCCCCAGGCCTGGGGCTCCCAAAGCCTATGGGCTGGGGCACCGCAGGCTTGGGGCTCCCAAAGCCTAAGGACTGGGACGCCCCAGGCCTGGGGCTAACTAAGCCTAAGGGCTGGGGCATCCCAGACCTGGGACTCCCAAATCCTAAGGGCTAGGGCGTCCCAGGCCTTGGTCTCCATAAGCCTAAGTGCTGCGGCGCCCCAGGTCTGGGGCTACCTAAGCCTAAGGGCTGGGGCGCCCAAGGCCTTGGGCTCCAAAAGCCTAAGGGCTGGGGAACCCCAATCCTGGGTCTCCAAAAGCCTAAGGGCTGGGGCGCCCCAGGCCTGGGATCCCAAACCTAAGGGTGGGGGTTCCCCAGGCCTGGGGCTCCCAAAGCCTATGCGCAGGGGCAACCCAGGCCTTGGGCACCCAAAGCCTAAGGGCTGGGGCAACCCAGGCCTGGGGATCCCAAAGCCTAATGGATGGGGCGCCCCAGGCCTGGTGCTCCCTAAGACTAAGGGATGGGTGCACCAGGCCTGGGGTTCCAAAGCCTAAGGGCTGGGACGCCCCAGGTTTGGGGCTACGTAAGCCTAAGGGTTGGGGCGCCACAAGCCTGGGGATTCTAAATCCTATGCGCTGGAGCGTCCCAGGCCTGGGGATCCCAAAGCCTAAGGGCTGGGGCGCCCCAGGCCTGGGGTTCCAATGCCTAAGGGCTGGCGCGCCCCAGGTTTGGGGCTATCTAAGCCTAAGGGCTTGGGCGCCCAAGGCCTGGGGCTTCCAAATCCTATGGGCTGGGGTGTCGCAGGCCTGGTGATCCCAAGCCTAAAGGCTGGGGTGCCCCCGGCCTGGGGCTCCCTAAGTCTAAGGGCAGGGGCGTCCCAGGCCTGGGATCCCAAAGCCTAAGGGTAGGGGTTCCCCAGGCCTGGAGCTCCCAAAACCTACGGGCTGGGGCGTTCCAGGCCTGGGGCTCCCAAATACTAAGGGCTAAGGCGCCCCAGGCCTGGGGCTCAAAAAGACTAAGGGATGGAGTGCCCCAGGCCTGAGGCTCCCAAAGCCTAAGGGTGGGTGCACCCCAGCCCTGGGGCTCCCAAAGCTTAAGGGTTGGTGTACACCAGCCCTAGGGCTCCCAAACTTAAGGGCTGTGGCGTCCCACGTCTGGGGTTACCTAAGCCTAAGGGCTGGGGCGTCCCAGGGCTGGGGATCACAAAGCCTAAGAGCTGGGGCGCCACAGGCCTGGGGCTCCCAAAGACTATGGGATTGGGGGCCCCAGGCCTGGGGCTCCCAAAGCCTAAGGGCTGGGGCGCCCCAGGCCTAGGACTCCCAAAGCCTAAGGTTGGGGTGCCCCAAGCCTGGGGCTCCCAAAACTTAAGGGCCGGGGCACCACAAGCCTTGCGCTACCAAAGCCTAAGGGCTGGGGCGCCCCAGGCCTGTGGCTCACTAAGCCTAAGGGCTGGGGCACCCCGGGCCTGGTGCTCCCTAAGTCTAAGGGCTGGATGCACCAGGCCTGGGGCTCCCAAAGCCTAAGGGCTGGGGCGACCCAGGCCTGGGATCCCAATGCCTAAGAGCTGGGGCGCCCCAGGTTTGGGGCTACCTAAGCCTAAGGGCTGGGGCACCCCAGGCCTGGGGCTTCCAAATCCTATGGCCTGGGACGTCTCAGGCCTGTGGATCCCATAGCCGAAGGGCTGGGGCACCCCAGGCCTTGGCCCCCTAAGCCTAAGGGCTGGGGCGCCCCAGGCCTGGGGCTCCCAAAGCCTAAGGGCGGGGGCACCCCAGGCCTGGGGCTCCAAAAGCCTAAGGGCTGGCGCGACCCAGGCCTGGGATTCCAATGCCTAAGAGCTGGGGTGCTCCAGGTTTGGGGCTACCTAAGCCTAAGGGCTGGGGCGCCCCAAGCCTGGGGCTTCCAAATCCTATGGGCTGGGGCGTCTCAGGCCTGTGGATCCCATAGCCTAAGGGCTGGGGCGCCCCAGGCCATGGGCCCCCTAAGCCTAAGGGCTGGGGCGCCCCAGGCCTGGGGCTCCCAAAGCCTAAGGGCTGGGGTAACCCAGGCCTGGGGCTCCCAAAGCCTAAGGGCTGGGACGCCCCAGGCCTGGGGCTAACTAAGCCTAAGGTCTTGGGCACCCCAAACCTGGGGCTCCCAAACCCTAAGGTATAGGGCGTCCCAAGCCTTGGTCTCCCTAAGCCTAAGGGCTGCGGCGCCCCAGGTGTGGGGCTCCCTAAGCCTAAGGGCTCGGGCACCCAAGGCCTTGGGCTCCAAAAGCCTAAGGGCTGGGGCGCCCCAATCCTGGGTCTCCCCAAGCCTAAGGGCTGGGGCGCCCCAGGCCATGGGTCCCCTAACCCTAAGGGCTGGGGCGCCCCAGGCCTGGGGTTCCCAAAGCCTAAGGGCTGGGGCACCCCAGGCCTGGGGCTCCCAAAGATTATGGGCTGGGGCAACCCAGGCCTGGGGCTCCCAAAGCCTAAGGGATAGGGCGTCCCAGGCCTGGTGCTCCTTAAGACTAAGGGATGGGTGCACCAGGCCTGGGGTTCCAAAACCTAAGGGCTGGGGCGCCCCCGGTTTGGGGCTACCTAAGCCTAAGGTTTGGGGCGCCCCAGGCCTGGGGCTTCCAAATCCTATTGGCTGGGGCATCCCAGGCCTGGGGATCCCAAAGCCTAAGGGTTGGGGAGCCCCAGGCCAGGGGCTCCTTAAGCCTAAGGGCTGAGGCGCCCCAGGCCTGGGGCTCCCAAAACCTAAGGTCTGGGGCGACCCTGGCCTGGGGCTCCCATAGCCTAAGGGCTGGGGCGCCCCAAGCCTGGGGCTCCCAAAGCCTAAGGGCGGGGGCACCCCAGGCCTGGGGCTCCAAAAGCCTAAGGGCTGGCGCGACCCAGGCCTGGGATTCCAATGCCTAAGAGCTGGGGTGCTCCAGGTTTGGGGCTACCTAAGCCTAAGGGCTGGGGCGCCCCAAGCCTGGGGCTTCCAAATCCTATGGGCTGGGGCGTCTCAGGCCTGTGGATCCCATAGCCTAAGGGCTGGGACGCCCCAGGCCTGGGGCTCCCAAAGCCTAAGGGCTGGGGTACCCCAGGCCTGGGGCTCCCAAAGCCTAAGGGCTGGGACGCCCCAGGCCTGGGGCTAACTAAGCCTAAGGTCTTGGGCACCCCAGACCTGGGGCTCCCAAACCCTAAGGTCTAGGGCGTCCCAGGCCTTGGTCTCCCTAAGCCTAAGGGCTGCGGCGCCCCAGGTGTGGGGCTCCCTAAGCCTAAGGGCTCGGGCACCCAAGGCCTTGGGCTCCAAAAGCCTAAGGGCTGGGGCGCCCCAGGCCATGGGTCCCCTAACCCTAAGGGCTTGGGCGCCCCAGGCCTGGGGCTCGCAAAGCCTAAGGGATGGGACACCCCAGGCCTGGGGCTCCCAAAGCGTAAGGGCGGGGGCACCCCTGGCCTGGGTCTCCCAAAGCCTAAGGGCTAGGGCGGCCCAGGTTGGGGCTCCCTAATCCTAAGTGCTGGGGCGCCCCAGGCCAGGGACTCCCTAAGTCTAATAGCTGGGATTCACAAGCCCTGGCGCTCCCTAAGCCTAAGGGCTGTGGCGCCCCAGGTTTGGGGCTACCTAAGCCTAAGGGCTGGGACATCCCAGGCCATGGGTCCCCTAAGCCTAAGGGCTGGGGCGCCCCAATCCTGGGTCTCCCCAAGCCTAAGGGCTCGGGCACCCAAGGCCTTGGGCTCCAAAAGCCTAAGGGCTGGGGCGCCCCAATCCGGGGTCTCCCCAAGCCTAAGGGCTGGGGCACCCCAGGCCATGGGTCCCCTAACCCTAAGGGCTGGGGCGCCCCAGGCCTGGGGCTCGCAAAGCCTAAGGGCTGGGACACCCCAGGCCTGGGGCTCCCAAAGCGTAAGGGCGGGGGCACCCCTGGCCTGGGGCTCCCTAAGCCTAAGTGCTGGGGCGCCCCAGGCCAGGGGCTCCCTAAGTCTAACAGCTGGGACTCACAAGCCCTGGGGCTCCCTAAGACTAAGGGCTGGGGCGCCCCATTCCTGGGACTCCCTAAGCATAAGGGCTGGGGCGCCCCAGGCCTGGTGCTCCCAAACCCTAAGGGCTGGTGCGCCCCAGGCCTGGGGCTCCCAAAACCTAAGGACTGGGGCGCCCCAGGCCTGGGGCTCCGAAAGCCTAATGGCTGGGGCACCCCAGGCCTCGGGCTCCCAAAGTCTAAGGGCTGGGACGCCCCAGGTCTGGGGCTAACTAAGCCTAAGGGCTGGGGCACCCCAGACCTGGGGCTCCCAAACCCTAAGGGTTGCGGCGTCCCAGGCCTTGGTCTTCCTAAGCCTAAGGGCTGTGGCACCCCAGGTCTGGGGCTCCCTAAGCCTAAGGGCTGGGGCGCCCAAGGCCTGGGGCTCCAAAAGCCTAAAAGCTGGGGTGCCCCAATCCTGGGTCTCCCAAAGCCTAAGGGCTGGGGTGCCCCAGGCCATGGGCCCCCTAAGCCTAAGGCCTGGGGCACCCCAGGCCTGGGGCTCCCAAAGCCTAAGGGCTGGGTTGCCCCAGGCCTGGGGCTCCCAAAGCCTAAGGGCTGGGGAGCCCCATTCCTGGGGCTCCCAAAGCATAAGGGCTGGGGCGCACCAGGCCTGGGGCTCCCAAAGCCTAAAGTATGGGGCGGCCCAGGCAGGGACTCCCTAAGACTAAGGGCTGGAGCAACCCAGGGCTGGGGAGTCCCTGGCCTGTGGCTCCCTAAGCCTAAGGGCTGGGGAGCCCCAGGCTTGGGGCCCCCAAAATCTAAGGGCTAGGGCGTCCCAGGCCTTGGGCTCCCAAAGTCTAAGGGCTGGGGCGCCCCAGGCCAGGGGCTCCCTAAGTCTAATAGCTGGGACTCACAAGCCCTTGGGTTCCCTAAGCCTAAGGGCTGGGGCGCCCCAGGCCTGGGATCCCAAAGCCTAAGGGTGGAGGTTCCCCAGGCCTGGGGCTCCCAAACCTACGGGCTGGGGCGTTACAGGCCTGGGGCTCCCAAATACTAAGGGCTAAGGCGCCCCAGGCCTGGGGCCCCCTAAGCCTAAGGGCTGGAGCGCCCTAGGCCTTAGGCTCTCAAAGCCTAAAGGCTTGGGTGCCCCAGGCCTGGGGCTCACAAAGCCTAAGGGTGGGTGCACCCCAGCCCTGGGGCTCCCAAAGCTTAAGGACTGGTGAACCCCAGCCCTGGGGCTCCCAAACTTAAGGGCTGTGGCGTCCCACGTCTGGGGTTACCTAAGCCTAAGGGCTGGTGCGTCCCAGGGCTGGGGATCACAAAGCCTAAGAGCTGGGGCGCCACAGGCCTGGGGCTTCCAAAGACTATGGGCTGGGGGGCCCCAGGCCTGGGGCTCCCAAAGCCTAAGGGCTGGGGCGCCCCAGGCCTGGGGCTCCCAAAGCCTAAGGTTGGTGCGCCCAAGCCTGGGGCTCCCAAAGCTTAAGGGCCCGGGCGCCACAAGCCTTGCGCTCCCAAAGCCTAAGGGCTGGGGCACCCCAGGCCTGTGGCTGGCTAAGCCTAAGGGCTGGGGAGCCCCAGGCCTGGGGCTTCCAAATCCTATGGGCTGGGGCGTCTCAGGCCTGTGGATCCCATAGCCTAAGGGCTGGGGCGCCCCAGGCCATGGGCCGCCTAAGCCTAAGGGCTGGGGCGCCCCAGACCTGGGGCTCCCAAAGCCTAAGGGCTGGGGTACCCTAGGCCTGGGGCTCCCAAAGCCTAAGGGCTGGGGCGACCCAGGCCTGGGATTCCAATGCCTAAGAGCTGGGGCGCCCCAGGTTTGGGGCTACCTAAGCTTAAGGGCTGGGGCGCCCCTAGCCTGGGGCTTCCAAATCCTATGGGGTGGGGCGTCTCAGGCCTGTGGTTCCCATGGCCTAAGGGCTGGGGCGCCCCAGGCCATGGGCCCCCTAAGCCTAAGGGCTGGGGCGCCCCAGGCCTGGGGCTCCCAAAGCCTATGGGCTGGGGCACCGCAGGCTTGGGGCTCCCAAAGCCTAAGGACTGGGACGCCCCAGGCCTGGGGCTAACTAAGCCTAAGGGCTGGGGCATCCCAGACCTGGGACTCCCAAATCCTAAGGGCTAGGGCGTCCCAGGCCTTGGTCTCCATAAGCCTAAGTGCTGCGGCGCCCCAGGTCTGGGGCTACCTAAGCCTAAGGGCTGGGGCGCCCAAGGCCTTGGGCTCCAAAAGCCTAAGGGCTGGGGAACCCCAATCCTGGGTCTCCAAAAGCCTAAGGGCTGGGGCGCCCCAGGCCTGGGATCCCAAACCTAAGGGTGGGGGTTCCCCAGGCCTGGGGCTCCCAAAGCCTATGCGCAGGGGCAACCCAGGCCTTGGGCACCCAAAGCCTAAGGGCTGGGGCAACCCAGGCCTGGGGATCCCAAAGCCTAATGGATGGGGCGCCCCAGGCCTGGTGCTCCCTAAGACTAAGGGATGGGTGCACCAGGCCTGGGGT
This sequence comes from Tenrec ecaudatus, assembly GCF_050624435.1. Taxonomy (NCBI): domain Eukaryota; kingdom Metazoa; phylum Chordata; class Mammalia; order Afrosoricida; family Tenrecidae; genus Tenrec; species Tenrec ecaudatus. Next base: position 127,591,042 of record NC_134533.1, on the reverse strand, counting down.
TCCAAAGCCTAAGGGCTGGGACGCCCCAGGTTTGGGGCTACGTAAGCCTAAGGGTTGGGGCGCCACAAGCCTGGGGATTCTAAATCCTATGCGCTGGAGCGTCCCAGGCCTGGGGATCCCAAAGCCTAAGGGCTGGGGCGCCCCAGGCCTGGGGTTCCAATGCCTAAGGGCTGGCGCGCCCCAGGTTTGGGGCTATCTAAGCCTAAGGGCTTGGGCGCCCAAGGCCTGGGGCTTCCAAATCCTATGGGCTGGGGTGTCGCAGGCCTGGTGATCCCAAGCCTAAAGGCTGGGGTGCCCCCGGCCTGGGGCTCCCTAAGTCTAAGGGCAGGGGCGTCCCAGGCCTGGGATCCCAAAGCCTAAGGGTAGGGGTTCCCCAGGCCTGGAGCTCCCAAAACCTACGGGCTGGGGCGTTCCAGGCCTGGGGCTCCCAAATACTAAGGGCTAAGGCGCCCCAGGCCTGGGGCTCAAAAAGACTAAGGGATGGAGTGCCCCAGGCCTGAGGCTCCCAAAGCCTAAGGGTGGGTGCACCCCAGCCCTGGGGCTCCCAAAGCTTAAGGGTTGGTGTACACCAGCCCTAGGGCTCCCAAACTTAAGGGCTGTGGCGTCCCACGTCTGGGGTTACCTAAGCCTAAGGGCTGGGGCGTCCCAGGGCTGGGGATCACAAAGCCTAAGAGCTGGGGCGCCACAGGCCTGGGGCTCCCAAAGACTATGGGATTGGGGGCCCCAGGCCTGGGGCTCCCAAAGCCTAAGGGCTGGGGCGCCCCAGGCCTAGGACTCCCAAAGCCTAAGGTTGGGGTGCCCCAAGCCTGGGGCTCCCAAAACTTAAGGGCCGGGGCACCACAAGCCTTGCGCTACCAAAGCCTAAGGGCTGGGGCGCCCCAGGCCTGTGGCTCACTAAGCCTAAGGGCTGGGGCACCCCGGGCCTGGTGCTCCCTAAGTCTAAGGGCTGGATGCACCAGGCCTGGGGCTCCCAAAGCCTAAGGGCTGGGGCGACCCAGGCCTGGGATCCCAATGCCTAAGAGCTGGGGCGCCCCAGGTTTGGGGCTACCTAAGCCTAAGGGCTGGGGCACCCCAGGCCTGGGGCTTCCAAATCCTATGGCCTGGGACGTCTCAGGCCTGTGGATCCCATAGCCGAAGGGCTGGGGCACCCCAGGCCTTGGCCCCCTAAGCCTAAGGGCTGGGGCGCCCCAGGCCTGGGGCTCCCAAAGCCTAAGGGCGGGGGCACCCCAGGCCTGGGGCTCCAAAAGCCTAAGGGCTGGCGCGACCCAGGCCTGGGATTCCAATGCCTAAGAGCTGGGGTGCTCCAGGTTTGGGGCTACCTAAGCCTAAGGGCTGGGGCGCCCCAAGCCTGGGGCTTCCAAATCCTATGGGCTGGGGCGTCTCAGGCCTGTGGATCCCATAGCCTAAGGGCTGGGGCGCCCCAGGCCATGGGCCCCCTAAGCCTAAGGGCTGGGGCGCCCCAGGCCTGGGGCTCCCAAAGCCTAAGGGCTGGGGTAACCCAGGCCTGGGGCTCCCAAAGCCTAAGGGCTGGGACGCCCCAGGCCTGGGGCTAACTAAGCCTAAGGTCTTGGGCACCCCAAACCTGGGGCTCCCAAACCCTAAGGTATAGGGCGTCCCAAGCCTTGGTCTCCCTAAGCCTAAGGGCTGCGGCGCCCCAGGTGTGGGGCTCCCTAAGCCTAAGGGCTCGGGCACCCAAGGCCTTGGGCTCCAAAAGCCTAAGGGCTGGGGCGCCCCAATCCTGGGTCTCCCCAAGCCTAAGGGCTGGGGCGCCCCAGGCCATGGGTCCCCTAACCCTAAGGGCTGGGGCGCCCCAGGCCTGGGGTTCCCAAAGCCTAAGGGCTGGGGCACCCCAGGCCTGGGGCTCCCAAAGATTATGGGCTGGGGCAACCCAGGCCTGGGGCTCCCAAAGCCTAAGGGATAGGGCGTCCCAGGCCTGGTGCTCCTTAAGACTAAGGGATGGGTGCACCAGGCCTGGGGTTCCAAAACCTAAGGGCTGGGGCGCCCCCGGTTTGGGGCTACCTAAGCCTAAGGTTTGGGGCGCCCCAGGCCTGGGGCTTCCAAATCCTATTGGCTGGGGCATCCCAGGCCTGGGGATCCCAAAGCCTAAGGGTTGGGGAGCCCCAGGCCAGGGGCTCCTTAAGCCTAAGGGCTGAGGCGCCCCAGGCCTGGGGCTCCCAAAACCTAAGGTCTGGGGCGACCCTGGCCTGGGGCTCCCATAGCCTAAGGGCTGGGGCGCCCCAAGCCTGGGGCTAACTAAGCCTAAGGGCTGGGGCACCCCAGACCTGGGGCTCCCAAAACGTAAGGGCTGGGGCGTCCCAGGCCTTGGTCTCCCTAAGCCTAAGGGCTAGGGCTCCCTAAGCCTAAGATTTGAGGCGCCCAAGACCGGGGGCTCCAAAAGCCTAAGGGCTGGGTTGTCCCAGGCCTGGGGCTCCCAAAGCCTAAAGGCTGGGTTGCCCCAGGCCTGGGGCTCCCAAAGCATAAGGTCTGGGGCGCCCCATTCCTGGGGCTCCCAAAGCATAAGGGCTGGATGCACCAGGCCTTGGGCTCCCAAAGCCTAAGGGCTGGGGCGACCCAGGCCTGGATCCCAATGCCTAAAAGCTGGGGCACCCCAGGTTTGGGGCTACCTAAGCCTAAGGGCTGGGGCGCCCCAGGCCTGGGGCTTCCAAATCCTATGGGCTGGGACGTCTCAGGCCTGTGGATCCCATAGCCGAAGGGCTGGGTCACCCCAGGCCATTGGCCCCCTAAGCCTAAGGGCTGGGGCGCCCCAGGCCTGGGGCTCCCAAAGCCTAAGGGCGGGGGCACCCCAGGCCTGGGGCTCCAAAAGCCTAAGGGCTGGCGCGACCCAGGCCTGGGATTCCAATGCCTAAGAGCTGGGGTGCTCCAGGTTTGGGGCTACCTAAGCCTAAGGGCTGGGGCGCCCCAAGCCTGGGGCTTCCAAATCCTATGGGCTGGGGCGTCTCAGGCCTGTGGATCCCATAGCCTAAGGGCTGGGACGCCCCAGGCCTGGGGCTCCCAAAGCCTAAGGGCTGGGGTACCCCAGGCCTGGGGCTCCCAAAGCCTAAGGGCTGGGACGCCCCAGGCCTGGGGCTAACTAAGCCTAAGGTCTTGGGCACCCCAGACCTGGGGCTCCCAAACCCTAAGGTCTAGGGCGTCCCAGGCCTTGGTCTCCCTAAGCCTAAGGGCTGCGGCGCCCCAGGTGTGGGGCTCCCTAAGCCTAAGGGCTCGGGCACCCAAGGCCTTGGGCTCCAAAAGCCTAAGGGCTGGGGCGCCCCAGGCCATGGGTCCCCTAACCCTAAGGGCTTGGGCGCCCCAGGCCTGGGGCTCGCAAAGCCTAAGGGATGGGACACCCCAGGCCTGGGGCTCCCAAAGCGTAAGGGCGGGGGCACCCCTGGCCTGGGTCTCCCAAAGCCTAAGGGCTAGGGCGGCCCAGGTTGGGGCTCCCTAATCCTAAGTGCTGGGGCGCCCCAGGCCAGGGACTCCCTAAGTCTAATAGCTGGGATTCACAAGCCCTGGCGCTCCCTAAGCCTAAGGGCTGTGGCGCCCCAGGTTTGGGGCTACCTAAGCCTAAGGGCTGGGACATCCCAGGCCATGGGTCCCCTAAGCCTAAGGGCTGGGGCGCCCCAATCCTGGGTCTCCCCAAGCCTAAGGGCTCGGGCACCCAAGGCCTTGGGCTCCAAAAGCCTAAGGGCTGGGGCGCCCCAATCCGGGGTCTCCCCAAGCCTAAGGGCTGGGGCACCCCAGGCCATGGGTCCCCTAACCCTAAGGGCTGGGGCGCCCCAGGCCTGGGGCTCGCAAAGCCTAAGGGCTGGGACACCCCAGGCCTGGGGCTCCCAAAGCGTAAGGGCGGGGGCACCCCTGGCCTGGGTCTCCCAAAGCCTAAGGGCTAGGGCGGCCCAGGTTGGGGCTCCCAAATCCTAAGTGCTGGGGAGCCCCAGGCCTGGGGCTCCCTAAGCCTAATGGCTGGGGCGCCCCAGGCCTGGGGCTCCCAAAGCCTAAGGGCTTGGGCACCTCAGGCCTGGGGTTCCCAAAGCCTAAGTGTTGGGGCGCCCCAGGCCTGGGGCTCCCAAAGCCTAAGGGCTGGGGTGCCCCAGTCCTGGGGCTCCCAAAGACTAAGGGATAGGGCGGCCCAGGCCTGGGGCTCCCTAAGACTAAGGGCTTGTGCGCCCCATGCCTTGTGCTCCCTAAGATTAAGGGGTGGGTGCACCAGGCTTGGGGCTCCCAAAGCCTAAGGGCTGGGGCACCCAAACCTGGGGCTCCCTAATCCTAAGTGCTGGGGCACCACAGGCCAGGGGCTCCCTAAGTCTAATAGCTGGGATTCACAAGCCCTGGGGCTCCCAAAGCCTAAGGACTGGGGCACCCTTGGTTTGGGGCTACCTAAGCCTAAGGGCTGGGGCTCCCCAGGCCTGGGGATCCCAAGGCCTAACGGCTGGGGCGCCCCAGGCCAGGGGCTCCCAAAACCTAAGGCCTGGGGACCCCAGGCCAGGGGATCCCAAAGCTTAAGAGCTGGGGCTCCACAGGCCTTGCGCTCCCAAAGCCTAAGGGCTGGGGGGCCAAAGCCTGGGGCTCCCTAATCCTAAGTGATGGGGCGCCCCAGGCCAGGGACTCCCTAAGTCTAATAGCTGGGATTCACAAGCCCTGGCGCTCCCTAAGCCTAAGGGCTGGGGCGCCCCAGGTTTGGGGCTACCTAAGCCTAAGGGCTGGGACATCCCAGGCCATGGGTCCCCTAAGCCTAAGGGCTGGGGCGCCCCAATCCTGGGTCTCCCCAAGCCTAAGGGCTCGGGCACCCAAGGCCTTGGGCTCCAAAAGCCTAAGGGCTGGGGCGCCCCAATCCGGGGTCTCCCCAAGCCTAAGGGCTGGGGCACCCCAGGCCATGGGTCCCCTAACCCTAAGGGCTGGGGCGCCCCAGGCCTGGGGCTCGCAAAGCCTAAGGGCTGGGACACCCCAGGCCTGGGGCTCCCAAAGCGTAAGGGCGGGGGCACCCCTGGCCTGGGTCTCCCAAAGCCTAAGGGCTAGGGCGGCCCAGGTTGGGGCTCCCAAATCCTAAGTGCTGGGGAGCCCCAGGCCTGGGGCTCCCTAAGCCTAATGGCTGGGGCGCCCCAGGCCTGGGGCTCCCAAAGCCTAAGGGCTTGGGCACCTCAGGCCTGGGGTTCCCAAAGCCTAAGTGTTGGGGCGCCCCAGGCCTGGGGCTCCCAAAGCCTAAGGGCTGGGGTGCCCCAGTCCTGGGGCTCCCAAAGACTAAGGGATAGGGCGGCCCAGGCCTGGGGCTCCCTAAGACTAAGGGCTTGTGCGCCCCATGCCTGGTGCTCCCTAAGATTAAGGGGTGGGTGCACCAGGCTTGGGGCTCCCAAAGCCTAAGGGCTGGGGCACCCAAACCTGGGGCTCCCTAATCCTAAGTGCTGGGGCACCACAGGCCAGGGGCTCCCTAAGTCTAATAGCTGGGATTCACAAGCCCTGGGGCTCCCAAAGCCTAAGGACTGGGGCGTCCCAGGCCTGGGGCTCCCAAAGACTAAGGGCTGGGGCGCCCCAGGCCTGGGGTTCCTAAGCCTAAGGGCTGGGGCGCCCTTGGTTTGGGGCTACCTAAGCCTAAGGGCTGGGGCTCCCCAGGCCTGGGGATCCCAAGGCCTAACGGCTGGGGCGCCCCAGGCCAGGGGCTCCCAAAACCTAAGGACTGGGGCGCCCCAGGCCAGGGGATCCCAAAGCTTAAGAGCTGGGGCTCCACAGGCCTTGCGCTCCCAAAGCCTAAGGGCTGGGGGGCCAAAGCCTGGGGCTCCCTAATCCTAAGTGCTGGGGCGCCCCAGGCCAGGGACTCCCTAAGTCTAATAGCTGGGATTCACAAGCCCTGGCGCTCCCTAAGCCTAAGGGCTGGGGCGCCCCAGGTTTGGGGCTACCTAAGCCTAAGGGCTGGGACATCCCAGGCCATGGGTCCCCTAAGCCTAAGGGCTGGGGCGCCCCAATCCTGGGTCTCCCCAAGCCTAAGGGCTCGGGCACCCAAGGCCTTGGGCTCCAAAAGCCTAAGGGCTGGGGCGCCCCAATCCGGGGTCTCCCCAAGCCTAAGGGCTGGGGCACCCCAGGCCATGGGTCCCCTAACCCTAAGGGCTGGGGCGCCCCAGGCCTGGGGCTCGCAAAGCCTAAGGGCTGGGACACCCCAGGCCTGGGGCTCCCAAAGCGTAAGGGCGGGGGCACCCCTGGCCTGGGTCTCCCAAAGCCTAAGGGCTAGGGCGGCCCAGGTTGGGGCTCCCAAATCCTAAGTGCTGGGGAGCCCCAGGCCTGGGGCTCCCTAAGCCTAATGGCTGGGGTGCCCCAGGCCTGCGGCTCCCTACGCCTAAGGGCTGGTGCACCCCAGCCCTGGGGCTCCCAAAGCTTAAGGGCTGGGGTGCCCCAGGTCTGGGGCTACCTAAGCCTAAGGGCTGGGGCGCTCCAGGCCTGGGGCTCCCAAAACCTAACCGCTGGGGCGCCACAAGCCTGGGGCTCCCAAAACCTAAGGGCTGGGGCACCCCAGGCCTTCGGCTCCCAAAGCTTAAGGGCCGGGGCGCCACAGGCCTTGTGCTCCCAAAGACTAATGGATGTGGCGCGCCCGGCCTGGTGCTCCCTAAGTCTAAGGGATGGGTGCACCAGGCCTGGGGTTCCAAAGCCTAAGGGCTGGGGCGCCCCAGGTTTGGGGCTACCTAAGCATAAGGGTTGGGGCGCCCCAGGCCTGGGGCTTCCAAATCCTATGGGCTGTGGCGTCCCAGGCCTGGGGATACCAAAGCCTAAGGGCTGGGGCGCCCCAGGCTAGGGGTTCCCTAAGACTAAGGGCTGGGGCGCCCCAGGCCTGGGGCTCACAAAGCCTAAGGGCTTGGGCGCCCCAGTCCAGGGGCTTCCTAAGCTTAAGGGCTGGGGCCCCCCAGGCCTGGGGATCCCTAAGCCTAAGGGCTGGGGTGCCCCAAGCCTGGGGCTAACTAATCCTAAGGGCTTGGAGCACCCCAGACGTGGGTCTCCCAAACCCTAAGGGCTGCGGCGTCCCAGGCCTTGGTCTCCCTTAGCCGAAGGGCTGGGGCGCCCCAGGTCTGGGGCTCCCTAAACCTAAGGGCTGGGGCGCCCCAGGCCATGGGCCACGTAAGCCTAAGGGCTGGGGCGCCCCAGGCCTGGGGCTCCCAAAGCCTAAAGGATGGGGCGGCCCAGGCAGGGGCTCCCTAAGACTAAGGGCTGGAGCGACCCAGGGCTGGGGCGGCCATGGCCTGGGGCTCCCTAAGCCTAAGGGCTGGGGAGCCCCAGGCCTGGGGCTCCCAAAATCTAAGGGCTGAGGCGTCCCAGGCCTTGGGGTCCCAAAGTCTAAGGGCTGGGGCGCCCCAGGCAAGGGGCTCCCTAAGTCTAAGGGTTGGAGCGACCCAGGGCTGGGGCGGCACTGGCCTGGGGCTCCCTAAGCCTAAGGGCTGGGGCGCCCCAGGAAAGGGGCTCTCTAAGTCTAATAGCTGGGACTCACAAGGCCTTGGGTTCCCTAAGCCTAAGGTTTTGGGTGCCCCAGGCCTGGGGCTCCCAAAGCGTAAGGGCTGGGGAGCCCCAGCCCTCGGCCTCCCAAATCGTAAGGGCTAGGGCGCCCCATGTTGGGGCTCCCAAAGACTAAGGGATAGGGCGGCCCAGGCCTGGGGCTCCCTAAGACTAAGGGCTTGTGCGCCCCATGCCTGGTGCTCCCTAAGATTAAGGGGTGGGTGCACCAGGCTTGGGGCTCCCAAAACCTAAGGGCTGGGGCGCCCCAGGCCTTCGGCTCCCAAGCTTAAGGGCTGGGGCGCCCCAGGCGTCGGGCTCCCTAAGCCTAAGGCTGGGGCGCCCCAGGCTTGGGCTCCCAAAGGTTAAGGTTTGGGGCGCCTCAGGCCTGGTGCTCTCTAAGCCTAAGGGCTGGGGCACCCCAGGCCTGGTGCTCCCTAAGACTAAGGGATGGGTGCACCAAGCCTGGGGCTCACAAAGCCTAAAGGCTTGGGCGCCCCTGGCCTGGGGATCCCAAGCCTAAGGACTGGGGCGCCCCAGAACTGGCACTCCCTAAGCCTAAGGGCTGGGGAGCCCCAGGCCTGGGGCTCCTTAAGCCTAAAGGCTGGGTCGCCCCAGGACTGAGGCTCCCAAAATCTAAGGTCTGGGGAACCCCATGCTTGGGGCTCCGAAAGCTTAAGGGTTGGGGCGCCGCAGGCCTGGGGCTCTCTAAGCCTAAGGGCTGAGGCAACCCAGGCTGGGGCTCCCTAAGCCTAAGGCTGGGGCGCCCCAGGCCAGGGGCTCCCAAAGCTTAAGGGTTGGGGGGCCGCAGCCCTGGGGCTCTCTAAGCCTAAGGGCTGGGGCAACCCAGGCCTGGGGCTCCCTAAGCCTAAGGGCTGGGGCGCCCCAGGCCTGGGGCTCCCAAAGCCTATAGGCTGGGGCGCCCCAGGCCTGGGGCTCCCAAAGCCTAAGGGCTGGAGCGCCCCGGACCCGGGCTCCCAAAGCCTAAGGGCTGGGGCGCCCCAGTCCTGGTGCTCCCTAAGCCTAATGGCTGGGGTGCCCCAGGCCTGGGGCTCCCTACGGCTAAGGGCTGGTGCACCCCAGCCCTGGGGCTCCCAAAGCTTAAGGGCTGGGGTGCCCCAGGTCTGGGGCTACCTAAGCCTAAGGGCTGGGGCGCTCCAGGCCTGTGGCTCCCAAAGCCTAAGCGCTGGGGCGCCACAAGCCTGGGGCTCCCAAAACCTAAGGGCTGGGGCACCCCAGGCCTTCGGCTCCCAAAACTTAAGGGCTGGGGCGCGACAGGCCTTGCGCTCCCAAAGCCTAAGGGATGGGGCGCCCCCGGCCTGGTGCTCCCTAAGTCTAAGGGATGGGTGCACCAGGCCTGGGGTTCCAAAGCCTAAGGGCTGGGGCGCCCCAGGTTTGGGGCTACCTAAGCCTAATGGTTGGGGTGCCCCAGGCCTGGGGCTTCCAAATCCTATGGGCTGGGGCGTCCCAGGCCTGGGGATACCAAAGCCTAAGGGCTGGGACGCCCCAGGCCCGGGGCTCCCTAAGACTAAGGGATGGGGCGCTCCAGGCCTGGGGCTCGCAAAGCCTAAGGGCTTGGGCGCCCCAGTCCAGGGGCTTCGTAAGCTTAAGGGCTGAGGCCCCCCAGTCCTGGGGATCCCTAAGCCTAAGGGCTGGGGTGCCCCAAGCCTGTGTCTCTCAAAGCCTAAGGGCTGGGGCGCCCCAAGCCTGGGGCTAACTAAGCCTAAGGGCTGGGGCACCCCAGACCTGGGGCTCTCAAACTCTAAGGGCTGGGGCGTCCCAGGCCTTGGTCTCCCTGAGCCTAAGGGCTGGGGCTCCCTAAGCCTAAAGGTTGTGGCGCCCAAGGCCTGGGGCTCCAAAAGCCTAAGGGCTTGGGCGCCCCTGGTTGGGGCTCCCAAAACCTAAGTGCTGGGGAGCCCCGGGACTGGGGCTCCCTAAGCCTAAATGCTGGGGCGCCCCAGACCAGGGGCTCCCTAAGTCTAATAGCTGGGACTCACAAGCCCTGGGGATCCCTAAGACCAAGGGCTGGGGCGCCCCATGCCTGGGGCTCCCTAAGCATAAGGGCTGGGGCGCCCCAGGCCTGGGGCTCCCAAAGCCTAAAGCTGGGGCGACCCAGGCCTGGGGCTCTCAAAACCTATGGGCTGGGGCGCCCCAGGCCTGGGATTCCCAAAGCTTAATGGCTGGTACGCCCCAGGCCTGGGGCTAACTAAGCCTAAGGGCTGGTGCACCCCAGACCTGGGGCTCCCAAACCCTAAGGGCTGCGGCGTCACAGGCCTTGGTCTCCCTTAGCCGAAGGGCTGGGGCTCCCCAGGTCTGGGGCTCCCTAAGCCTAAGGGCTGGGGCACCCAAGGCCTGGGGCTCCAAAAGCCTAAGGGCTGGGGTGCCCCAATCCTGGGTCTCCCAAAGCCTAAGGTCTGGGCCGCCCCAGGCCATGGGCCCCCTAAGCCTAAGGGCTGGGGCGCCCCAGGCCTGGGGCTCCTAAAGCCTAAGGGCTGGGGCACACCAGGCCTAGGCCTCTCAAATCCTAAGGGCTAGGGCGCCCCAGGTTGGGGCTCCCAAATCCTAAGTGCTGGGGTGCCCCAGGCCTGGGGCTCCCTAAGCCTAAGTGCTGGGGCGCCCCTGCCAGGGGCTCCCTAAGTCTAATAGCTGGGACTCAAAAGCCCTCGGGCTCCCTAAGCCTAAGGGCTGGGGCGCCCCAGGCCTGGGGCTCCCGATGCCTAAGGGCAGCGGCGCGCCAGGCCTCGGGCTCCCTAAGCCTAATGGCTGGTGTGCCCCAGGCCTGGGGCTCCCTACGCCTAAGGTCTGATGCACCCCAGGCCTGGGGCTCCCAAAGCCTAAGAGCTGGGACGCCACAAGCCTGGGGCTCCTAAAACCTAAGGGCTGGGGGGCCCCAGGCCTTCGGCTCCCAAAGCTTAAAGGCTGGGGCGCCACAGGCGTGGGGCTCCCTAAGCTTAAGGCTGGGGCGCCCCAGGCTTGGGCTCCCAAAGCTTAAGGTTTGGGGCGCCGCAGGCCTGGGGCTCTCTAAGCCTAAAGGCTGGGGCGACCCTGGCCTGGGGATCCCAAGCCTAAGGACTGGGGCGCCCCAGAACTGGCACTCCCTAAGCCTAAGGGCTGGGGAGCCACATGCCTGGTGCTCCCTAAGATTAAGGGGTGGGTGCACCACGCTTGGGGCTCCCAAAGCCTAAGTGCTGGGGCGCTCCAGTCCAGGGGCTTTCTAAGCCTAAGTGCTGGGGCCCCCCAGGCCAGGGGCTCCCTAACTCTAATAGCTGGAACTCACAAGCCCTGGGGCTCCCTAAGCTTAAGGGCTCAGGCGCCCCAGGGCTGGGGTTCCAATGCCTAAGGGCTGGGGCACCCCAGGTTTGGGGCTACCTAAGCCTAAGGGCTGGGACGCTCCAGGCCATGGGCACCCTAAGCCTAAGGGCTGGGGCGCCCCAGGCCTGGGGCTCCCAAAGCCTAAGGACTGGGGCGTCCCAGGCCTGGGGCTCCCAAAGCCTAAGAGCTGGGGCGCCACAGGCCTGGGGCTAGCTTAGACTAAGGGCTGGGGGTCCCCAGGCCTGGGGTTCCCAAAGCCTAAGGGCTGGGGCGCCCCAGCCTGGGATCCCAAATCCTAAGGGAGGGGGTGCCCCAGGCCAAGGGCTCCCAAATACTAAGGGCTATGGCGCCCCAGAACTGGGGCTCCCTAAGCCTAAGGGCTGTAGTGCCCCAGCCCTGAGGCTCTCAAAGCTTAAGGGCTGGGGTGCCCCAGGCCTGGGGCTCCCAAAGCCTAAGGGCGGGTGCACCCCACCCCTGGGGCTCCCAAAGCTTAAGGGCTGGTGCACCCCAGCACTGGGGCTCCCAAAGCTTAAGAGCTGGAGCGTCCCAGGTCTGGCGCTACCAAAGCCTAAGGGCTGGGGCGCCCCAGGCCTGGGGCTCACAAAGCCTAAGAGCTGGGGAGCCACAGGCCGGGGGCTCCCAAAGACTATGGGCTGAGGGGCCCCAGGCCTGGGGCTCCCAAAGCCTAAGGGCTCGGGCGCCACAAGCCTTGCGCTCCCAAAGCCTAAAGGCTGGGGCGCAACTGGCCTGGGGGTCCATAAGCCTAAGGGCTGGGGCAACACAGGCGGGGTGCTTGCTAAGTATAAGGGTTAGGTGATCCAGGGCTGGGGCTCCCAAAGCCTAAGGGCTCGGGCGCCCCAGGCCTGGGGTTCCAATGCCTAAGGGCTGGGGCACCCCAGGTTTGGGGCTACCTAAGCCTAAGGGCTGGGACGCTCCAGGCCATGGGCCCCCTAAGCCTAAGGGCTTGGGCGCCCCAGGCCTGGGGCTCCCAAAGCCTAAGGGCTTGGGCACCTCAGGCCTGGGGTTCCCAAAGCCTAAGTGTTGGGGCGCCCCAGGCCTGGGGCTCCCAAAGCCTAAGGGCTGGGGTGCCCCAGTCCTGGGGCTCCCAAAGACTAAGGGATAGGGCGTCCCAGGCCTGGGGCTCCCTAAGACTAAGGGCTTGTGCGCCCCATGCCTGGTGCTCCCTAAGATTAAGGGGTGGGTGCACCAGGCTTTGGGCTCCCAAAGCCTAAGGGCTGGGGCACCCAAACCTGGGGCTCCCTAATCCTAAGTGCTGGGGCACCCCAGGCCAGGGGCTCCCTAAGTCTAATAGCTGGGATTCACAAGCCCTGGGGCTCCCAAAGCCTAAGGACTGGGGCGTCCCAGGCCTGGGGCTCCCAAAGACTAAGGGCTGGGGCGCCCCAGGCCTGGGGTTCCTAAGCCTAAGGGCTGGGGCGCCCTTGGTTTGGGGCTACCTAAGCCTAAGGGCTGGGGCGCCCCAGGCCTGTGGATCCCAAAGCCTAACGGCTGGGGCGCCCCAGGCCAGGGGCTCGCAAAACCTAAGGACTGGGGCGCCCCAGGCCAGGGGATCCCAAAGCTTAAGGGCTGGGGCTCCACAGGCCTTGCGCTCCCAAAGCCTAAGGGCTGGGGGGCCAAAGCCTGGGGCTCCCTAATTCTAAGTGCTGGGGCGCCCCAGGCCAGGGACTCCCTAAGTCTAATAGCTGGGATTCACAAGCCCTGGCGCTCCCTAAGCCTAAGGGCTGGGGCGCCCCAGGTTTGGGGCTACCTAAGCCTAAGGGCTGGGACATCCCAAACCATGGGTCCCCTAAGCCTAAGGGCTGGGGCGCCCCAGGCCTGGGGCTCCCAAAGCCTAAGGGCTTGGGCACCTCAGGCCTGGGGTTCCCAAAGCCTAAGTGCTGGGGCGCCCCAGGCCTGGGGCTCCCAAAGCCTAAGGGCTGGGGCGCCCCAGTCCTGGGGCTCCCAAAGCCAAAGGGATGGGGCGGCCCAGGCCTGGGGCTCCCAAAGCCTAAGGGTTGGGGCGGCCGAGGCCTGGGGCTCCCAAAGCCTAAGGTTGGGGCGCCCCGGGCTTGGGGCTCCTAAGCCTAAGGGTTGGGGCGTACCAGGCCTGTGGATTCCATAGCCTAAGGGCTGGGGCGCCCCAGGCCTGGGGCTCCCAAAACCTAAGGTTGGGGCGCCCCGGGCCTAGGGCTCCTAAGCTTAAGGGCTGGGGCTTCCCAGGCCTGGGGCTCCCTAAGCCTAAGGGCTTGGGCGCCCCTTGCCTGGTGCTCCCTAAGATTAAGGGGTGGGTGCACCACGCTTGGGGCTCCCAAAGCCTAAGTGCTGGGGCGCTCCAGGCCAGGGGCTCTCTAAGCCTAAGTGCTGGGGCCCCCCAGGCCAGGGGCTCCCTAAGTCTAAGAGCTGGGACTCACAAGCCCTGGGGCTCCCTAAGCTTAAGGGCTTGGGCGCCCCATGCCTGGTGCTCCCTAAGATTAAGGGGTGGGTGCACCAGGCTTGGGGCTCCCAAATTCTAAGTGCTGGGGTGCCCCAGGCTTGGGGCTCCCTCAGCCTAAGTGCTGGGGCGCCCCAGGCCAGGGACTCCCTAAGTCTAATAGTTGGGACTCACAAGCCCTGGGGCTCCCTAAGCCTAAGGGCTGGGGCGCCCCAGGCCTGGGGCTCCCAAAGCTTAAGGACTGGGGCGTCCCAGGCCTGGTGCTCCCTAAGACTAAGGGGTGGGTGCACCAGGCCTGGGGCTCCCAAAGCCTAAGAGCTAGGGCGCCCCAGGCCTGGGGTTCCTAAGCCTAAGGGCTGGGGCACCACAGGCCTTGCGCTCCGAAAGCCTAAGGGCTAGGGCGCCCCAGGCCTCGAGCTCCCTAAGCCTAAGGGCTGGGGCGCCACAGACCTGGTGCTCCTTATGTCTAATGGCAGGGTGCAACAGGCCTGGGGCTCCCAAAGCATAAGGGCTGGGGCGCCCCAGGCCTGGGGTTCCAATGCCTAAGAGCTGGGGCGCCCCAGGTTTGGGGCTACCTAAGCCTAAGGGCTGGGGCACCCCAGGCCTGGGGCTTACAAATCCTATGGGCTGGGGCGTCCCAGGCCAGAGGATCCCAAAGCCTAAGGGATGGGGCGCCCCAGGCCTTTAGCCCCCTAAGCCTAAGGGCTGGGGCAACCCAGGCGGGGTGCTCCCTAAGTAAAAGGGTTGGGTGATCCAGGCCTGGGGCTCCCAAAGCCTAAGGGCTCGGGCCCCCCAGGCCTGGGGTACCAATGCCTAAGGGCTGGGGCACCCCAGGTTTGGGGATACCTAAGCCTAAGGGCTGGGACGCTCCAGGCCATGGGCCCCCTAAGCCTAAGGGCTGGGGCGCCCCAGGCCTGGGGCTCCCAAAGCCTAAGGTCTTGGGCACCTCAGGCCTGGGGTTCCCAAAGCCTAAGTGCTGGGGCGCCCCAGGCCTGGGGCTCCCAAAGCCTAAGGGCTGGGGCGCCCCAGTCCTGGGGCTCCCAAAGCCTAAGGGATGGGGCGGCCCAGGTCTGGGGCTCCCTAAGACTAAGGGCTGGGGCGACCCAGGGCTGGGGCGGCCGAGGCCTGGGACTCCCAAAGCCTAAGGTTGGGGCTCCCGGGCTTGGGGCTCCTAAGCCTAAGGGCTGGGGCGTCCCAGGCCTGGGAATCCCATAGCCTAAGGGCTGGGGCGCCCCAGGCATGGGGCTCCCAAAACCTAAGGTTGGGGCGCTCTGGGCCTGGGGCTCCTAAGAGTAAGGGCTGGGGCGTCCCAGGCCTGGGGCTCCCTAAGCCTAAGGGCTTGTGCGCCCCATGCCTGGTACTCCCTAAGATTAAGGGGTGGGTGCAACAGGCTTGGGGCTCCCAAAGCCTAAGGGCTGGGGCACCCAAGCCTGGGGCTCCCTAATCCTAAGTGCTGGGGCGCCCCAGGCCAGGGGCTCCCTAAGTCTAATAGCTGGGACTCACAAGCCCTGGGGCACCCTAAGCCTAAGGGCTGGGGCGCCCCAGGCCTGGGGCTCCAAAAGCCTAAGGACTGGGGCGTCCCAGGCCTGGGGCTCCCAAAGCCTAAGGGCTGGGGCGCCCCAGGCCTGGGGTTCCTAAGCATAAGGGCTGGGGCGCCCTTGGTTTGGGGCTACCTAAGCCTAAGGGTTGGGGCGCCCCAGGCCTGTGGCTCCCAAAGCCTATGGGCTGGGGCGTTCCCGCCTGGGGATCCCAAAGCCTAACGGCTGGGGCGCCCCAGAACAGGGGCTCACTAAGCCTAAGGGCTGGGACACCCCAAGCCATGGGCCCCCTAAGCCTAAGGGCTGTGGCGCCCCAGACCTGGGGCTCCCAAAGCCTAAGGGCTTGGGCACCTCAGGCCTGGGGTTCCCAAAACCTAAGTGCTGGGGCGCCCCAGGCCTGGGGCTCCCAAAGCCTAAGGGCTGGGGCGCCCCAGTCCTGGGGCTCCCAAAGCCTAAGGGCTGGGGCACCCCAGGTTTGGGGCTAACTAAGCCTAAGGGCTGGTACATCCCAAACCATGGGTCCCCTAAGCCTAAGGGCTGTGGCGCCCCAGACCTGGGGCTCCCAAAGCCTAAGGGCTTGGGCACCTCAGGCCTGGGGTTCCCAAAGCCTAAGTGCTGGGGCGCCCCAGGCCTGGGGCTCCCAAAGCCTAAGGGCTGGGGCGCCCCCGTCCTGGGGCTCCCAAAGCCAAAGGGATGGGGCGGCCCAGGCCTGGGGCTCCCAAAGCCTAAGGGTTGGGGAGGCCGAGGCCTGGGGCTCCCAAAGCCTAAGGTTGGGGCGCCCCGGGCTTGGGGTTCCTAAGCCTAAGGGTTGGGGCGTACCAGGCCTGTGGATTCCATAGCCTAAGGGCTGGGGCGCCCCAGGCCTGGGGCTCCCAAAACCTAAGGTTGGGGCGCCCCGGGCCTAGGGCTCCTAAGCTTAAGGGCTGGGGCTTCCCAGGCCTGGGGCTCCCTAAGCCTAAGGGCTTGGGCGCCCCTTGCCTGGTGCTCCCTAAGATTAAGGGGTGGGTGCACCACGCTTGGGGCTCCCAAAGCCTAAGTGCTGGGGCGCTCCAGGCCAGGGGCTCTCTAAGCCTAAGTGCTGGGGCCCCCCTGGCCAGGGGCTCCCTAAGTCTAAGAGCTGGGACTCACAAGCCCTGGGGCTCCCTAAGTTTAAGGGCTTGGGCGCCCCATGCCTGGTGCTCCCTAAGATTAAGGGGTGGGTGCACCAGGCTTGGGGCTCCCAAATTCTAAGTGCTGGGGTGCCCCAGGCTTGGGGCTCCCTCAGCCTAAGTGCTGGGACGCCCCTGGCCAGGGGCTCCCTAAGTCTAATAGTTGGGACTCACAAGCCCTGGGGCTCCCTAAGCCTAAGGGCTGGGGCGCCCCAGGCCTGGGGCTCCCAAAGCCTAAGGACTGGGGCGTCCCAGGCCTGGTGCTCCCTAAGACTAAGGGGTGGGTGCACCAGGCCTGGGGCTCCCAAAGCCTAAGAGCTAGGGCGCCCCAGGCCTGGGGTTCCTAAGCCTAAGGGCTGGGGCGCCCTTGGTTTGGGGCTACCTAAGCCTAAGGGATGGGGCGCCTCAGAACAGGGGCTCCCTAAGCCTAAGGGTTGGGGCACCCCAGGCCAGGGGCTCCCAAAACCTAAGGACTGGGGCGCCCCAGGCAAGGTGCTCCCAAAGCTTAAGGGCTGGGGCGCCACAGGCCTTGCGCTCCGAAAGCCTAAGGGCTAGGGCGCCCCAGGCCTCGAGCTCCCTAAGCCTAAGGGCTGGGGCGCCACAGACCTGGTGCTCCTTATGTCTAATGGCTGGGTGCAACAGGCCTGGGGCTCCCAAAGCATAAGGGCTGGGGCGCCCCAGGCCTGGGGTTCCAATGCCTAAGAGCTGGGGCGCCCCAGGTTTGGGGCTACCTAAGCCTAAGGGCTGGGGCACCCCAGGCCTGGGGCTTACAAATCCTATGGGCTGGGGCGTCCCAGGCCAGGGGATCCCAAAGCCTAAGGGATGGGGCGCCCCAGGCCTTTAGCCCCCTAAGCCTAAGGGCTGGGGCAACCCAGGCGGGGTGCTCCCTAAGTAAAAGGGTTGGGTGATCCAGGCCTGGGGCTCCCAAAGCCTAAGGGCTCGGGCCCCCCAGGCCTGGGGTACCAATGCCTAAGGGCTGGGGCACCCCAGGTTGGGGGATACCTAAGCCTACGGGCTGGGACGCTCCAGGCCATGGGCCCCCTAAGCCTAAGGGCTGGGGCGCCCCAGGCCTGGGGCTCCCAAAGCCTAAGGTCTTGGGCACCTCAGGCCTGGGGTTCCCAAAGCCTAAGTGCTGGGGCGCCCCAGGCCTGGGGCTCCCAAAGCCTAAGGGCTGGGGCGCCCCAGTCCTGGGGCTCCCAAAGCCTAAGGGATGGGGCGGCCCAGGTCTGGGGTTCCCTAAGACTAAGGGCTGGGGCGACCCAGGGCTGGGGCGGCCGAGGCCTGGGACTCCCAAAGCCTAAGGTTGGGGCTCCCGGGCTTGGGGCTCCTAAGCCTAAGGGCTGGGGCGTCCCAGGCCTGGGAATCCCATAGCCTAAGGGCTGGGGCGCCCCAGGCATGGGGCTCCCAAAACCTAAGGTTGGGGCGCTCTGGGCCTGGGGCTCCTAAGAGTAAGGGCTGGGGCGTCCCAGGCCTGGGGCTCCCTAAGCCTAAGGGATTGTGCGCCCCATGCCTGGTGCTCCCTAAGATTAAGGGGTGGGTGCAACAGGCTTGGGGCTCCCAAAGCCTAAGGGCTGGGGCACCCAAGCCTGGGGCTCCCTAATCCTAAGTGCTGGGGCGCCCCAGGCCAGGGGCTCCCTAAGTCTAATAGCTGGGACTCACAAGCCCTGGGGCACCCTAAGCCTAAGGGCTGGGGCGCCCCAGGCCTGGGGCTCCAAAAGCCTAAGGACTGGGGCGTCCCAGGCCTGGGGCTCCCAAAGCCTAAGGGCTGGGGCGCCCCAGGCCTGGGGTTCCTAAGCATAAGGGCTGGGGCGCCCTTGGTTTGGGGCTACCTAAGCCTAAGGGTTGGGACGCCCCAGGCCTGTGGCTCCCAAAGCCTATGGGCTGGGGCGTTCCCGCCTGGGGATCCCAAAGCCTAACGGCTGGGGCGCCCCAGAACAGGGGCTCACTAAGCCTAAGGGCTGGGACACCCCAAGCCATGGGCCCCCTAAGCCTAAGGGCTGGGGCGCCCCAGACCTGGGGCTCCCAAAGCCTAAGGGCTTGGGCACCTCAGGCCTGGGGTTCCCAAAACCTAAGTGCTGGGGCGCCCCAGGCCTGGGGCTCCCAAAGCCTAAGGGCTGGGGCGCCCCAGTCCTGGGGCTCCCAAAGCCTAAGGGCTGGGGCGCCCCAGGTTTGGGGCTACCTAAGCCTAAGGGCTGGGACATCCCAAACCATGTGTCCCCTAAGCCTAAGGGCTGGGGCGCCCCAGGCCTGGGGCTCCCAAAGCCTAAGGGCTTGGGCACCTCAGGCCTGGGGTTCCCAAAGCCTAAGTGCTGGGGCGCCCCAGGCCTGGGGCTCCCAAAGCCTAAGGGCTGGGGCGCCCCCGTCCTGGGGCTCCCAAAGCCAAAGGGATGGGGCGGCCCAGGCCTGGGGCTCCCAAAGCCTAAGGGTTGGGGCGGCCGAGGCCTGGGGCTCCCAAAGCCTAAGGTTTGGGCGCCCCGGGCTTGGGGCTCCTAAGCCTAAGTGTTGGGGCGTACCAGGCCTGTGGATTCCATAGCCTAAGGGCTGGGGCGCCCCAGGCCTGGAGCTCCAAAACCTAAGGTTGGGGCGCCCCGGGCCTAGGGCTCCTAAGCTTAAGGGCTGGGGCTTCCCAGGTCTGGGGCTCCCTAAGCCTAAGGGCTTGGGCGCCCCTTGCCTGGTGCTCCCTAAGATTAAGGGGTGGGTGCACCACGCTTGGGGCTCCCAAAGCCTAAGTGCTGGGGCGCTCCAGGCCAGGGGCTCTCTAAGCCTAAGTGCTGGGGCCCCCCAGGCCAGGGGCTCCCTAAGTCTAAGAGCTGGGACTCACAAGCCCTGGGGCTCCCTAAGCTTAAGGGCTTGGGCGCCCCATGCCTGGTGCTCCCTAAGATTAAGGGGTGGGTGCACCAGGCTTGAGGCTCCCAAATTCTAAATGCTGGGGTGCCCCAGGCTTGGGGCTCCCTCAGCCTAAGTGCTGGGGCGCCCCAGGCCAGGGGCTCCCTAAGTCTACTAGTTGGGACTCACAAGCCCTGGGGCTCCCTAAGCCTAAGGGCTGGGGCGCCCCAGGCCTGGGGCTCCCAAAGCCTAAGGACTGGGGCGTCCCAGGCCTGGGGCTCCCAAAGCCTAAGAGCTGGGGCGCCACAGGCCTGGGGCTAGCTTAGACTAAGGGCTGGGGGTCCCCAGGCCTGGGGTTCCCAAAGCCTAAGGGCTGGGGCGCCCCAGCCTGGGATCCCAAATCCTAAGGGAGGGGGTGCCCCAGGCCAAGGGCTCCCAAATACTAAGGGCTATGGCGCCCCAGAACTGGGGCTCCCTAAGCCTAAGGGCTGTAGTGCCCCAGCCCTGAGGCTCTCAAAGCTTAAGGGCTGGGGTGCCCCAGGCCTGGGGCGCCACAAGCCTTGCGCTCCCAAAGCCTAAAGGCTGGGGCGCAACTGGCCTGGGGGTCCATAAGCCTAAGGGCTGGGGCAACACAGGCGGGGTGCTTGCTAAGTATAAGGGTTAGGTGATCCAGGGCTGGGGCTCCCAAAGCCTAAGGGCTCGGGCGCCCCAGGCCTGGGGTTCCAATGCCTAAGGGCTGGGGCACCCCAGGTTTGGGGCTACCTAAGCCTAAGGGCTGGGACGCTCCAGGCCATGGGCCCCCTAAGCCTAAGGGCTTGGGCGCCCCAGGCCTGGGGCTCCCAAAGCCTAAGGGCTTGGGCACCTCAGGCCTGGGGTTCCCAAAGCCTAAGTGTTGGGGCGCCCCAGGCCTGGGGCTCCCAAAGCCTAAGGGCTGGGGTGCCCCAGTCCTGGGGCTCCCAAAGACTAAGGGATAGGGCGGCCCAGGCCTGGGGCTCCCTAAGACTAAGGGCTTGTGCGCCCCATGCCTGGTGCTCCCTAAGATTAAGGGGTGGGTGCACCAGGCTTTGGGCTCCCAAAGCCTAAGGGCTGGGGCACCCAAACCTGGGGCTCCCTAATCCTAAGTGCTGGGGCACCCCAGGCCAGGGGCTCCCTAAGTCTAATAGCTGGGATTCACAAGCCCTGGGGCTCCCAAAGCCTAAGGACTGGGGCGTCCCAGGCCTGGGGCTCCCAAAGACTAAGGGCTGGGGCGCCCCAGGCCTGGGGTTCCTAAGCCTAAGGGCTGGGGCGCCCTTGGTTTGGGGCTACCTAAGCCTAAGGGCTGGGGCGCCCCAGGCCTGTGGATCCCAAAGCCTAACGGCTGGGGCGCCCCAGGCCAGGGGCTCGCAAAACCTAAGGACTGGGGCGCCCCAGGCCAGGGGATCCCAAAGCTTAAGGGCTGGGGCTCCACAGGCCTTGCGCTCCCAAAGCCTAAGGGTTGGGGGGCCAAAGCCTGGGGCTCCCTAATCCTAAGTGCTGGGGCGCCCCAGGCCAGGGACTCCCTAAGTCTAATAGCTGGGATTCACAAGCCCTGGCGCTCCCTAAGCCTAAGGGCTGGGGCGCCCCAGGTTTGGGGCTACCTAAGCCTAAGGGCTGGGACATCCCAAACCATGGGTCCCCTAAGCCTAAGGGCTGGGGCGCCCCAGGCCTGGGGCTCCCAAAGCCTAAGGGCTTGGGCACCTCAGGCCTGGGGTTCCCAAAGCCTAAGTGCTGGGGCGCCCCAGGCCTGGGGCTCCCAAAGCCTAAGGGCTGGGGCGCCCCAGTCCTGGGGCTCCCAAAGCCAAAGGGATGGGGCGGCCCAGGCCTGGGGCTCCCAAAGCCTAAGGGTTGGGGAGGCTGAGGCCTGGGGCTCCCAAAGCCTAAGGTTGGGGCGCCCCGGGCTTGGGGCTCCTAAGCCTAAGGGTTGGGGCGTACCAGGCCTGTGGATTCCATAGCCTAAGGGCTGGGGCGCCCCAGGCCTGGGGCTCCCAAAACCTAAGGTTGGGGCGCCCCGGGCCTAGGGCTCCTAAGCTTAAGGGCTGGGGCTTCCCAGGCCTGGGGCTCCCTAAGCCTAAGGGCTTGGGCGCCCCTTGCCTGGTGCTCCCTAAGATTAAGGGGTGGGTTCACCACGCTTGGGGCTCCCAAAGCCTAAGTGCTGGGGCGCTCCAGGCCAGGGGCTCTCTAAGCCTAAGTGCTGGGGCCCCCCAGGCCAGGGGCTCCCTAAGTCTAAGAGCTGGGACTCACAAGCCCTGGGGCTCCCTAAGCTTAAGGGCTTGGGCGCCCCATGCCTGGTGCTCCCTAAGATTAAGGGGTGGGTGCACCAGGCTTGGGGCTCCCAAATTCTAAGTGCTGGGGTGCCCCAGGCTTGGGGCTCCCTCAGCCTAAGTGCTGGGGCGCCCCAGGCCAGGGGCTCCCTAAGTCTAATAGTTGGGACTCACAAGCCCTGGGGCTCCCTAAGCCTAAGGGCTGGGGCGCCCCAGGCCTGGGGCTCCCAAAGCCTAAGGACTGGGGCGTACCAGGCCTGGTGCTCCCTAAGACTAAGGGGTGGGTGCACCAGGCCTGGGGCTCCCAAAGCCTAAGAGCTAGGGCGCCCCAGGCCTGGGGTTCCTAAGCCTAAGGGCTGGGGCGCCCTTGGTTTGGGGCTACCTAAGCCTAAGGGATGGGGCGCCCCAGAACAGGGGCTCCCTAAGCCTAAGGGTTGGGGCACCCCAGGCCAGGGGCTCCCAAAACCTAAGGACTGGGGCCCCCCAGGCCAGGGGCTCCCAAAGCTTAAGGGCTGGGGCGCCACAGGCCTTGCGCTCCGAAAGCCTAAGGGCTAGGGCGCCCCAGGCCTCGAGCTCCCTAAGCCTAAGGGCTGGGGCGCCACAGACCTGGTGCTCCTTATGTCTAATGGCTGGGTGCAACAGGCCTGGGGCTCCCAAAGCATAAGGGCTGGGGCGCCCCAGGCCTGGGGTTCCAATGCCTAAGAGCTGGGGCGCCCCAGGTTTGGGGCTACCTAAGCCTAAGGGCTGGGGCACCCCAGGCCTGGGGCTTACAAATCCTATGGGCTGGGGCGTCCCAGGCCAGAGGATCCCAAAGCCTAAGGGATGGGGCGCCCCAGGCCTTTAGCCCCCTAAGCCTAAGGGCTGGGGCAACCCAGGCGGGGTGCTCCCTAAGTAAAAGGGTTGGGTGATCCAGGCCTGGGGCTCCCAAAGCCTAAGGGCTCGGGCCCCCCAGGCCTGGGGTACCAATGCCTAAGGGCTGGGGCACCCCAGGTTTGGGGATACCTAAGCCTAAGGGCTGGGACGCTCCAGGCCATGGGCCCCCTAAGCCTAAGGGCTGGGGCGCCCCAGGCCTGGGGCTCCCAAAGCCTAAGGTCTTGGGCACCTCAGGCCTGGGGTTCCCAAAGCCTAAGTGCTGGGGCGCCCCAGGCCTGGGGCTCCCAAAGCCTAAGGGCTGGGGCGCCCCAGTCCTGGGGCTCCCAAAGCCTAAGGGATGGGGCGGCCCAGGTCTGGGACTCCCTAAGACTAAGGGCTGGGGCGACCCAGGGCTGGGGCGGCCAAGGCCTGGGACTCCCAAAGCCTAAGGTTGGGGCTCCCGGGCTTGGGGCTCCTAAGCCTAAGGGCTGGGGCGTCCCAGGCCTGGGAATCCCATAGCCTAAGAGCTGGGGCGCCCCAGGCATGGGGCTCCCAAAACCTAAGGTTGGGGCGCTCTGGGCCTGGGGCTCCTAAGAGTAAGGGCTGGGGCGTCCCAGGCCTGGGGCTCCCTAATCCTAAGTGCTGGGGCGCCCCAGGCCAGGGGCTCCCTAAGTCTAAAAGCTGGGACTCACAAGCCCTGGGGCACCCTAAGCCTAAGGGCTGGGGCGCCCCAGACCTGGGGCTCCAAAAGCCTAAGGACTGGGGCGTCACAGGCCTGGGGCTCCCAAAGCCTAAGGGCTGGGGCGCCCCAGGCCTGGGGTTCCTAAGCATAAGTGCTGGGGCGCCCTTGGTTTGGGGCTACCTAAGCCTAAGGGCTGGGGCGCCCCAGGCCTGTGGCTCCCAAAGCCTATGGGCTGGCGCGTTCCCGCCTGGGGATCCCAAAACCTAAGGTTGGGGCGCCCCGGGCCTGGGGCTCCTAAGCCTAAGGGCTGGGGCTTCCCAGGCCTGGGGCTCCCTAAGCCTAAGGGCTTGGGCGCCCCATGCCTGGTGCTCCCTAAGATTAAGGGGTGGGTGCACCACGCTTGGGGCTCCCAAAGCCTAAGTGCTGGGGCGCCCCAGGCCAGGGGTTCTCTAAGCCTAAGTGCTGGGGCCCCCCAGGCCAGGGGCTCCCCAAGTCTAATAGCTGGGACTCACAAGCCCTGAGGCTACCTAAGCTTAAGGGCTTGGGCGCCCCATGCCTGGTGCTCCCTAAGATTAAGGGGTGGGTGCACCAGGCTTGGGGCTCCCAAATTCTAAGTGCTGGGGTGCCCCAGGCTTGGGGCTCCCTCAGCCTAAGTGCTGGGGCGCCCCAGGCCAGGGGCTCCCTAAGTCTA
The DNA here is from genome assembly GCF_050624435.1 of Tenrec ecaudatus. Classification (NCBI taxonomy): domain Eukaryota; kingdom Metazoa; phylum Chordata; class Mammalia; order Afrosoricida; family Tenrecidae; genus Tenrec; species Tenrec ecaudatus. The sequence goes on along the minus strand of NC_134533.1, from coordinate 127,567,822 downwards.
ATAGTTGGGACTCACAAGCCCTGGGGCTCCCTAAGCCTAAGGGATGGGGAGCCCCAGGCATGGGGCTCCCAAAGCCTAAGGACTGGGGCGTCCCAGGACTGGTGCTCCCTAAGACTAAGGGGTGGGTGCACCAGGCCTGGGGCTCCCAAAGCCTAAGGGCTAGGGCGCCCCAGGCCTGGGGTTCCTAAGCCTAAGGGCTGGGGCGCCCTTGGTTTGGGGCTACCTAAGCCTAAGGGCTGGGGCTCCCCAGGCCAGGGGCTCCCAAAACCTAAGGACTGGGGCGCCCCAGGCCAGGGGCTCCCAAAGCTTAAGGGCTGGGGCGCCACAGGCCTTGCGCTCCGAAAGCCTAAGGGCTGGGGCGCCCCAGGCCTCGAGCTCTCTAAGCCTAAGGACTGGGGCGTCCCAGGCCTGGGGCTCCCAAAGACTAAGGGCTGGGGCGCCCCGGCCTGGGGTTCCTAAGCCTAAGGGCTGGGGCGCCCTTGGTTTGGGGCTACCTAAGCATAAGGGCTGGGGCGCCCCAGGCCTGGGGCTCCCAAAGCCTAAGGACTGGGGCGTCCCAGGCCTGGGGCTCCCAAAGCCTAAGGGCTGGGGCGCCCCAGGCCTGGGGTTCCTAAGCATAAGTGCTGGGGCGCCCTTGGTTTGGGGCTACCTAAGCCTAAGGGCTGGGGCGCCCCAGGCCTGTGGCTCCCAAAGCCTATGGGCTGGGGCGTTCCCGCCTGGGGATCCCAAAGCCTAACGGCTGGGGCGCCCCAAAACAGGGGCTACCTAAGCCTAAGGGCTGGGGCGCCCCAGGCCAGGGGCTCCCAAAACCTAAGGACTGGGGCGCCCCAGGCCAGGGGCTCCCAAAGCTTAAGGGCTGGGGCGCCACAGGCCTTGCGCTCCGAAAGCCTATGGGCTGGGGCGCCCCAGGCCTCGAGCTCTCTAAGCCTAAGGACTGGGGCGTCCCAGGCCTGGGGCTCCCAAAGACTAAGGGCTGGGGCGCCCCAGGCCTGGGGTTCCTAAGCCTAAGGGCTGGGGCGCCCTTGGTTTGGGGCTACCTAAGCCTAAGGGCTGGGGCGCCCCAGGCCTGGGGCTCCCAAAGCCTAAGGACTGGGGCGTCCCAGGCCTGGGGCTCCCAAAGCCTAAGGGCTGGGGCGCCCCAGGCCTGGGGTTCCTAAGCATAAGTGCTGGGGCGCCCTTGGTTTGGGGCTACCTAAGCCTAAGGGCTGGGGCGCCCCAGGCCTGTGGCTCCCAAAGCCTATGGGCTGGGGCGTTCCCGCCTGGGGATCCCAAAGCCTAACGGCTGGGGCGCCCCAGAACAGGGGCTCCCTAAGCCTAAGGGCTGGGGCGCCCCAGGCCAGGGGCTCCCAAAACCTAAGGACTGGGGCGCCCCAGGCCAGGGGCTCCCAAAGCTTAAGGGCTGGGGCGCCACAGGCCTTGCGCTCCCAAAGCTAAGGGCTGGGGGGCCCAAGCCTGGGGCTCCCTAATCCTAAGTGCTGGGGTGCCGCAGGCCAGGGTATCCCTAAGTCTAATAGCTGGGACTCACAAGCCCTGGGGCTCCCTAAGCCTAAGGGCTGGGACGCCCCAGGTTTGGGGCTACCTAAGCCTAAGGGCTGGGACACCCCACGCCATGGGCCCCCTAAGCGTAAGGGCTGGGGCGCCCCAGGCCTGGGGCTCCCAAAGCCTAAGGCCTGGGCACCTCAGGCCTGGGGTTCCCAAAACCTAAGTGCTGGGGCGCCCCAGGCCTGGGGCTCCCACAGCCTAAGGGCTGGGGAGCCCCAGTCCTGGGGCTCCCAAAGCCTAAGGGATGGGGCGGCCCAGGCCTGGGGCTCCCTAAGATTATGGGCTGGGGCGACCCAAGCCTGGGGCGGCCGAGGCCTGGGGCTCCCAAAGCTTAAGGTTGGGGCGCCCCGGGCTTGGGGCTCCTAAGCCTAACGGTTGGGGCGTACCAGACCTGGGGATCCCATAGCCTAAGGGCTGGGGCGCCCCAGGCCTGGGGCTCCCAAGACCTAAGGTTGGGGCGCCCCGGGCCTGGGGCTCCTAAACCTAAGGGCTGGGGCATCCCAGGCCTGGTGCTTCCTAAGATTAAGGGGTGGGTGCACCACGCTTGGGGCTCCCAAAGCCTAAGTGCAGGGGCGCCCCAGGCCAGGGGCTCTCTAAGCCTAAATGCTGCGGCCCCCCAGGCCAGGGGCTCCCTAAGCCTAATTGCTGGGACTCACAAGCCCTGGGGCTCCTTAAGCCTAAGGGCTTGGGCGCCCCATGCCTGGTGCTCCCTAAGATTAAGGGGTGGGTGCACCAGGCTTGGGGCTCCCAAATTCTAAGTGCTGGGGCGCCCCAGGCTCGGGGCTCCCTAAGCCTAAGTGCTGGGGCGCCCCAGGCCAGGGGCTCCCTAAGTCTAATTGCTGGGACTCACAAGCCCTGGGGCTCGCTAAGCCTAAGGGCTGGGGCGCCCCAGGCCTGGGGCTCCCAAAGCCTAAGGACTGGGGCGTCCCAGGCCTGGTGCTCCCTAAGACTAAGGGGTGGGTGCACCAGGCCTGGGGCTCCCAAAGCCTAAGGGCTAGGGCGCCCAAGGCCTGGGGTTCCTAAGCCTAAGGGCTGGGGTGCCCTTGGTTTGGGGCTACCTAAACCTAAGGGATGGGGCGCCCCAGAACAGGGGCTCCCTAAGCCTAAGGGCTGGGGTGCCCCAGGCCAGGGGCTCCCAAAGCCTAAGGCTGGGGCGCACCAGGCCTGGGGCTCCCAAAGCTAAGGGCCGGGGCGCCACAAGCCTTGCGCTCCCAAAGCCTAAAGGCTGGGGCGCACATGTCCTGGGGGTCCCTAAGCCTAAGGGCTGGGGCAACTCAGGCGGGGTGCTCGCTAAGTATAAGGGTTGGGTGATCCAGGCCTGGGGCTCCCTAAGCCTAAGGGCTCGGGCGCCCCAGGCCTGGGGTCCCAATGCCTAAGGGCTGGGGCACCCCAGGTTTGGGGATACCTAAGCCTAAGGGCTGGAACGCTCCAGGCCATGGGCCCCCTAAGCCTAAGGGCTGGGGCGCCCCAGGCCTGGGGCTCCCAAAGCCTAAGGGCTTGGGAACCTCAGGCCTGGGGTTCCCAAAGCCTAAGTGTTGGGGCGCCCCAGGCCTGGGGCTCCCAACGCCTAAGGGCTGGGGCGTCCCAGGCCTGGGGCTCCCAAAGCCTAAGGGCTGGGGCGTCCCAGGCCTGGGGCTCCCAAAGCCTAAGGGGTGGGGCGCCCCAGGCCTGGGGTTCCTAAGCCTAAGGGCTGGGGCGCCCTTGGTTTGGGGCTACCTAAGCCTAAGGGCTGGGGCGCCCCAGGCCTGTGGCTCCCAAAGCCTATGGGCTGGGGCGTCCCAGACCTGGGGAACCCAAAGCTTAACGGCTGGGGTGCCCCAGGCCAGGGGCTCCCAAAACCTAAGGACTGGGGCGCCCCAGGCCAGCGGCTCCGAAAGCTTAAGGGCTGGGGCGCCACAGGCCTTGCGCTCCCAAAGCCTAAGGGCTGGGGGGCCCAAGCCTGGGGCTCCCTAATCCTAAGTGCTGGGGCGCCCCAGGCCAGGGACTCCCTAAGTCTAATAGCTGGGACTCACAAGCCCTGGTGCTCCCTAAGCCTAAGGTCTGGGGCGCCCCAGGTTTGGGGCTACCTAAGCCTAAGGGCTGGGACTTCCCAGGCCATGGGCCCCCTAAGCCTAAGGGCTGGGGCGTCGCAGGCCTGGGGCTCCCAAAGTCTAAGGGCTTGGGCACCTCAGGCCTGGGGTTCCGAAAGCCTAAGTGCTGGGGCACCCCAGGCCTGGGGCTCCCAAAGCCTAAGGGCTGGGGCGCCCCAGTCCTGGGGCTCCCAAAGCCTAAGGGATGGGGCGGCCCAGGCCTGGGGCTCCCTAAGACTAAGGGCTGGGGCGACCCAGGGTTGGGGCGGCCGAGGCCTGGGGCTCCCAAAGCCTAAGGTTGGGGCGCCCCGTGCTTGGGGCTCCTAAGCCTAAGGGTTGGGGCGTACCAGGCCTGTGGATCCCATAGCCTAAGGGCTGGGGCGCCCCAGGCCTGGGGCTCCCAAAACCTAAGGTTGGGGCGCCCCGGGCCTGGGGCTCCTAAGCCTAAGGGCTGGGGCGTCCCAGGCCTGGGGCTCCCTAAGCCTAAGGGATTGGGCGCCCCATGCCTGGTGCTCCCTAAGATTAAGGGGTGGGTGCACCACACTTGGGGCTCCCAAAGCCTAAGTGCGGGGCGCCCCAGGCCAGGGGGTCTCTAAGCCTAATTGCTGGGGCCCCCCAGGCCGGGGGCTCCCTAAGTCTAATAGCTGGGACTCACAAGCCCTGGGGCTCCCTAAGCTTAAGGGCTTGGGCGCCCCATGCCTGGTGCTCCCTAAGATTAAGGGGTGGGTGAACCAGGCTTGGGGCTCCCAAATTCTAAGTGCTGGGGCGCCCCAGTCTTGGGGCTCCCTCAGCCTAAGTGCTGGGGCGCCCCAGGCCAGGGGCTCCCTAAGTATAATAGCTGGGACTCACAAGCCCTGGGGCTCCCTAAGCCTAAGGGCTGGGGCGCCCCAGGCCTGGGGCTCCCAAAGCCTAAGGACTGGGACGTCCCAGGCCTGGTGCCCCCTAAGACTAAGGTGTGGGTGCACCAGGCCTGGGGCTCCCAAAGCCTAAGGGCTAGGGCGCCCCAGGCCTGGGGTTCCGAAGCCTAAGGGCTGGGGCGCCCTTGTTTTGGGGCTACCTAAGCCTAAGGGATGGGGCGCCCCATCCCTTAGGCTTAGGTAGCCCCAAACCAAGGGCGCCCCAGAACAGGGGCTCCCTAAGCCTAAGGGCTGTGGGGCCCCAGGCCAGAGGCACCCAAAACCTAAGGACTGGGGCGACCCAGGCCAGGGGCTCCAAAGCCTAAGGGCTGGGGCCCCACAGGCCTTGCGCTCCCAAAGCATAAGGGCTGGGGCGCCCCAGGCCTCGAGCTCCCTAAGCCTAAGGGCTGGGGCGCCCCAGACCTGGTGCTCCTTATGTCTAATGGCTGGGTGCAACAGGCCTGGGGCTCCCAAAGCATAAGGGCTGGGACGCCCCAGGCCTGGGGTTCCAATGTCTAAGGGCTGGGGCGCCCCAGGTTTGGGGCTACTTAAGCCTAAGGGCTGGGGCACCCCAGGCCTGGGGCTTCCAAATCCTATGGGCTGGGACGTCCCAGGCCTGGGGATCCCAAAGCCTAAGGGATGGGGCGCACCAGGCTTTTGGCCCCCTAAGCCTAAGGGCTGGGGAAACCCAGGCGGGGTGCTCCATAAGTATAAGGGTTGGGTGATCCAGGCCTGGGGCTCCCAAAGCCTAAGGGCTCGGGCCCCCCAGGCCTGGGGTTCCAATGCCTAAGGGATGGGGCACCCCAGGTTTGGGGCTACCTAAGCCTAAGGGCTGGGACGCTCCAGGCCATGGGCCCCCTAAGCCTAAGGGCTCGGGCGCCCCAGGCCTGGGGCTCCCAAAGCCTAAGGGCTTGGGCACCTCAGGCCTGGGGTTCCCAAAGCCTAAGTGCTGGGGCGCCCCAGGCCTGGGGCTCCCAAAGCCTAAGGACTGGGGAGCCCCAGTCCTGGGGCTCCCAAAGCCTAAGGGATGGGGCAGCCCAGGTCTGGGGCTCCCGAAGACTAAGGGCTGGGGCGACCCAGGGCTGGGGCGGCCGAGGCCTGGGACTCCCAAAGCCTAAGGTTGGGGCTCCCGGGCTTGGGGCTCCTAAGCCTAAGGGCTGGGGTGTCCCATGCCTGGGGCTCCCATAGCCTAAGGGCTGGGGCGCCCCAGGCCTGGGGCTCCCAAAACCTAAGGTTGGGGCGCTCCGGGCCTGGGGCTCCTAAGAGTAAGGGCTGGGGCGTCCCAGGCCTGGGGCTCCCTAAGCCTAAGGGCTTGTGCGCCCCATGCCTGGTGCTCCCTAAGATTAAGGGGTGGGTGCACCAGGCTTGGGGCTCCCAAGCCTAAGGGCTGGGGCACCCTAGCTTGGGGCTCCCTAATCCTAAGTGCTGGGCCGCCCCAGGCCAGGGGCTCCCTAAGTCTAATAGCTGGGACTCACAAGCCCTGGGGCACCCTAAGCCTAAGGGTTGGGGCGCCCCAGGCCTGGGGCTCCCAAAGCCTAAGGACTGGGGCGTCCCAGGCCTGGGGCTCCCAAAGCCTAAGGGCTGGGGCGCCCCAGGCCTGGGGTTCCTAAGCATAAGGGCTGGGGCGCCCTTGTTTTGGGGCTACCTAAGCCTAAGGGCTGGGGCGCCACAGGCCTGTGGCTCCCAAAGCCTAATGGCTGGGGCGTCCCCGCCTGGGGATCCCAAAGCCTAACGGCTGGGGCGCCCCAGAACAGGGGCTCCCTAAGCCTAAGGGCTGTGGCGCCCCATGCCAGGGGCTCCCAAAACCTAAGGACTGGGGCACCCCAGGCCGGGGCTCCCAAAACTTAAGGGCTGGGGCGCCACAGGCCTTGCGCTCCCAAAGCCTAAGGCCTGGAGGGCCCAAGCCTGGGGCTCCCTAATCCTAAGTGCTGGGGTGCCCCAGGCCAGGGGCTCCCTAACTCTAATAGCTGGGACTCACAAGCCCTGGGGCTCCCTAAGCCTAAGGGCTGGGGCGCCCCAGGTTTGGGGCTACCTAAGCCTAAGGGCTGGGACACCCCAGGCCATGGGCCCCCTAAGCCTAAGGGCTGGGGCGCCCCAGGCCTGGGGCTCCTAAAGCCTAAGGGCTTGGGCACCTCAGGCCTGGGGTTCCCAAAACCTAAGTGCTGGGGCGCCCCAGGTCTGGGGCTCCTAAAGCCTAAGGGCTGGCGTGCCCCAGTCCTGGGGCTCCCAAACCTAAGGGATGGGGCGGCCCAGGCCTGGGGCTCCCTAAGACTAAGGGCTGGGGTGACCCAGGGCTGGGGCGGCCGAGGCCTGGGGCTCCCAAAGCCTAAGGTTGGGGCGCCCCGGGTTTGAAGCTCCTAAGCATAAGCGTTGGGGCGTACCAGGCCTGCGGATCCCATAGCCTAAGGGCTGGGGCGCCCCAGGCCTGGGGCTCCCAAAACCTAAGGTTGGGGCGCCCCGGGCCTGGGGCTCCTAAGCCTAAGGGCTGGGGCGTCCCAGGCCTGGTGCTCCTTAAGATTAAGGGGTGGGTGCACCACGCTTGGGGCTCCCAAAGCCTAAGTGCAGGGGCGCCCCAGGCCAGGGGCTCTCTAAGCCTAAATGCTGCGGCCCCCCAGGCCAGGGGCTCCCTAAGCCTAATAGCTGGGACTCACAAGCCCTGGGGCTCCCTAAGCCTAAGGGCTAGGGCGCCCCAGGCCTGGGGTTCCTAAGCCTAAGGGCTGGGGTGCCCTTGGTTTGGGGCTACCTAAGCCTAAGGGATGGGGCACCCCAGAACAGGGGCTTCCTAAGCCTAAGGGCTGGGGCGCCCCAGGCCAGGGGCTCCCAAAACCTAAGGACTGGGGCGCCCCAGACCAGGACCTCCAAAGCTTCAGGGCTGGGGCGCCACAGGCCTTGGGCTCCGAAAGCCTAAGGGCTGGGGCCCCCCAGGCCTCGAGCTCCCTAAGCCTAAGGGCTGGGGCGCCCCAGACCTGGTGCTCCTTATGTCTAATGGCTGGGTGCAACAGGCCTGGGGCTCCCAAAGCCTAAGGGCTGGGGCGCCCCAGGCCTGGGGTTCCAATGCTTAAGGGCTGGGGCGCCCCAGGTTTGGGGCTACCTAAGCCTAAGTGCTGGGGCTCCCCAGGCCATTGGCCCCTTAAGCCTAAGGGCTGGGGCGCCCCAGGCCTGGTCTCCCAAAGCATAAGGGCTGGAGCGCCCCGTACCCGGGCTCCCAAAACCTAAGGGCTGGGGCGCCCCAGGCCTGGGGCTCCCAAAGCCTAAGGACTGGGGCGTCCCAGGCTTGGGGCTACCAAAGCCTAAAGGATGGGGCCCCAGGCCTGGGGTTCCTAAGCCTAAGGGGTGGGGCGCCCTTGGTTTGGGGCTACCTAAGCCTAAGGGCTGGGGCACCCAAGGCCTGGGGCTCCAAAAGCCTAAGGGCTGGGGCGCCCCAATCCTGGGTCTCCCAAAGCCTAATAGCTGGGACTCACAAGCCCTGGGGCTCCCTAAGCCTAAGGGCTTGGGCGCCCCATGCCTGGTGCTCCCTAAGATTAAGGGGTGGGTGCACCAGGCTTGGGGCTCCCAAATTCTAAGTGCTGGGGCGCCTCAGGCTTGGGGCTCCCTAAGCCTAAGTGCTTGGGCGCCCCAGGCCAGGGGCTCCCTAAGTCTAATAGCTGGGACTCACAAGCCCTGGGGCTCCCTAAGCCTAAGGGCTGGGGCGCCCCAGGCCTGGGGCTCCCAAAGCCTACGGACTGGGGCGTCCCAGGACTGGTGCTCCCTAAGACTAAGGGGTGGGTGCACCAGGCCTGGGGCTCCCAAAGCCTAAGGGCTAGGGCGCCCCAGGCCTGGGGTTCAGAAGCCTAAGGGCTGGGGCGCCCTTGTTTTGGGGCTACCTAAGCCTAAGGGATGGGGCGCCCCAGAACAGGGGCTTCCTAAGCCTAAGGGCTGGGACGCCCCAGGCCAGTGGCTCCCAAAGCCTAAGGGCTGGGAGCCTCAGGCCTGTGGCTCCCAAAGCCTAAGGTTGTGGCGCCCCGGGCCTGGGGCTCCCAAGCCTAAGGGCTGGAGCGTCCCAGGCCTTGGGCTCCCACACCCTAAGGGCTGGGACGCCCAAGGCCAGGGGTTTCCTAAGCTTAAGGGCTGGGGCGCCCCAGGCCTTGGGCTCCCACAGCCTAAGGGCTGGGACACCCCAGGCCAGGGGCTTCCTAAGCTTAAGGGCGGGGGCCCCCCAGGCTTGGGACTCCCTAAGCCTAAAGGCTGGTGCGCCCCTGGTCTGGGGCTCCCTAAGCCTAAGGGCTGGGGCACCCAAGGCCTGGGGCTCCAAAAGCCTAAGGGCTGGGGCGCCCCAATCCTGGGTCTCCCAAAGCCTAAGGGCTGGGAGCTCCAGGCCTGGGCCACCCTAAAGCTAAGCGTTGGGGCGCCCCAGGCCTTGGGCTCCCACAGCCTAAGGGCTAGGGCGCCCCAGGCCAGTGGCTCCCTAAATCTAAGAGCTGGGGCTCACCAGGCCTGGGACTCCCAAAGCCTAAGGGCTGGGGCGCCCCAGCCCTGTAGCTCCCAAAGGCCAACGACTGGGGCACCCCTTGCCTGGGGCTCCCAAAGCCCAAGGACTGAGGCGTACCAGGCCTGGAGCTCCTTAAGCCTAAGGGCTGGGGCGCACCAAGTCTGGGGCTCCGTAAGCCTAAGGGCTGGGGCGCCCAAGGCCTGGGGCTCCCTAAGCCTAAGTGCTGGGACTCACAAGCCCTGGGGCTCGCTAAGCCTAAGGGCTGGGCCGCCCCAGGCCTGGGGCTCCCAAAGCCTACGGACTGGGGCGTCCCAGGCCTGGTGCTCCCTAAGACTAAGGGGTGGGTGCACCAAGCCTGGGGCTCCCAAAGCCTAAGGGCTAGGGCGCCCCAGGCCTGGGGTTCCTAAGCCTAAGGGCTGGGGTGCCCTTGGTTTGGGGCTACCTAAGCCTAAGGGATGGGGCGCCCCAGAACAGGGGCTTCCTAAGCCTAAGGGCTGGGGCGCCCCAGGCCAGGGGCTCCCAAAACCTAAGGACTGGGGCGCCCCAGACCAGGACCTCCAAAGCTTAAGGGCTGGGGCGCCACAGGCCTTGGGCTCCGAAAGCCTAAGGGCTGGGGCCCCCCAGGCCTCGAGCTCCCTAAGCCTAAGGGCTGGGGCGCCCCAGACCTGGTGCTCCTTATGTCTAATGGCTGGGTGCAACAGGCCTGGGGCTCCCAAAGCCTAAGGGCTGGGGCGCCCCAGGCCTGGGGTTCCAATGCTTAAGGGCTGGGGCGCCCCAGGTTTGGGGCTACCTAAGCCTAAGTGCTGGGGCTCCCCAGGCCATTGGCCCCTTAAGCCTAAGGGCTGGGGCGCCCCAGGCCTGGTCTCCCAAAGCATAAGGGCTGGAGCGCCCCGTACCCGGGCTCCCAAAACCTAAGGGCTGGGGCGCCCCAGGCCTGGGGCTCCCAAAGCCTAAGGACTGGGGCGTCCCAGGCTTGGGGCTACCAAAGCCTAAAGGATGGGGCCCCAGGCCTGGGGTTCCTAAGCCTAAGGGGTGGGGCGCCCTTGGTTTGGGGCTACCTAAGCCTAAGGGCTGGGGCGCCCCAGGCCTGTGGCTCCCAAAGCCTATGGGCTGGGGCGTCCCCGCCTGGGGATCCCAAAGCCTAACGTATGGGGCACCCCAGAACAGGGGCTCCCTAAGCCTAAGAGCTGGGGCGCCCCAGGCCAGGGGCTCCCAAAACCTAAGGACTGGGGCGCCCCAGGCCCGGGGCTCCCAAAGCTTAAGGGCTGGGGTGCCACAGGCCTTGCGCTCCCAAGCCTAAGGGCTGGGGGGCCCAAGCCTGAGGCTCCCTAATCCTAAGTGCTGGGGCGCCCCAGGCCAGGGGCTCCCTAAGTCTAATAGCTGGGACTCACAAGCCCTGGGGCTCCCTATTCCTAAGGGCTGGGGCGCCCCAGTTTTGGGGCTAACTAAGCCTAAGGGCTGGGACACCCCAGGCCATGGGCCCCCTAAGCCTAAGGGCTGGGGCGCCCCAGGCCTGGGGCTCCTAAAGCCTAAGGGCTTGGGCACCTCAGGCCTGGGGTTCCCAAAGCCTAAGTGCTGGGGCGCCCCAGGCCTGGGGCTCCCAAAGCCTAAGGGCTGGGGCGCCCCAGTCCTGGGGCTCCCAAAGCCTAAGGATGGGGCGGCCCAGGCCTGGGGCTCCCTAAGACTAAGGGCTGGGGCGACCCAGGGCTGGGGCGGCCGAGGCCTGGGGCTCCCAAAGCCTAAGGTTGGGGCGCCCCGGGCTTGGGGCTCCTAAGCCTAAGGGTTGGGGCGTACCAGGCCTGGGGATCCCATAGCTTAAGGGCTGGGGCGCCCCAGGCCTGGGGCTCCCAAAACCTAAGGTTGGGGCGCCCTGGTCCCGGAGCTCCTAAGCCTAAGGGCTGGGGCGTCCCAGGCCTGGTGCTTCCTAAGATTAAGGGGTGGGTGCACCACGCTTGGGGCTCCCAAAGCCTAAGTGCAGGGGCGCCCCAGGCCAGGGGCTCTCTAAGCCTAAATGCTGCGGCCCCACAGGCCAGGGGCTCCCTAAGCCTAATAGCTGGGACTCACAAGCCCTGGGGCTCCCTAAGCCTAAGGGCTTGGGCGCCCCATGCCTGGTGCTCCCTAAGATTAAGGGGTGGGTGCACCAGGCTTGGGGCTCCCAAATTCTAAGTGCTGGGGCGCCTCAGGCTTGGGGCTCCCTAAGCCTAAGTGCTTGGGCGCCCCAGGCCAGGGGCTCCCTAAGTCTAATAGCTGGGACTCACAAGCCCTGGGGCTCCCTAAGCCTAAGGGCTGGGGCGCCCCAGGCCTGGGGCTCCCAAAGCCTACGGACTGGGGCGTCCCAGGACTGGTGCTCCCTAATACTAAGGGGTGGGTGCACCAGGCCTGGGGCTCCCAAAGCCTAAGGGCTAGGGCGCCCCAGGCCTGGGGTTCAGAAGCCTAAGGGCTGGGGCGCCCTTGTTTTGGGGCTACCTAAGCCTAAGGGATGGGGCGCCCCAGAACAGGGGCTCCCTAAGCCTAAGGGCTGGGGCGCCCCAGGCCAGGGGCTCCCAAAACCTAAGGACTGGGGCCCCCCAGGCCAGGGCCTCCAAAGCTTAAGGGCTGGGGCGCCACAGGCCTTGTGCTCCCAAAGCCTAAGGGCTGGGGCGCCCCAGGCCTCGAGCTCCCTAAGCCTAAGGGCTGGGGCGCCCCAGACCTGGTGCTCCTTATGTCTAATGGCTGGGTGCAACAGGCCTGGGGCTCCCAAAGCCTAAGGGCTGGGGCGCCCCAAGCCTGGGGTTCCAATGCCTAAGGGCTGGGGCGCCCCAGGTTTGGGGCTACCTAAGCCTAAGGGCTGGGGCACCCCAGGCCTGGGCTTCCAAATCCTATGGGCTGGTCCGTCCCAGGACTTGGGATCCCAAAACCTAAGGGATGGGGCGCCCCAGGCCATTGGCCCCCTAAGCCTAAGGGCTGGGGCGCCCCAGGTCTGGTCTCCCAAAGCATAAGGGCTGGAGCGCCCCAGACCCGGGCTCCCAAAGCCTAAGGGCTGGGGCGCCCCAGGCCTGGGGCTTCCAAGCCTAAGGGCTGGGGTGCTCCTGGCCTGGGGCTCCCTAAGCCTAAGGGCTGGGACGCCCCAGGCCTTGGGCTCCCACAGCCTAAGGGTTGGGGCGCCCCAGGCCTGGGACACCCTAAGCCTAAGGGTTGGAGAGCCCCAGGCCTGGGGCTCCCTCAGCCTAAGGGCTGGGGCGCCCCAGGCCTGGTGCTTCCAAACATAAGAGCTGGGGCGCCACAAGCCTGGGGCTCCCAAAGCCTAAGGGCTGGGCGCCCTAGGCCTGGGCTCCCTAAGGCTAAGGGTTGGGGCGAACCAGAGCTGGGGCGCCCCAGGACTTGGGCTCCCTAAGCCTAAGGACTGGGGCACCCCAGGCCTGGGATCCCAAAGCCTAAGGGAGGGGGTGCCCCTGGCCTGGGGCTCCCAAAACCTATGGGCTGGGGCTTCCCAGGCCAAGGGCTCCCAAATACTAAGGGCTATGGCGCCCCAGACCTGGGGCTCCCTAAGCCTAAGGGTTGTAGCGCCCCAGCCCTGAGGCGCTCAAAGCTTAAGGGCTGGGGTGCCCCAGGCCTGGGGCTCCCAAACCCTAAGGGCGGGTGCACCCCACCCCTGGGGCTCCCAAAGCTTAACGGATGGTGCACCCCAGCACTGGGGCTCCCAAAGCTTAAGAGCTAGGGCGTCCCAGGTCTGGGGCTACCTAAGCCTAAGGGCTGGGGCGCCCCAGGCCTGGGGCTCCCAAAACCTAAGGTTGGGGCGCCCCAGGCCTGGGACTCCGAAAGCTTAAGGGCCGGGGCGCCACAGGCCTTGCGCTCCCAAAGCCTAAGGGCTGGGGCGCACCTGGCCTTGGGGTCCCTAAGCCTTAGGGCTGGGGCAACCCAGGCGGGGTGCTCCCTAAGTATAAGGGCTGGTTGATCCAGGCCTGGGGCTCCCAAAGCCTAAGGGCTGGGGGGCCCCAGGTCTGGGGTTCCAATGCCTAGGGGCTGGGGCGCCCCAGGTTTGGGGCTACCTAAGCCTAAGGGCTGGGACACCCCAGGCCTGGGGCTTCCTAAGCTTAAGTGCGGGGGGGCCCCAGGCTTGGGACTCCCTAAGCCTAAAGGCTGGTGCGCCCCTGGTCTGGGGCTCCCTAAGCCTAATGGCTGGGGCACCCAAGGCCTGGGGCTCCAAAAGCCTAAGGGCTGGGGCGCCCCAATCCTGGGTCTCCCAAAGCCTAAGGGTTGGGAGCCCCAGGCCTGGGCCACCCTAAAGCTAAGCGTTGGGGCGCCCCAGGCCTTGGGCTCCCACAGCCTAAGGGCTAGGGCGCCCCAGGCCAGTGGCTCCCTAAATCTAAGAGCTGGGGCTCACCAGGCCTGGGACTCCCAAAGCCTAAGACTGGGGCGCCCCAGGCCTGGGGCTCCGAAAGCTTAAGGGCCGGGGCGCACCTGGCCTGGGGGTCCCTAAGCCTAAGGGCTGGGGCAACCCAGGCGGGGTGCTCTCTAAGTATAAGGGCTGGGTGATCCAGGCCTGGGGCTCCCAAAGCCTAAGGGCTGGGGGGCCCCAGGTCTGGCGTTCCAATGCCTAGGGGCTGGGGCGCCCCAGGTTTGGGGCTACCTAAGCCTAAGGGCTGGGACGCCCCAGGCCTGGGGCTTCCAAATCCTATGAGCTGGGGCGTCGCAGGCCTTGGGATCCCAAAGCCTAAGGGCTGTGGCGCCCCAGGCCATGGGCCCCCTAAGCCTAAGGGCTGGGGCGCCCCAGACCTGGGGCTCCCAAAGCCTAAGGGCTTGGGCACCTCAGGCCTGGGGTTCCAAAAGCCTAAGGGCTGAGGCACCCCAGACCTGGGGCTCCCAAAGCCTAAGGGCTGGGGCGCCCCAGTCCTGGGGCACCCAAAGCCTAAGGGATGGTGCGGCCCAGGCCTGGGGCTCCCTAAGACTAAGGGCTGGGGCGACCCAGGGCTGGGGCGGCCGAGGCCTGGGGCTCCCAAAGCCTAGGGTTGGGGCGCCCCGGGCTTGGGGCTCCTAAGCCTAAGGGCTGGGGCGTCCCAGACCTGGGGATCCCATAGCCTAAGGGCTGGGGCGCCCCAGGCCTGGGGCTCCCAAAGCCTAAGGTTGGGGCGCCCCGGGACTGGGGCTCCTAAGGCTAAGGGCTAGGGAGCTCTTGGTTTGGGGCTAACTAAGCCTAAGGGCTGGGGCGTCCCAGGCCTCGAGATCCAAAAGCCTAACGGCTGAGGCGCCCCAGAACAGGGGCTCCCGAAGCCTAAGGTCTGGGGCGCCCCAGGCCAGGGGCTCCCAAAACCTAAGGACTGGGGCGCCCCAGGCCAGGGGCTCCCAAATCCTAAGGGCTGGGGCGCCCCAGGCCTGGGGCTCCCAAAGCTTTAAGTTGGGGCGCCCCGGCCCTGGGGCTCCCAATCCTAAGGGCTGGGGTGTCCCAGGCCTTGGGCTCCCACAGCCTACGGGCTGGGAAACCCCAGGCCAGGGGCTTCCTAAGCTTAAGGGCGGGGGGCCCCAGGCTTGGGACTCCCTAAGCCTAAAGGCTGGTGCGCCCCTGGTCTGGGGCTCCCTAAGCCTAAGGGCTGGGGCACCCAAGGCCTGGGGCTCCAAAAGCCTAAGGGCTGGGGCGCCCCAATCCTGGGTCTCCCAAAGCCTAAGGGCTGGGAGCCCCAACCTGGGCCACCATAAAGCTAAGCGTTGGGGCGCCCCAGGCCTTGGGCTCCCACAGCCTAAGGGCTAGGGCGCCCCAGGCCAGTGGCTCCCTAAATCTAAGAGCTGGGGCTCACCAGGCCTGGGACTCCCAAAGCCTAAGGGCTGGGGCGCCCCAGCCCTGTAGCTCCCAAAGGCCAACGGCTGGGGCACCCCTTGCCTGGGGCTCCCAAAGCCCAAGGACTGAGGCGTACCAGGCCTGGAGCTCCTTAAGCGTAAGGGCTGGGGCGCCCCAAGTCTGGGGCTCCGTAAGCCTAAGGGCTGGGGCGCCCAAGGCCTGGGGCACCCTAAGCCTAAGGGCTGGGGCGCCCCATGCCTTGGGCTCCCATAGCTTAAGTGCTGGGCGCCCCAGACCTGGGGCAGCCTAAGCCTAATGGCTGGGGCGCCCCAGGCCTGGGCATTCCTAATCTTAAGGGCTGGGGCGCCCCAGGCCTGGGACTCCATAAGCCTAATTGCTGTGGCGACCCAGGCCTGGGGCTCCCAAAGCTAAGGGCTGGGGCGCCCCAGTCTGGGGCTCCCAAAGCCAAAGGGATGGGGCGGCCCAGGCCTGGGGCTCCCTATGCCTAAGGGCTGGGGAGCCCCAAGCCTGGGGCTCCCAAAACCTAAGGGCTGGGGTGTCCCAGGCCTGGGGTTCCCAAAGTCTAAGGGCTGGGGCGCCCTAGGCCAGGGGCTCCCTAAGTCTAATAGTTGGGCCTCACAAGCCCTGGGGCTCCCTAAGCCTAAGGGCTGGGTCGCCCCAGGACTGCGGCTCCCAAAGCGTAAGGGCGGGGGCGCCCCAGGCCTGGGGCTCCCAAAGCCTAAGGGCTAGGGGCCCCAGGTTGGGTCTCCCAAATCCTAAGTGCTGGAGTGCCCCAGGCCTGTGGCTCCCTAAGCCTAAGTGCTGGGGCGCCCCAGGCCAGGGGCTCCCTAAGTCTAATAGCTGGGACTCACACGCCCTGGGGCTCCCTAAGCCTAAGGGCTGGGGCGTCCCTGTCTTGGGGCTCCCAAAGCATAAGGGCGGCGGTGCCCCAGTCCTGGGGCACCCAAAGCCTAAGGGCTGGGGCGCCCCAGGCCTGGGGCTCCCTAAGCCTTTGTCTGGGGGGCCCCAGGCCAGGGGCTCCCTAAGTCTAATAGTAGGGACTCAGAAGCCCTGGGGCTCCCTAAGCCTAAAGGCTCCGGCGCCCCAGGCCTGGGGCTCCCTAAGCCTAAGGGCTGGGGCGCCCTAGGCCTGGGGTTCCAAAGCATAAGGGCAGGGGCGCCCCAGGTTTAGGGCTACCTAAGCCTAAGGCTTGGGGCGCCCCTGGCCTGGGGCTTCCAAATCCTATTGGCTGGGGCGTCCCAGGCCTGGGGATCCCAAAACCTAAGGGCTGGGGCACCCCAGAACAGGGGCTCCCTAAGACTAAGGGCTGGGGAGCCCCAGGCATGGGGCTCCCAAAGCCTAAGGGCTGGGACGCCCCAGGCCAGTGGCTCCCAAAGCCTAAGGGCTGGGAGCCTCAGGCCTGTGGCTCTCAAAGCCTAAGGTTGTGGCGCCCCGGGCCTGGGGCTCCCAAGCCTAAGGGCTGGAGCGTCCCAGGCCTTGGGCTCCCACACCCTAAGGGCTGGGACGCCCAAGGCCAGGGGTTTCCTAAGCTTAAGGGCTGGGGCGCCCCAGGCCTTGGGCTCCCACAGCCTAAGGGCTGGGACACCCCAGGCCAGGGGCTTCCTAAGCTTAAGGGCGGGGGCCCCCCAGGCTTGGGACTCCCTAAGCCTAAAGGCTGGTGCGCCCCTGGTCTGGGGCTCCCTAAGCCTAAGGGCTGGGGCACCCAAGGCCTGGGGCTCCAAAAGCCTAAGGGCTGGGGCGCCCCAATCCTGGGTCTCCCAAAGCCTAAGGGCTGGGAGCCCCAACCTGGGCCACCATAAAGCTAAGCGTTGGGGCGCCCCAGGCCTTGGGCTCCCACAGCCTAAGGGCTAGGGCGCCCCAGGCCAGTGGCTCCCTAAATCTAAGAGCTGGGGCTCACCAGGCCTGGGACTCCCAAAGCCTAAGGGCTGGGGCGCCCCAGCCCTGTAGCTCCCAAAGGCCAACGGCTGGGGCACCCCTTGCCTGGGGCTCCCAAAGCCCAAGGACTGAGGCGTACCAGGCCTGGAGCTCCTTAAGCCTAAGGGCTGGGGCGCCCCAAGTCTGGGGCTCCGTAAGCCTAAGGGCTGGGACGCCCAAGGCCTGGGGCACCCTAAGCCTAAGGGCTGGGGCGCCCCATGCCTTGGGCTCCCATAGCTTAAGTGCTGGGCGCCCCAGACCTGGGGCAGCCTAAGCCTAATGGCTGGGGCGCCCCAGGCCTGGGCATTCCTAATCTTAAGGGCTGGGGCGCCCCAGGCCTGGGACTCCATAAGCCTAAGTGCTGTGGCGACCCAGGCCTGGGGCTCCCAAAGCTAAGGGCTGGGGCGCCATAGTCCTGGGGCTACCAAAGCCTAAGGGATGGGGCGGCCCAGGCCTGGGGCTCCCTATGCCTAAGGGCTGGGGAGCCCCAGGCCTGGGGCTCCCAAAACCTAAGGGCTGGGGTGTCCCAGGCCTGGGGTTCCCAAAGTGTAATAGCTGGGACTCACAAGCCCTGGGGCTCCCTAAGCCTAAGGGCTGGGGCGCCCCAGGACTGCGGCTCCCAAAGCGTAAGGGCGGGGGCGCCCCAGGCCTGGGGCTCCCAAAGCCTAAGGGCTAGGGGCCCCAGGTTGGGGCTCCCTAAGTCTAATAGCTGGGACTCACACGCCCTGGGGCTCCCTAAGCCTAAGGGCTGGGGCGTCCCTGTCTTGGGGCTCCCAAAGCATAAGGGCGGCGGTGCCCCAGTCCTGGGGCACCCAAAGCCTAAGGGCTGGGGTGCCCCAGGCCTGGGGCTCCCTAAACCTATGTCTGGGGGGCCCCAGGCCAGGGGCTCCCTAAGTCTAATAGCAGGGACTCAGAAGCCCTGGGGCTCCCTAAGCCTAAAGGCTCCGGCGCCCCAGGCCTGGGGCTCCCTAAGCCTAAGGGCTGGGGCGCCCTAGGCCTGGGGTTCCAAAGCATAAGGGCAGGGGCGCCCCAGGTTTAGGGCTACCTAAGCCTAAGGCTTGGGGCGCCCCTGGCCTGGGGCTTCCAAATCCTATTGGCTGGGGCGTCCCAGGCCTGGGGATCCCAAAACCTAAGGGCTGGGGCACCCCAGAACAGGGGCTCCCTAAGACTAAGGGCTGGGGTGCCCCAGGCATGGGGCTCCCAAAGCCTAAGGGCTGGGACGCCCCAGGCCAGTGGCTCCCAAAGCCTAAGGGCTGGGAGCCTCAGGCCTGTGGCTCCCCAAGCCTAAGGTTGTGGCGCCCCGGGCCTGGGGCTCCCAAGCCTAAGGGCTGGAGCGTCCCAGGCCTTGGGCTCCCACACCCTAAGGGCTGGGACGCCCAAGGCCAGGGGTTTCCTAAGCTTAAGGGCTGGGGCGCCCCAGGCCTTGGGCTCCCACAGCCTAAGGGCTGGGACACCCCAGGCCAGGGGCTTCCTAAGCTTAAGGGCGGGGGCCCCCCAGGCTTGGGACTCCCTAAGCCTAAAGGCTGGTGCGCCCCTGGTCTGGGGCTCCCTAAGCCTAAGGGCTGGGGCACCCAAGGCCTGGGGCTCCAAAAGCCTAAGGGCTGGGGCGCCCCAATCCTGGGTCTCCCAAAGCCTAAGGGCTGGGAGCTCCAGGCCTGGGCCACCCTAAAGCTAAGCGTTGGGGCGCCCCAGGCCTTGGGCTCCCACAGCCTAAGGGCTAGGGCGCCCCAGGCCAGTGGCTCCCTAAATCTAAGAGCTGGGGCTCACCAGGCCTGGGACTCCCAAAGCCTAAGGGCTGGGGCGCCCCAGCCCTGTAGCTCCCAAAGGCCAACGACTGGGGCACCCCTTGCCTGGGGCTCCCAAAGCCCAAGGACTGAGGCGTACCAGGCCTGGAGCTCCTTAAGCCTAAGGGCTGGGGCGCACCAAGTCTGGGGCTCCGTAAGCCTAAGGGCTGGGGCGCCCAAGGCCTGGGGCTCCCTAAGCCTAAGTGCTGGGGCGCCCCAGGCCAGGGGCTCCCTAAGTCTAATAGCTGGGACTCACAAGCCCTGGGGCTCGCTAAGCCTAAGGGCTGGGCCGCCCCAGGCCTGGGGCTCCCAAAGCCTACGGACTGGGGCGTCCCAGGCCTGGTGCTCCCTAAGACTAAGGGGTGGGTGCACCAAGCCTGGGGCTCCCAAAGCCTAAGGGCTAGGGCGCCCCAGGCCTGGGGTTCCTAAGCCTAAGGGCTGGGGTGCCCTTGGTTTGGGGCTACCTAAGCCTAAGGGATGGGGCACCCCAGAACAGGGGCTTCCTAAGCCTAAGGGCTGGGGCGCCCCAGGCCAGGGGCTCCCAAAACCTAAGGACTGGGGCGCCCCAGACCAGGACCTCCAAAGCTTAAGGGCTGGGGCGCCACAGGCCTTGGGCTCCGAAAGCCTAAGGGCTGGGGCCCCCCAGGCCTCGAGCTCCCTAAGCCTAAGGGCTGGGGCGCCCCAGACCTGGTGCTCCTTATGTCTAATGGCTGGGTGCAACAGGCCTGGGGCTCCCAAAGCCTAAGGGCTGGGGCGCCCCAGGCCTGGGGTTCCAATGCTTAAGGGCTGGGGCGCCCCAGGTTTGGGGCTACCTAAGCCTAAGTGCTGGGGCTCCCCAGGCCATTGGCCCCTTAAGCCTAAGGGCTGGGGCGCCCCAGGCCTGGTCTCCCAAAGCATAAGGGCTGGAGCGCCCCGTACCCGGGCTCCCAAAACCTAAGGGCTGGGGCGCCCCAGGCCTGGGGCTCCCAAAGCCTAAGGACTGGGGCGTCCCAGGCTTGGGGCTACCAAAGCCTAAAGGATGGGGCCCCAGGCCTGGGGTTCCTAAGCCTAAGGGGTGGGGCGCCCTTGGTTTGGGGCTACCTAAGCCTAAGGGCTGGGGCGCCCCAGGCCTGTGGCTCCCAAAGCCTATGGGCTGGGGCGTCCCCGCCTGGGGATCCCAAAGCCTAACGTATGGGGCACCCCAGAACAGGGGCTCCCTAAGCCTAAGAGCTGGGGCGCCCCAGGCCAGGGGCTCCCAAAACCTAAGGACTGGGGCGCCCCAGGCCCGGGGCTCCCAAAGCTTAAGGGCTGGGGTGCCACAGGCCTTGCGCTCCCAAGCCTAAGGGCTGGGGGGCCCAAGCCTGAGGCTCCCTAATCCTAAGTGCTGGGGCGCCCCAGGCCAGGGGCTCCCTAAGTCTAATAGCTGGGACTCACAAGCCCTGGGGCTCCCTATTCCTAAGGGCTGGGGCGCCCCAGTTTTGGGGCTAACTAAGCCTAAGGGCTGGGACACCCCAGGCCATGGGCCCCCTAAGCCTAAGGGCTGGGGCGCCCCAGGCCTGGGGCTCCTAAAGCCTAAGGGCTTGGGCACCTCAGGCCTGGGGTTCCCAAAGCCTAAGTGCTGGGGCGCCCCAGGCCTGGGGCTCCCAAAGCCTAAGGGCTGGGGCGCCCCAGTCCTGGGGCTCCCAAAGCCTAAGGATGGGGCGGCCCAGGCCTGGGGCTCCCTAAGACTAAGGGCTGGGGCGACCCAGGGCTGGGGCGGCCGAGGCCTGGGGCTCCCAAAGCCTAAGGTTGGGGCGCCCCGGGCTTGGGGCTCCTAAGCCTAAGGGTTGGGGCGTACCAGGCCTGGGGATCCCATAGCTTAAGGGCTGGGGCGCCCCAGGCCTGGGGCTCCCAAAACCTAAGGTTGGGGCGCCCTGGTCCCGGAGCTCCTAAGCCTAAGGGCTGGGGCGTCCCAGGCCTGGTGCTTCCTAAGATTAAGGGGTGGGTGCACCACGCTTGGGGCTCCCAAAGCCTAAGTGCAGGGGCGCCCCAGGCCAGGGGCTCTCTAAGCCTAAATGCTGCGGCCCCACAGGCCAGGGGCTCCCTAAGCCTAATAGCTGGGACTCACAAGCCCTGGGGCTCCCTAAGCCTAAGGGCTTGGGCGCCCCATGCCTGGTGCTCCCTAAGATTAAGGGGTGGGTGCACCAGGCTTGGGGCTCCCAAATTCTAAGTGCTGGGGCGCCTCAGGCTTGGGGCTCCCTAAGCCTAAGTGCTTGGGCGCCCCAGGCCAGGGGCTCCCTAAGTCTAATAGCTGGGACTCACAAGCCCTGGGGCTCCCTAAGCCTAAGGGCTGGGGCGCCCCAGGCCTGGGGCTCCCAAAGCCTACGGACTGGGGCGTCCCAGGACTGGTGCTCCCTAAGACTAAGGGGTGGGTGCACCAGGCCTGGGGCTCCCAAAGCCTAAGGGCTAGGGCGCCCCAGGCCTGGGGTTCAGAAGCCTAAGGGCTGGGGCGCCCTTGTTTTGGGGCTA
The DNA here is from genome assembly GCF_050624435.1 of Tenrec ecaudatus. Lineage (NCBI taxonomy): Eukaryota > Metazoa > Chordata > Mammalia > Afrosoricida > Tenrecidae > Tenrec > Tenrec ecaudatus. The sequence continues at coordinate 127,546,889 of NC_134533.1, read as the reverse complement.
CCTAAGCCTAAGGGATGGGGCGCCCCAGAACAGGGGCTCCCTAAGCCTAAGGGCTGGGGCGCCCCAGGCCAGGGGCTCCCAAAACCTAAGGACTGGGGCCCCCCAGGCCAGGGCCTCCAAAGCTTAAGGGCTGGGTCGCCACAGGCCTTGTGCTCCCAAAGCCTAAGGGCTGGGGCGCCCCAGGCCTCGAGCTCCCTAAGCCTAAGGGCTGGGGCGCCCCAGACCTGGTGCTCCTTATGTCTAATGGCTGGGTGCAACAGGCCTGGGGCTCCCAAAGCCTAAGGGCTGGGGCGCCCCAAGCCTGGCGTTCCAATGCCTAAGGGCTGGGGCGCCCCAGGTTTGGGGCTACCTAAGCCTAAGGGCTGGGGCACCCCAGGCCTGGGCTTCCAAATCCTATGGGCTGGTCCGTCCCAGGACTTGGGATCCCAAAACCTAAGGGATGGGGCGCCCCAGGCCATTGGCCCCCTAAGCCTAAGGGCTGGGGCGCCCCAGGTCTGGTCTCCCAAAGCATAAGGGCTGGAGCGCCCCAGACCCGGGCTCCCAAAGCCTAAGGGCTGGGGCGCCCCAGGCCTGGGGCTTCCAAGCCTAAGGGCTGGGGTGCTCCTGGCCTGGGGCTCCCTAAGCCTAAGGGCTGGGACGCCCCAGGCCTTGGGCTCCCACAGCCTAAGGGTTGGGGCGCCCCAGGCCTGGGACACCCTAAGCCTAAGGGTTGGAGAGCCCCAGGCCTGGGGCTCCCTCAGCCTAAGGGCTGGGGCGCCCCAGGCCTGGTGCTTCCAAACATAAGAGCTGGGGCGCCCCAAGCCTGGGGCTCCCAAAGCCTAAGGGCTGGGCGCCCTAGGCCTGGGCTCCCTAAGGCTAAGGGTTGGGGCGAACCAGGGCTGGGGCGCCCCAGGACTTGGGCTCCCTAAGCCTAAGGACTGGGGCACCCCAGGCCTGGGATCCCAAAGCCTAAGGGAGGGGGTGCCCCTGGCCTGGGGCTCCCAAAACCTATGGGCTGGGGCTTCCCAGGCCAAGGGCTCCCAAATACTAAGGGCTATGGCGCCCCAGACCTGGGGCTCCCTAAGCCTAAGGGTTGTAGCGCCCCAGCCCTGAGGCGCTCAAAGCTTAAGGGCTGGGGTGCCCCAGGCCTGGGGCTCCCAAACCCTAAGGGCGGGTGCACCCCACCCCTGGGGCTCCCAAAGCTTAACGGATGGTGCACCCCAGCACTGGGGCTCCCAAAGCTTAAGAGCTAGGGCGTCCCAGGTCTGGGGCTACCTAAGCCTAAGGGCTGGGGCGCCCCAGGCCTGGGGCTCCCAAAGCCTAAGGCTGGGGCGCCCCAGGCCTGGGACTCCGAAAGCTTAAGGGCCGGGGCGCCACAGGCCTTGCGCTCCCAAAGCCTAAGGGCTGGGGCGCACCTGGCCTGGGGGTCCCTAAGCCTAAGGGCTGGGGCAACCCAGGCGGGGTGCTCCCTAAGTATAAGGGCTGGGTGATCCAGGCCTGGGGCTCCCAAAGCCTAAGGGCTGGGGGGCCCCAGGTCTGGGGTTCCAATGCCTAGGGGCTGGGGCACCCAAGGCCTGGGGCTCCAAAAGCCTAAGGGCTGGGGCGCCCCAATCCTGGGTCTCCCAAAGCCTAAGGGCTGGGAGCCCCAGGCCTGGGCCACCCTAAAGCTAAGCGTTGGGGCGCCCCAGGCCTTGGGCTCCCACAGCCTAAGGGCTAGGGCGCCCCAGGCCAGTGGCTCCCTAAATCTAAGAGCTGGGGCTCACCAGGCCTGGGACTCCCAAAGCCTAAGACTGGGGCGCCCCAGGCCTGGGGCTCCGAAAGCTTAAGGGCCGGGGCGCACCTGGCCTGGGGGTCCCTAAGCCTAAGGGCTGGGGCAACCCAGGCGGGGTGCTCCCTAAGTATAAGGGCTGGGTGATCCAGGCCTGGGGCTCCCAAAGCCTAAGGGCTGGGGGGCCCCAGGTCTGGCGTTCCAATGCCTAGGGGCTGGGGCGCCCCAGGTTTGGGGCTACCTAAGCCTAAGGGCTGGGACGCCCCAGGCCTGGGGCTTCCAAATCCTATGAGCTGGGGCGTCGCAGGCCTTGGGATCCCAAAGCCTAAGGGCTGTGGCGCCCCAGGCCATGGGCCCCCTAAGCCTAAGGGCTGGGGCGCCCCAGACCTGGGGCTCCCAAAGCCTAAGGTCTTGGGCACCACAGGCCTGGGGTTCCAAAAGCCTAAGGGCTGAGGCACCCCAGACCTGGGGCTCCCAAAGCCTAAGGGCTGGGGCGCCCCAGTCCTGGGGCACCCAAAGCCTAAGAGATGGTGCGGCCCAGGCCTGGGGCTCCCTAAGACTAAGGGCAGGGGCGACCCAGGGCTGGGGCGGCCGAGGCCTGGGGCTCCCAAAGCCTAGGGTTGGGGCACCCCGGGCTTGGGGCTCCTAAGCCTAAGGGCTGGGGCGTCCCAGACCTGGGGATCCCATAGCCTAAGGGCTGGGGCGCCCCAGGCCTGGGGCTCCCAAAGCCTAAGGTTGGGGCGCCCCGGGACTGGGGCTCCTAAGGCTAAGGGCTAGGGAGCTCTTGGTTTGGGGCTAACTAAGCCTAAGGGCTGGGGCGTCCCAGGCCTCGGGATCCAAAAGCCTAACGGCTGAGGCGCCCCAGGCCAGGGGCTCCCAAAACCTAAGGACTGGGGCGCCCCAGGCCAGGGGCTCCCAAATCCTAAGGGCTGGGGCGCCCCAGGCCTGGGGCTCCCAAAGCTTTAAGTTGGGGCGCCCCGGCCCTGGGGCTCCCAATCCTAAGGGCTGGGGTGTCCCAGGCATGGGGCTCCCAAAGCCTAAGGGCTGGGACGCCCCAGGCCAGTGGCTCCCAAAGCCTAAGGGCTGGGAGCCTCAGGCCTGTGGCTCCCAAAGCCTAAGGGCTGGGAGCCTCAGGCCTGTGGCTCCCAAAGCCTAAGGTTGTGGCGCCCCGGGCCTGGGGCTCCCAAGCCTAAGGGCTGGAGCGTCCCAGGCCTTGGGCTCCCACACCCTAAGGGCTGGGACGCCCAAGGCCAGGGGTTTCCTAAGCTTAAGGGCTGGGGCGCCCCAGGCCTTGGGCTCCCACAGCCTAAGGGCTGGGACACCCCAGGCCAGGGGCTTCCTAAGCTTAAGGGCGGGGGCCCCCCAGGCTTGGGACTCCCTAAGCCTAAAGGCTGGTGCGCCCCTGGTCTGGGGCTCCCTAAGCCTAAGGGCTGGGGCACCCAAGGCCTGGGGCTCCAAAAGCCTAAGGGCTGGGGCGCCCCAATCCTGGGTCTCCCAAAGCCTAAGGGCTGGGAGCTCCAGGCCTGGGCCACCCTAAAGCTAAGCGTTGGGGCGCCCCAGGCCTTGGGCTCCCACAGCCTAAGGGCTAGGGCGCCCCAGGCCAGTGGCTCCCTAAATCTAAGAGCTGGGGCTCACCAGGCCTGGGACTCCCAAAGCCTAAGGGCTGGGGCGCCCCAGCCCTGTAGCTCCCAAAGGCCAACGGCTGGGGCACCCCTTGCCTGGGGCTCCCAAAGCCCAAGGACTGAGGCGTACCAGGCCTGGAGCTCCTTAAGCCTAAGGGCTGGGGCGCCCCAAGTCTGGGGCTCCGTAAGCCTAAGGGCTGGGGCGCCCAAGGCCTGGGGCAACCTAAGCCTAAGGGCTGGGGCGCCCCATGCCTTGGGCTCCCATAGCTTAAGTGCTGGGCGCCCCAGACCTGGGGCAGCCTAAGCCTAATGGCTGGGGCGCCCCAGGCCTGGGCATTCCTAATCTTAAGGGCTGGGGCGCCCCAGGCCTGGGACTCCATAAGCCTAATTGCTGTGGCGACCCAGGCCTGGGGCTCCCAAAGCTAAGGGCTGGGGCGCCATAGTCCTGGGGCTACCAAAGCCTAAGGGATGGGGCGGCCCAGGCCTGGGGCTCCCTATGCCTAAGGGCTGGGGAGCCCCAGGCCTGGGGCTCCCAAAACCTAAGTGCTGGGGTGTCCCAGGCCTGGGGTTCCCAAAGTCTAAGGGCTGGGGCGCGCCAGGCCAGGGGCTCCCTAAGTCTAATAGCAGGGACTCACAAGCCCTGGGGCTCCCTAAGCCTAAGGGCTGGAGCGCCCCAGGACTGCGGCTCCCAAAGCGTAAGTGCGGGGGCGCCCCAGTCCTGGGGCTCCCAAAGCCTAAGGGCTAGGGGCCCCAGGTTGGGGCTCCCAAATCCTAAGTGCTGGGTGCCCCAGGCCTGGGGCTCCCTAAGCCTAAGTGCTGGGGCGCCCCAGGCCAGGGGCTCCCTAAGTCTAATAGCTGGGACTCACACGCCCTGGGGCTCCCTTAGCCTAAGGGCTGGGGCGTCCCTGTCTTGGGGCTCCCAAAGCATAAGGGCGGTGGTGCCCCAGTCCTGGGGCACCCAAAGCCTAAGGGCTGGGGCGCCCCAGGCCTGGGGCTCCCTAAGCCTATGTCTGGGGGGCCCCAGGCCAGGGGCACCCTATGTCTAATAGCAGGGACTCAGAAGCCCTGGGGCTCCCTAAGACTAAAGGCTCCGGCGCCCCAGGCCTGGGGCTCCCTAAGCCTAATGGCTGGGGCGCCCTAGGCCTGGGGTTCCAAAGCATAAGGGCAGGGGCGCCCCAGGTTTAGGGCTACCTAAGCCTAAGGCTTGGGGCGCCCCTGGCCTGGGGCTTCCAAATCCTATTGGCTGGGGCGTCCCAGGCCTGGGGATCCCAAAACCTAAGGGCTGGGGCACCCCAGAACAGGGGCTCCCTAAGACTAAGGGCTGGGGAGCCCCAGGCATGGGGCTCCCAAAGCCTTAGGGCTGGGACGCCCCAGGCCAGTGGCTCCCAAAGCCTAAGGGCTGGGAGCCTCAGGCCTGTGGCTCCCAAAGCCTAAGGTTGTGGCGCCCCGGGCCTGGGGCTCCCAAGCCTAAGGGCTGGAGCGTCCCAGGCCTTGGGCTCCCACACCCTAAGGGCTGGGACGCCCAAGGCCAGGGGTTTCCTAAGCTTAAGGGCTGGGGCGCCCCAGGCCTTGGGCTCCCACAGCCTAAGGGCTGGGACACCCCAGGCCAGGGGCTTCCTAAGCTTAAGGGCGGGGGCCCCCCAGGCTTGGGACTCCCTAAGCCTAAAGGCTGGAGCGCCCCTGGTCTGGGGCTCCCTAAGCCTAAGGGCTGGGGCACCCAAGGCCTGGGGCTCCAAAAGCCTAAGGGCTGGGGCGCCCCAATCCTGGGTCTCCCAAAGCCTAAGGGCTGGGAGCCCCAGGCCTGGGCCACCCTAAAGCTAAGCGTTGGGGCGCCCCAGGCCTTGGGCTCCCACAGCCTAAGGGCAAGGGCGCCCCAGGCCAGTGGCTCCCTAAATCTAAGAGCTGGGGCTCACCAGGCCTGGGACTCCCAAAGCCTAAGGGCTGGGGCGCCCCAAGCCTGGGGCTCCCTAAGTCTAATGGCTGGGGCGCCCCAGGCCTGGGCATTCCTAATCTTAAGGGCTGGGGCGCCCCAGGCCTGGGACTCCATAAGCCTAATTGCTGGGGCGCCCCAGGTCTGGGGCTCTCTAAGCCTAAGGGCTGTGGCGACCCAGGCCTGGGGCTCCCAAAGCTAAGGGCTGGGGCGCCCCAGTCCTGGGGCTCCCAAAGCCTAAGGGATGGGGCGGCCCAGGCCTGGGGCTCCCTATGCCTAAGGGCTGGGGAACCCCAGGCCTGGGGCTCCCAAAACCTAAGGGCTGGGGCGTCCCAGGCCAGGGGTTCCCAAAGTCTAAGGGCTGGGGCGCCCCAGGCCAGGGGCTCCCTAAGTCTAATAGCTGGGACTCACAAGCCCTGGGGCTCCCTAAGCCTAAGGGCTGGGGGTCCCCAGGACTGCGGCTCCCAACGCGTAAGGGCGGGGGGGCCCGAGGCCTGGGGCTCCCAAAGCCTACGGGCTAGGGGCCCCAGGTTGGGGCTCCCAAATCCTAAGTGCTGGGGTGCCCTAGGCCTGGGGCTCCCTAAGCCTAAGTGCTGGGGCGCCCCAGGCCAGGGGCTCCCTAAGTCTAATAGCTGGGACTCACACGCCCTGGGGCTCCCTAAGCCTAAGGGCTGGGGAGTCCCTGTCTTGGGGCTCCCAAAGCCTAAGGGCTGGGGTGCCCCAGGCCTGGGGCTCCCTAAGCCTATTTCTGGGGCGCCCCAGGCCAGGGGCTCCCTAAGTCTAATAGCAGGGACTCAGAAACACTGGGGCTCCCTAAGCCTAAAGGATCCGGCTCCCCAGGCCTGGGGCTCCCTAAGCCTAAGGGCTGGGGCGCCCTAGGCCTGGGGTTCCAAAGCATAAGGGCAGGGGCGCCCCAGGTTTAGGGCTACCTAAGCCTAAGTCTTGGGGCGCCCCTGGCCTGGGGCTTCCAAATCCTATTGGCTGGGGCGTCCCAGGCCTGGGGATCCCAAAACCTAAGGGCTGGGGCACCCCAGAACAGGGGCATCCTAAGCCTAAGGGCTGGGGCGCCCCAGGCATGGGGCTCCCAAAGCCTAAGGGCTGGGACGCCCCAGGCATGGGGCTCCCAAAGCCTAAGGGCTGGGCGCCCCAGGCCTGTGGCTCCCAAAGCCTAAGGTTGTGGCGCCCCGGGCCTGGGGCTCCCAAGCCTAAGGGCTGGAGCGTCCCAGGCCTTGGGCTCCCACACCCTAAGGGCTGGGACGCCCAAGGCCAGGGGTTTCCTAAGCTTAAGGGCTGGGGCGCCCCAGGACTGGGGCTCCCTAAACCTAAGGGCTTGGGCGCCCCAAACCTGGGACTCCCAAAGCCTAAGTGCTGGGGCACCCCAGAACTGGGCCTCCAAAACCCTAAGGCCTGGGACGACCCAGGCCTGGGCCTCCCAAAGCATAAGGGCTAGTGCGCCACCTCCTGGGGCTACCAAAGCCTAATGGATGGGGCGGGCCAGGTTTGGGGCTCCCTAAGACTAAGGGCTGGGGCGACCCAGGGCTTAGGCGGCCGAGGCCTGGTGCTCCCTAAGCCGAAGGGCTGGGGAGCCCCGGGCCTGGGGCTCCCAAAGTCTAGTCTGGGACGCCCCAGGCCAGGGACTCCCTAAGTCTAATAGCTGGGACTCACAAGCCCTGGGGCTCCCTAAGCCTAAGGGCTGGGGCGTCCCAGTCCTGGGGCTCCCAAAGCGTAAGGCGGCGGTGACCCAGGCCTGGGGCACCCAAAGTCTAAGGGCTGGGGCGCCCCAGGTTGGGGGTCCCAAAACCTAAGTGCTGGGGAGCCCCAGGCCTGGGGCTCCCTAAGCCTAAGTCTGGGACGCCCCAGGCCAGGGGCTCCCTAATTCTAATAGCTGGAACTCACAAGCCCTGGAGCTCCCTAAGCCTAAGGACTACGGCGCCCCAGGCCTGGGGCTCCCTAAGCCTAAGGGCTGGGTCGCCCCAGGCCTGGTGCTCTCTAAGACTAAGGGGTGGGAGCACCAAGCCTGGGGTTCCCAAAGCCTACGGGCTGGGGCGCCCCAGGCCTGGTGTTCCAAAGCCTAAGGGCTGGGGCGCCCCAGGTTTGGGGCTACCTAAGCCTAAGTCTTGGGGAGCCCCAGTCCTGGGGCTTCCAAATCCTATTGGCTGGGGCGTCCCAGGCCTGGGGATCCCAAAGTGTAAGGGCTGGGGCACCCCAGAACAGGGGCTCCCTAAGCCTAAGGGTTGGGGCGCCCCAGGTCTTGGGCTCCCATAGCTTAAGTGCTGGGGCGCCACAGGCCTGGGGCAGCATAAGCCTAATAGCTGGGGCGCCCCGGGCCTGGGCATCCCTAATCTTAAAGGCTGGGGCGCCCCAGGCCTGGGACTCCATAAGTCTAATTGCTGGGGCGCCCCAGGTCTGGTGCTCTCTAAGCCTAAGGGCTGGCGTGCCCCAGAACAGGGGCTCCCTAAGCCTAAGTGCTGGGGCACCCCAGACCTGGGGCTCCCAAAGCCTAAGGGCTGGGGCAACCCAGGCCTGGGGCTCCCTAAGCCTACGTGCTGGGGCGCCCGAGACCAGGGGCTCCCTAAGCCGAAGTGTGGGGGCGCCCAAGGCTTGGAGCTCCCTAAGCCGCAGGGTTGGTGCATCTCTGGCCTGGGGCTCCGAAAACCCAAGGGCTGAGGCATCCCAGGCCTGGGTTTCCATAAGCCAAAGGAATGGGGCGCCCCAGGCCTGGGTCTCCCAAAGCCTAAGGGCTGGGGCGCCCCAGGCTGGGGCTCCCAAAGCCTAAGGGCGGGGGCGCCACTGGCCTGAGGCTCCCAAAGCTTAAGGGTTGGGGCGCTGCAGGCCTGGGGCTCTCTAAGCCTAAGGGGCGGGTCGCCCCAGGCCTGTGACTCCCTAAGCCTAAGGGTTGGGGAGCCCCAGGCCTGGGGCTCCCTCAGCATAAGTGCTGGGCGCCCCAGGCCTGGGGTTCCCAAACGTAAGATTTGAGACGCCCCAAGCCTTGGGCTCCCAAAGTCTAAGGGCTGGGCGCCCTAGGACTGGTGCTCCCTAAGGCTAAGGGTTGGGGCGACCCAGGGCTGGGGTGCCCCAGGACTGGGGCTCCCTAAGCCTAAGGGCTGGGGCGCCCCAGGCCTGGGATCCCAAAGCCTAAGGGCTGGGTGCCCCAGGCCTGGGGTTCCCAAAACATATGGGCTGGGGCGTCCCAGGCCTGGGGCTCCCAAATACTAAGGGCTAAGGCGCCCCAGGCCTGGGGCTCCCTAAGCCAAAGGGCTGGAGCGCCCCAGGCCTGAGGCTCTCAAAGCTTAAGGGCTGGGGTGCCCCAGGCCTGGGGCTCCCAAAGCCTAAGGGCGGGTGCACCCCAGCCCTGGGGCTCCCAAAGCTTAAGGGCTGGTGCACCCCAGCCCTGGGGCTCCCAAAGCGTAAGGGCTGGGGCGTCCCAGGTCTGGGGCTACCTAAGCCTAAGGGCTGGGTGCCCCAGGCCTGGGGCTCACAAAGCCTAAGCGCTGGGGCGCCACTAGCCTGGGGCTCCCAAAGAATATGGGCTGGGGGGCCCCAGGCCTTGTGCTCCCAAAGCCTAAGGGCTGGGTGCCCCAGGCCTGGGGTTCCCAAAACATATGGGCTGGGGCGTCCCAGGCCTGGGGCTCCCAAATCCTATGGGCTGGGGCGTCGCAGGCCTGGGGATCCCAAAGCCTAAGGACTTGGGCGCCCCAGGCCATGGGCCCCCTAAGCCTAAGAGCTGGGGCGCCCCAGTCCTGGGGCTCCCAAAGCCTAAGGGATGGGGCGGCCAAGGCCTGGGGCTCCCTAAGACTAAGGGCTGGGGCGTCCCAGGCCTGGGGCTCCCAAAGTCTAAGGGCTTGGGCGCCCCAGGCCAGGGGCTGCCTAAGTCTAATAGCTGGGACCCACAAGCCCTGGGGATCCCTAAGCCTAAGGGCTGGGGCGCCCCAGGCCTGCGGCTCCGAAAGCGTAAGGGCAGGGGTGCCCCAAGCCTGGGGCTCCCAAAGCCTAAGAGCTAGGGCGCCCAAGGATGGGGCTCCCAAATCCTAAATGTTGGGGTGCCCCAGGCCTGGGGCTCCCTAAGCCTAAGTGCTATGGTGCCCCAGGCCAGGTGCTCCCTAAGTCTAATAGCTGGGAATCACAAACCCTGGGGCTCCCTAAGCCTAAGGGCTGGGGTGCCCCAGTCATGGGGCTCCCAAAGCGTAAGGTTGGCGGTGCCCCAGGCCTTGGGCTCCCAAAGCCTAAGGGCTGGGGTGCCCCAGATTGAGGCTCCCAAAACCTAAGTGCTGGGGAGCCCCAGACTTGGGGCTCCCTAAGCCTAAGTGCTGGGGCGTCCCAGGCCAGGGGCTCCCTAAGTCTAATAGCTGGGACTCACAAGCCCTGGGGCTCCCTAAGCCTAAGGGCTGGGGCGCCCCAGGCCTGGGGCTCCCTAAGTCTAAGGACTGGGGCGTCCCATGCCTGGTGCTCCCTAAGACTAAGGAGAGGGTGCACCAGGCCTGGGGTTCCAAAGACTAAGGGCTGCGGCGCCCCAGGTTTGGAGCTACCTAAGCCTAAGGGTTGGGGCGCACCAGTCCTGGGGCTTCCAAATTCTATGGGCTGGGGCGTCCCTGGCCGGGGGATCTCAAAGCCTAAGGCTGGGGCGCCCCAGAACAGGTTCTCCCTAAAACTAAGGGCTGGGGCGCCCCAGGCCTGGGGCTCCCAAAGCCTAAGGGCTGGGGCTCCCCAGGCCTTGGGCTCCCAAAGCCTAAGGGCTGGGGCGCCCCTGGCCTGGGGCTCCCAAAGCATAATGTTGGGGCGCCCCGGGCCTGGGGCTCCCAAGCCTAAGGGCTGGGGCGCCCCAGGCCTGGGGCTCCCAAAGCCTTAAGTTGGGGCGCCCCGGGCTTGGGGCTCCCAAGCCTAAGGGCTGGTGTGTCCCAGGCCTTGGGCTCCCACAGCCTAACGGCTGGGACACCCCAGGCCAGGGGCTTCCTAAGCTTAAGGGCTGGGGCCCCCCAGGCCTGGGACTCCCTAAGCCTAAGAGCTGAGGCGCCCCAAGCCTGGGACTCCCTAAGCCTAAGGGCTGGTGCGCCCCTGGTCTGGGGCTCCCTAAGCCTAAGGGCTGGGGCACCCAAGGCCTGGGGCTCCAAAAGCCTAAGGGCTGGGGTGCCCCAATCCTGGGTCTCCCAAAGCCTAAGGGCTTGGAGCCCCAGGCCTGGGCCACCCTAAAGCTAAGCGTTGGGGCGCCCCAGGCCTGGGGCTCCCACAGCCTAAGAGCTAGGGCGCCCCAGGCCAGTGGCTCCCTAAATCTAAGAGCTGGGGCTCACCAGGCCTGGGACTCCCAAAGCCTAAGGGCTGGGGCGCCCCAGCCCTGTAGCTCCCAAAGGCCAACGGCTGGGGCACCCCTTGCCTGGGGCTCCCAAAGCCCAAGGACTGAGGCGTCCCAGGCTGGAGCTCCTTAAACCTAAGGGCTGGGGCGCCCCAAGCTTGGGGCTCCCTACGCCTAAGAGCTGGGGCGCCCAAGACCTGGGGCACCCTAAGCCTAAGGGCTGGGGCGCCCCATGGCTTGGGCTCCCATAGCTTAAGTGCTGGGCGCCCCAGACCTGGGGCAGCCTAAGCCTAATGGCTGGGGCGCCCCAGGCCTGGGCATCCCAAATCTTAAGGGCTGGGGCGCCCCAGGCCTGGGACTACATAAGCCTAATTGCTGGGGCGACCCAGGTCTGGGGCTCTCTAAGCCTAAGGGCTGTGGCGACCCAGGCCTGGGCTCCCAAAGCTAAGGGCTGGGGCGCCCCAGTCCTGGGGCTCCCAAAGCCTAAGGGATGGGGCGGCCCAGGCCTGGGGCTCCCTATGACTAAGGACTGGGTCGACCCAGGGCTGGGGCAGCCGAGGCCTGGGTCTCCCTATGCCTAAGGGCTGGGGAGCCCCAGGCCTGGGGCTCCCAAAGTCTAAGGGCTGCGGCATCCCAGGCCTGGGGCTCCCAAAGTCTAAGGGCTGAGGCGCCCCATGCCAGGGGCTCCCAAGTCTAATAGCTGGGACTCACAAGCCCTGGGGCTCCCAAGCGTAAGGTCTTGGGCGCCCCAGGCCTGGGGCTCCCTAAGCCTAAGGGCTGGGGCGCCCCAGGCCTGGTGCTCCCTAAGACTAAGGGGTGGGTGCACCAGGCCTGGGGCTCCCTAAGCCTAAGGGCTGGGGCGCCCCAGGCCTGCGGCTCCCAAAGCATAAGGGCGGGGGCGCCCCAGGCCTGGGGCTCCCAAAGCCAAAGGGTTATGGCCCCAGGTTGGGGCTCCCAAATCCTAAGTGCTGGGGTGCCCCAGGCCTGGGGCTCCCTAAGCCTAAGTGCTGGGGCGCCCCAGGCCAGGGGCTCCCTAAGTCTAATAGCTGGGACTCACACGCCCTGGGGCTCCCTAAGCCTAAGGGCTCGGGCGTCCCTGTCTTGGGGCTCCCAAAGCGTAAGGGCGGCGGTGCCCCAGTCCTGGGGCACCCAAAGCCTAAGGGCTGAGGCGCCCCAGGACTGGGGCTCCCTAAGCCTATGTCTGGGGCGCCCCAAGCCAGGGGCTCCCTAAGTCTAATAGCAGTGATTCACAATCCCTGGGGTTCCCTAAGCCTAAGGGCTGCGGCGCCCCAGGCCTGGGGCTCCCTAAGCCTAAGGGCTGGGGCCCCCCAGGCCTGGGGTTCCAAAGCCTAAGGGCAGGGGCGCCCCAGGTTTGGGGCTACCTAAGCCTAAGTCTTGGGGTGCCCCAGGCCTAGTGCTTCCAAATCCTATTGGCTGGGGCGTCCCAGGCCTGGGGATCCCAAAGCCTAAGGGCTGGGGCACCCCAGAACAGGGGCTCCCTAAGCCTAAGGGCTGGGACGCCCCAGGCATGGGGCTCCCAAAGCCTAAGGGCTGGGCGCCCCAGGCCTGTGGCTCCCAAAGCCTAAGGTTGTGGCGCCCCGGGCCTGGGGCTCCCAAGCCTAAGGGCTGGAGCGTCCCATGCCTTGGGCTCCCACACCCTAAGGGCTGGGACGCCCAAGGCCAGGGGTTTCCTAAGCCTAAGGGCTGGGGCACCCCAGAACAGGGGCTCCCTAAGCCTAAGGGCTGGGACGCCCCAGGCATGGGGCTCCCAAAGCCTAAGTGCTGGGGCACCCCAGAACTGGGCCTCCCAAACCCTAAGGCCTGGGACGACCCAGGCCTGGGCCTCCCAAAGCATAAGGGTTTGTGCGCCACCTCCTGGGGCTACCAAAGACTAATGGATGGGGCGGCCCAGGCCTGAGGCTCCCTAAGACTAAGGGCTGGGGCGACCCAGGGCTTGGGGTGCCGAGGACTGGTGCTCCCTAAGCCGAAGGGCTGGGGAGCCCCAGGCCTGGGGCTCCCAAAGTCTAAGTCTGGGGCGCCCCAGGCCAGGGGCTCCCTAAGTCTAATAGCTGGAACTCACAAGCCCTAGGGCTCCCTAAGCCTAAGGGCTGGTGCGGCCCAGGCCTGCGGCTCCCAAAGCGTAAGGGCGGGGGCGCCCCAGGCCTGGGGCTCCCAAAGCCTAAGGGCTAGGGGCCCCAGATTGGGGCTCCCAAATCCTAAGTGCTGGGGTGCCAAGGCCTGGGGCTCCCTAAGCCTAAGTGCTGGGGCGCCCCAGGGCAGGGGTTCCCTAAGTCTAATAGCTGGGACTCACAAGCCCTGGGGCTCCCTAAGCCTAAGGGTTGGGGCGTCCCAGTCCTGGGGCTCCCAAAGCGTAAGGGCGGCGGTGCCCCAGGCCTGGGGCACCCAAAGCCTAAGGGTTGGGGCGCCCCAGGTTGGGGCTCCCAAAACCTAAGTGCTGGGGAGCCCCAGGCCTGGGGCAACCTAAGCCTAAGTCTGGGGCGCCCCAGGCCAGGGGCTCCCTAAGTCAAATAGCTGGAACTCACAAGCCCTGGGGCTCCCTAAGCCTAAGGGCTGCGGCGCCCCAGGCCTGGGGCTCCCTAAGCCTAAGGGCTGGGTCGCCCCAGGCCTGGTGCTCCCTAAGACTAAGGGGTGGGAGCACCAAGCCTGGGGTTCCCAAAGCCTAAGGGCTGGGGCGCCCAGGCCTGGTGTTCCAAAGCCTAAGGGCTGGGGCGCCCCAGGTTTGGGGCTACCTAAGCCTAAGTCTTGGGGCGCCCCAGGCCTGGGGCTTCCAAATCCTATTGGCTGGGGCGTCCCATGCCTGGGGATCCCAAAGCCTAAGGGCTGGGGCACCCCAGAACAGGGGCTCCCTAAGCCTAAGGGTTGGGGCGCCCCAGGTCTTGGGCTCCCATAGCTTAAGTGCTGGGGCGCCACAGGCCTGGGGCAGCATAAGCCTAATAGCTGGGGCGCCCCGAGCCTGGGCATCCCTAATCTTAAAGGCTGGGGTGCCCCAGGCCTGGGACTCCATAAGTCTAATTGCTGGGGCGCCCCAGGTCTGGGGCTCTCTAAGCCTAAGGGCTGGCGTGCCCCAGAACAGGGGCTCCCTAAGCCTAAGTGCTGGGGCACCCCAGACCTGGGGCTCCCAAAGCCTAAGGGCTGGGGCAACCCAGGCCTGGGGCTCCCTAAGCCTACGTGCTGGGGCGCCCGAGACCAGGGGCTCCCTAAGCCGAAGTGTGGGGGCCCCCAAGGCTTGGAGCTCCCTAAGCCGAAGGGCTGGTGCATCCCTGGCCTGGGGCTCCGAAAACCCAAGGACTGAGGCATCCCAGGCCTGGGGTTCCATAAGCCAAAGGATTGGGGCGCCCCAGGCCTGGGTCTCCCAAAGCCTAAGGGCTGGGGCGCCCCAGGCCTGGGGCTCCTAAAGCCTAAGGGCGGGGGCACCCCAGGCATGGCGCTCCCAAAACCTATGGGCTGGGGCGTCCCAGGCCTGTGGCTCCCAAAGCTTAAGGATTGGGGCGCTGCAGGCCTGGGGCTCTCTAAGCCTAAGGGGCGGGTCGCCCCAGGCCTGTGACTCCCTAAGCCTAAGGGTTGGGGAGCCCCAGGCCTGGGGCTCCCTCAGCATAACTGCTGGGTGCCCCAGGCCTGGGGTTCCCAAACGTAAGATTTGAGACGCCCCAAACCTTGGGCTCCCAAAGTCTAAGGGCTGGGCGCCCTAGGACTGGTGCTCCCTAAGGCTAAGGTTTGGGGCGACCCAGGGATGGGGCGCCCCAGGACTGGGGCTCCCTAAGCCTAAGGGCTGGGGCGCCCCAGGCCTGGGATCCCAAAGCCTAAGGGCTGGGTGCCCCAAGCCTGGGGCTCCCAAAACATATGGGCTGGGGCGTCCCAGGCCTGGGGCTCCCAAATACTAAGGGCTAAGGCGCCCCAGGCCTGGGGCTCCCTAAGCCAAAGGGCTGGAGCGCCCCAGGCCTGAGGCTCTCAAAGCTTAAGGGCTGGGGTGCCCCAGGCCTGGGGCTCCCAAAGCTTAAGGGCTGGTGCACCCCAGCCCTGGGGCTCCCAAAGCTTAAGGGCTGGGGCGTCCCAGGTCTGGGGCTACCTAAGCCTAAGGGCTGGGGCGCCACAGGCCTGGGGCTCCCAAAGAATATGGGCTGGGGGGCCCCAGGCCTTGCGCTCCCAATGCCTAAGGGCTGGGGCGCCCCAGTCCTGGGGTTCCAATGCCTAAGAGCTGGGGCGCCCCAGCTTTGGGGCTACCTAAACCTAAGGGCTGGGGCACCAAAGGCCTGGGGCTTCCAAATCCTATGGGCTGGGGCGTCGCAGGCCTGGGGATCCCAAAGCCTAAGGACTTGGGCGCCCCAGGCCATGGGCCCCCTAAGCCTAAGGGCTGGGGCGCCCCAGTCCTGGGGCTCCCAAAGCCTAAGGGATGGGGCGGCCAAGGCCTGGGGCTCCCTAAGACTAAGGGCTGGGGCGTCCCAGGCCTGGAGCTCCCAAAGTCTAAGGGCTTGGGCGCCCCAGGCCAGGGGCTGCCTAAGTCTAATAGCTAGGACCCACAAGCCCTGGGGATCCCTAAGCCTAAGGGCTGGGGCGCCCAGGACTGCGGCTCCGAAAGCGTGAGGGCGGGGGTGCCCCAGGCCTGGGGTTCCAATGCCTAAGAGCTGGGGCGCCCCAGGTTTGGGGCTACCTAAACCTAAGGGCTGGGGAGCCCCAGGCCTGGGGCTCCCAAAGTCTAAGGGCTGCGGTGTCCCAGGCCTGGGGCTCCCAAAGTCTAAGGGCTGAGGCGCCCCAGGCCATGGGCCCCCTAAGCCTAAGGGCTGGGGCGACCCAGTCCTGGGGCTCCCAAAGCCTAAGGGATGGGGCGGCCAAGGCCTGGGGCTCCCTAAGACTAAGGGCTGGGGCGCCCCAGCCTGGGGCTCCGAAAGCGTAAGGGCGGGGGTGCCCCAGGCCTGGGAATCCCAAAGCCTAAGAGCTAGGGCGCCCAAGGATGGGGCTCCCAAATCCTAAATGCTGGGGTGCCCCAGGCCTGGGGCTCCCTAAGCCTAAGTGCTATGGTGCCCCAGGCCAGGGGCTCCCTAAGTCTAATAGCTGGGAATCACAAACCCTGGGGCTCCCTAAGCCTAAGGCTGGGGCGCCCCAGTCATGGGGCTCTCAAAGCGTAAGGTTGGCGGTGCCCCAGGACTTGGGCTCCCAAAGCTTAAGGGCTGGGGTGCCCCAGATTGGGGCTCCTAAAACCTAAGTGCTGGGGAGCCCCAGACTTGGGGCTTCCTAAGCCTAAGTGCTGGGGCGCCCCAGGCCAGGGACTCCCTAAGTCTAATAGCTGGGACTCACAAGCCCTGGGGCTCCTAAGCCTAAGGGCTGGGGCGCCCCAGGCCTGGGGCTCCCTAAGTCTAAGGGCTGGGGCGCCCCAGGCCTGGTGCTCCCTAAGACTAAGGAGTGGGTGCACCAGGCCTGGGGTTCCAAAGCCTAAGGGCTGGGCGCCCCAGGTTTGGAGCTACCTAAGCCTAAGGGTTGGGGCGCCCCAGTCCTGGGGCTTCCAAATGCTAGGTGCTGGGGCGTCCCAGGCTGGGGGATCCCAAAGCCTAAGACTGGGGCACCCCAGAACAGGTTCTCCCTAAACCTAAGGGCTGGGGCTCCCCAGGCCTGGGGCTCCCAAAGCCTAAGGGCTGGGGCGCCCCAGGCCTTGGGCTCCCAAAGCCTAAGGGCTGGGGCGCCCCTGGCCTGGGGCTCCCAATGCATAATGTTGGGGCGCCCCGGGCTTGGAGCTACCAAGCCTAAGGGCTGGGGCGTCCCGGGACTTGGGCTCTCACAGCCTAACGGCTGGGGCGTCCCAGGCCTTGGTCTCCCTAAGACTAAGGGCTGGGGCGCCCCCGGCCTGTGGCACCAAAAGCCTAAGCATTGGGGCGCCCCATGCCTGGGGCTCCCAAAACCCAAGGAATGAGGCGTCCTAGGCCTGGATCTCCCTAAACCTAAGGGCTGGGGCGCCCCAAGCCTGGGGCTCCCTAAGCCTAAGGGCAGGGGCGCCCAACGCCTGGGGCACCCTAAGCCTAAGGGCTGGGGCGCCCCAGGCCTTGGGCTCCCCTAGCTTAAGTGCTGGGGCGCCCCAGGCATGGGCATCCCTAATCTTAAGGGCTGGGGCGCCCCAGGCCTGGGACTCCATAAGCCTAATTGCAGGGGTGCCCCTGGTCTGGGGCTCTCCAAACCTAAGGGCTGGGGCGCCCCAGGTCTGGAACTCCATAAGCCAAAGGGCTGGGCGGCCCAGGCCTGGGGCTCCCTAAGCCTAAGGGCTGGGGTGCCTCAGGTCTGGGGCTCCCTAAGCCTAAGTGTTGGGCGCCACAGGCCTGGGGCTCCCCAAGCCTACGTGCTGGGGCGCCCGAGACCTGGGGCTCCCTAAGCCGAAGTGTGGGGGCGCCCAAGGCTTGGAGCTCCCTAAGCCGAAGGGCTGGTGAGTCCCTGGCCTGGGGCTCCGAAACCCAAGGGTTGAGGCATCCCAGGCCTGGAGTTCCATAAGCCATAGGGCTGGGGCGCCCCAGGCCTGGGTCTCCCAAAGCCTAAGGGCTGGGGCGCCCTAGGCCTGGGGCTTCCAAAGTCTAAGGGCAGGGGCGCCCCAGGCCTGGGTCTCCCAAAGCCTATGGGCTGGGGCGCTCCAGGCCTGGGGCGCCCAAAGCCTAAGAGCTGGAGCGCCCCGGACCTGGGTTCCCAAAGCCTAAGGGTTGGGGCGCCCCAGGCATGGGGCTCCCAAGCCTAAGAGCTGGTGTGCCCCAGGCCTGGTGCTCCCTAAGCCTAAGGGCTGGGGAGCCCCAGGCCTGGGACTCCCTAAGCCAAAGGACTGGGGAGCCCCAGGCCTGGGGCGCCCTCAGCCTAATGACTGGGGTGCCCCAGGCCTGGTGCTCCCAAACGTAAGAGCTGGGGCACCCCAAGCTTGGGATCCCAAAGCCTAAGGGCGGGGGTGCCCCAGGTCTTGTACTCCCAAAACCTATGGGCTGGGGCGCCCCAGGCCTGGAGCTCCCTAAGCCTAAGGGCTGGGGCGCCCCAGGCCTGGGGTTCCAATGCATAAGGGCAGGGGCACCCCAGGTTTGGGGCTACCTAAGCGTAAGGGCTGGGGCGACCCAGGCCTGGGACTTCCAAATCCTATGGTCTGGGGCGTCGCAGATTGGGGATCCCAAAGCGTAAGGGATGGGGCGCCCCAAGCCATATGCCCCGTAAGCCAAAGGGCTGGGTCGCCCCCGGCCATGGGACCCCTAAGCCCAAGGGCTGGGGCGACCCAGGCCTGGGGCTCCCAAATCCTATGGTCTGGGGCGTCGCAGGCCTGGGGATCCCAAAGCCTAAGGGATGGGGCGCCCCCGGACATGGGCCCCCTAAGCCTAAGGGATGGGGCGGCCCAGGGCTGGGACTCCCTAAGCCTAAGGGCTGGGGCGTCCCAGGCCTGGGGCTCCCAAAGTCTAAGGGCTGGGGCGTCCCAGGCCTGGGGCTCCTTAAGTCTAAGGGCTGGGGCGTCCCAGGACTGGGGCTCCCTAAGTCTAATAGCTGGGACTCACAAGCCCTGGGGCTCCCTAAGCCTTAGGGCTGGGGCGCCCCAGGCCTGGGGCTCCCTAAGCCTAAGGGCTGGAGCGCCCAAGGCCTGGTGCTCCCTAAGACTAAGGGCTGGGTGCACCAGGCCTGGGGTTCCCAAAGCCTAAGGGCTGGAGCACCCCAGGCCTGGGGTTCCAAAGCCTAAGGGCTGGGGCGCCCCAGGTTTGGGGCTACCTAAGTCTAATAGTTTGGACTCACATGCCCTGGGGCTCCCAAAGCCGAAGGGCTTTGGCGCCCCAGGCCTGGGAAACCCTAAGCCTAAGTGCGGGGGCGCCCCTGGCCTGGGGCTCCCTAAGCCTAAGGGCTGCGCTCCCCAGGTTGGGGCTCCCAAAGCCTAAGTGCTGGGGCACCGCAGGCCAGGGGCTCCCTAAGTCTAATAGCTGGGACTCACAAGAGCTGGGGCTCCCAAAGCCTAAAGGCCGGGCCGACCCAGGCCTGGGGGTCCAAAAGCTTAAGGGCTGGGGTGCCCCAGGCCTGGGGCTCCAAAAGCCCAAGGGCTTAGGCGTCCCAGGCCTGGGGCTCCTTAAGTCTAAGGGCTGGGGCGTCCCAGGACTGGGGCACCCAAAGCCTAAGGGCAGGGGTGGCCAAGGCCTGGGGCTCCCTAAGACTAAGGGCTGGGGCGACCCAGGGTTGGGGCGGCCCAGGCCTGGGGCGTCCCAGGCCTGGGGCTTCCAAAGTCTAAAAGCTGGCGCGCCCAAGGCCTGGGGCTCCTAAAGCCTAAGTGCTGGGGCGCCCCATGCCTGGGGCTCCCAAAGCATAATGGCTGGGCCGCCCCAGGCTTGGAGCTCCATAAGCCTAAGGGCTGGGGGGCCCCAGGCCTTGGGCTCCCTAAGACTAAGTGCTGGGGCGTCCCAGGCCTGGGGCTCCCTAAGCCTAATGGCTGGGGCTCCCCAGGCCTGGGGATACCAAAGCTAAGGGCTGGGGAGCCCCAGGCCTGGGGCTCCCAAAGACTAAGGGCTGGGGCGCCCCTGGCCTGGGGCTACCTAATCTAAGAGCTGGGGCTCACCATTCCTGGGGCTCTCTAAGCCTAAGGGTTGGAGCGCGCCAGGCCTGGGGATTCCAAATCCTATGGGCGGTGGCGTCCCAGGCCTGGGGCTCCCAAAATCTAAGGGCAGGGGTGCCGCAGGCTAGGGCCTCCCTAAGTCTAATAGCTGGGACTCACAAGCCCTGGGGCTCCCTTATCTTAAGGGCTGGGGTGCCCCAGGCCTCGGCCTCCCAAAGCGCAAGGGTAGGGGCGCCCCATGCCTGGGGCTCCCAAAGCTTAAGTGCTGTGGAGCCCCAGGCCTGGGGCTCCCTTAGCCTAAGTGCTGGGGCGCCCCAGGCCAGGGGCTCCCTAATTCTAATAGCTGGGACTCACAAGCCCTGGGGCTTCCAAAGCCTAAGGGCTGGGGCGGCCCAGGCCTGGGGCTCCCTAAGACTAAGGGCTGGGGCGACCCAGGGCTGGGGCGGCCCAGGCCTGGGGCTCCCAAAGTCTAAAGGCTGGGGCGCCCCATGCCTGGGGCTCCCAAAGTCTAATAGCTGTGGCGCCCCAGGCTTGGGGCTCCCTAAGACTAAGGGCTGGGGTGTCCCAGCCCTAGGGCTCCCTAAGCCTAAAGGCTGGGGCGCCCCAGGCCTGGGTATCCCTAATCCTAAGGACTGGGGCGCCCCAGGCCTTGGGCGCCCTATGCCTAATTGCTGGGGCGCCCCTGGTCTGGGGTTCTCTAAGCCTAAGGGCTGGGGCGACACTGGCATGGGGCTCCATAATTCTAAGGGCTGGGCGCCCCATTCCTGGGGCTCCCAAAGAATAAGGGTTGGGGCGCCCCAGGCCTGGGGATCCCAAAGCCTAAGGGCTGGAGCGCCCCAGGCCTGGGGCTCCCAAAGCCTAAGGGCAGGGCCGCCCCAGGCCTGGACGTCCCAAAGCTTAAGGGCTGGAGGGCCCCAGGCTGGGGCTCCAATAGCCCAAGGGCTGGGCCGCCCCAGGCTTGGGGCTCCATAAGCCTAAGGGCGGGGCCGCCCCAGGCCTGGGCGTCCCAAAGCCTAAGGGCGGGGGCGACCCAGGCCTGGCGCTCCCAAAACCTATGGAATGGGGTGTCCCAGGCCTGGGGCTCCCATATACTAAAGGCTAAGGCGCCCTTGGCCTGGGGCTCCCTAAGCCTAAGGGCTGGGGCGCCCCAGGCCTGAGGCTCCCAAAGCCTAAGGGTGGGGCGCCCCAGGCCTGGGGCTCCCAAAGCCTAAGGGCTGGGGCGCCCCAGGCCTGGGGCTCCCTAAGCCTAAGGGCTGGGGCGCCCCAGACATGTGGCTCCCAAAGACTAAAGGCTGGGGAGCCCCAAGCCTGCGGCTTCCAAAACCTAAGGGCTGGGGCGCCCCAGGTCTGGGGCTCCCAAAGCCTAAGGGCTGGTGCGCCCCAGGCCTGTGGCTAACTAAGCCTAAGGGCTGGGATGCCCCAGGCCTGGGGCTCCCAAAGACTAAATGCTGGAGCGCGCCAGGCATGGGGCTCCCTAAGCCTAAGGGCTGGGGCACCCTAGGCCTGTGTCTCCCAAAGCCTATGAGCTGGGGTGCCACAAGCCTGGGGCTCCCAAAGCCTAAGGGCTGGGGCGCCCCAGGCCTGCAGCTCCCTAAGACTAAGGGCTGGGGCACCCCAGGCCTGGAGCTCCCTAAGACTAAGGGCTGGGACGACCCAGGGCTGGGGCACCCAAGGCCAGGGGTTCCCTAAGTCTAATAGCTGGGACTCACACGCCCTGGGGCTCCCTAAGCCTAAAGGCTCGGGCGTCCCTGTCTTGGGGCTCCCAAAGCGTAAGGGCAGCGGAGCCCCAGTCCTGGGGCACCCAAAGCCTAAGGGCTGGAGCGCCCCAGGTTGGGGCTCCCAAAACCTAAGTGCTGGGGAGCCCCAGGCCTGGGGCTCCCTAAGCCTATGTCTGGGGCGCCCCAGGCCAGGGGCTCCCTAAGTCTAATAGCTGGGACTCACAAGCCCTGGGGTTCCAAAGCCTAAGGGCAGGGGCGCCCCAGGTTTGGGGCTACCTAAGCCTAAGTCTTGGGGCGCCCCAGAGCTTGGGCTTCCAAATCCTATTGGCTGGGGCGTCCCAGGCCTGGGGATCCCAAAGCCTAAGGGCTGGGGCACCCCAGAACAGGGGCTCCCTAAGCCTAAGGGCTGGGGCGCCCCAGGCATGGGGCTCCCAAAGCCTAAGGGCTGGGGCGCCCCAGGCCAGTGGCTCCCTAAGCCTAAGGGCAGGGGCACCCCAGGCCTGTGGCTCCCAAAGCCTAAGGTTGGGGCACCCCGGGCCTGGGGCTCCCAAGCCTAAGGGCTGGAGCGTCCCAGTCCTTGGGCTCCCACACCCTAAGGGCTGGGACGCCCAAGGCCAGGGGTTTCCTAAGCTTAAGGGCTGGGGCCCCCAGGACATGGGCTCCCTAAGCCTAAGGGCTGGGGCGCCCCAATCCTGGGGCTCCCAAAGCCTAAGTGCTGGGGCACCCCAGAACTGGGCCTCCCAAACCATAAGGCCTGGGACAACCCAGGCCTGGGCCTCCCAAAGCATAAGGGCTGGTGCGCCACCTCCTGGGGCTACCAAAGCCTAATGGATGGGGCGGCCCAGGCCTGGGGCTCCCTAAGACTAAGGGCTGGGGCGACGCAGGGCTTGGGCGGCCGAGGCCTGGTGCTCCCTAAGCCGAAGGGCTGGGGAGCCCCAGGCCTGGGGCTCCCAAGTCTAAGTCTGGGGCGCCCCAGGCCAGGGGCTCCTTAAGTCTAATAGCTGGAACTCACAAGCCCTGGGGCTCCCTAAACCTAAGGGCTGGTGCGGCCCAGGCCTGCGGCTCCCAAAGCGTTAGGGCGGGGGCGCCCCAGGCCTGGGGCTCCCAAAGCCTAAGGGCTAGGGGCCCCAGATTGGGTCTCCCAAATCCTAAGTGCTGGGGTGCCCCAGGCCTGGGGCTCCCTAAGCCTAAGTGCTGGGGCGCCCCAGGCCAGGGGTTCCCTAAGTCTAATAGCTGGGACTCACAAGCCCTGGGGCTCCCTAAGCCTAAGGGCTGGGGCGTCCCAGTCCTGGGGCTCCCAAAGCGTAAGGGCGGCGGTGCCCCAGGCCTGGGGCACCCAAAGCCTAAGGGCTGGGGCGCCCCAGGTTGGGGCTCCCAAAACCTAAGTGCTGGGGAGCCCCAGGCCTGGTGCTCCCTAAGACTAAGGGGTAGGAGCACCAAGCCTGGGGCTCCCAAAGCCTAAGTGCTGGGGCGCCCCAGGCCTGGTGTTCCAAAGCCTAAGGGCTGGGGCTCCCCAGGTTTGGGGCTACCTAAGCCTAAGTCTTGGGGCGCCCCAGGCCTGGGGCTTCCAAATCCTATTGGCTGGGGCGTCCCAGGCCTGGGGATCCCAAAGTCTAAGGGCTGGGTTACCGCAGAACAGGGGCTCCCTAAGCCTAAAGGTTGTGGCGCCCCAGGTCTTGGGCTCCCATAGCTTAAGTGCTGGGGCGCCACAGGCCTGGGGCAGTCTAAGCCTAATAGCTGGGGCGCCCCGGGCCTGGGCATCCCTAATCTTAAAGGCTGGGGCGCCCCCGGCCTGGGACTCCATAAGTCTATTTGCTGGGGCACCCCAGGTCTGGGGCTCTCTCAGCCTAAGGGCTGGGGTGCCCCAGAACAGGGGCTCCCTAAGCCTATTTGCTGGGGCACCCCAGACCTGGGGCTCCCAAAGCCTAATGGCTGGGGCGCCCCAGGCCTGGGGCTCCCTAAGCCTAAGGGCTGGGGCGCCCCAGGCCTGGGGCTCCCTAAGCCTAAGGGTTGGGCGCCCCAGGCCTGGTGCTCCCTAAGCCTACGTGCTGGGGTGCCCGAGACCAGGGGCTCCCTAAGCCGAAGTGTGGGGGCGCCCAAGGTTTGGAGCTCCCTAAGCCGAAGGGCTGGTGCATCCCTGGCCTGGGGCTCCGAAAACACAAGGGCTGAGGCATCCCAGGCCTGGGGTTCCATAAGCCAAAGGAATGGGGCGCCCCAGGCCTGGGTCTCCCAAAGCCTAAGGGCTGGGGCGCCCCAGGCCTGGGGCTCCCAAAGCCTAAGGGCGGGGGCGCCCCAGGCCTGGCGCTCCCAAAACCTATGGGCTGGGGCGTCCCAGGCCTGTGACTCCCAAAGCTTAAGGGTTGGGGCGCTACAGGCCTGAGGCTCTCAAAGCTTAAGGGCTGGGGTGCACCAGTCCTGGGGCTCCCAAAGCCTAAGGGCGGGTGCACCCCAGCCCTGGTACTCCCAAAGCTTAAGGGCTGCGGCGTCCCAGGTTTGGGGCTACCTAAGCCTAAGTGCTGGGGCGCCCCAGGCCAGGGGCTCCCTAAGTCTAATAGCTGGGACTCACAAGCCCTGGGGCTCCCTAAGTCTAAGGGCTGGGGCGCCCCAGGACTGGGGCACCCTAAGTCTAAGGGCTGGTACGCCCCAGGCCTGGTGCTCCCTAAGACTAAGGAGTGGGTGCACCAGGCCTGGGGTTCCAAAGCTTAAGGGCTGGGGCGCCCCAGGTTTGGAGCTACCTAAGCCTAAGGGTTGGTGCGCCCCAGTCCTGGGGCTTCCAATTCTTTTGGGGTGGTGCGTCCCATGCCGGGGGATCCCAAAGCCTAAGGGCTGGGGCGCCCCAGAACAGGTGCTCCCTAAACATAAGGGCTGGGGCGACCCAGGCCTTGGGCTCCCAAAGCCTAAGGGCTGGGGCGCCCCAGGCCTTGGGCTCCCAAAGCCTAAGGGCTGTGGCGCCCCTGGCCTGGGGCTCCCAAAGCATAATGTTGGGGCGCCCCGGGCCTGGGTCTCCCAAGCCTAAGGGCTGGGGCGTCCCAGGCCTTGGGCTCCCACAGCCTAAGGGCTGGGGGGCCCAGGCCAGGGGCTTCCTAAGCTTAAGGGCTGGGGCACCCCAGGCCGGGGCTCCCTAAGCCTAAGGGCTGGGGCGCCCCAAGCCTGAGGCTCCCAAACCCTAAGTGCTGGGGCACCCCAGACCTGGGGCTCCCAAACCCTAAGGGCTGGGGCATCCCAGGCCTTGGTCTCCCTAAGACTAAGGGCTGGGGCGCCCCTGGCCTGTGGCACGAAAAGCCTAAGCGTTGGGGCGCCCCATGCCTGGGGCTCCCAAAGCCCAAGGAATGAGGCGTCCTAGGCCTGGATCTCCCTAAGCCTACGGGCTGGGGCGCCCCAAGCCTGGGGCTCCCTAAGCCTAAGGGCTGGGGCGCCCCAGGCCTTGGACTCCCCTAGCTTAAGTGCTGGGGCGCCCCAGGCATGGGCATCCCTAATCTTAAGGGCTGGGGCGCCCCAGGCCTGGGACTCCATAAGCCTTATTGCAGGGGCGCCCCTGGTCTGGGGCTCTCCAAGCCTAAGGGCTGGGGCGACCCAGGCCTGGGGCTCCCAAAGCCTAAGGGCTGGGGTCCCCCAGGCCTGGGGCTCCCAAAGCCTAAGGGCTGGGGCGCCCCAGGTCTGGAACTCCATAAGCCAAAGGGCTGGGCGCCCCAGGCCTGGGGCTCCCTAAGCCTAAGTGCTGGGGTGCCTCAGGTCTGGGGCTCCCTAAGCCTAAGGGTTGGGCACCACAGGCCTGGGGCTCCCTAAGCCTACGTGCTGGGTCGCCCGAGACCAGGGGCTCCCTAAGCCGAAGTGTGGGGGCGCCCAAGGCTTGGAGCTCCCTAAGCCGAAGGGCTGGTGCGTCCCTGGCCTGGGGCTCCGAAAACCCAAGGGTTGAGGCATCCCAGGCCTGGGGTTCCATAAGCCAAAGGGCTGGGGCGCCCCAGGCCTGGGTCTCCCAAAGCCTAAGGGCTGGGGCGCCCCAGGCCTGGGGCTTCCAAAGCCTAAGGGCGGGGGCGCCCCAGGCCTGGGTCTCCCAAAGCCTAAGGGCTGGAGCGCCCCGCACCCGGGCTCCCAAAGCCTAACGGCTGGGGCGCCCCAGGCCTGCGGCTCCCAAGCCTAAGAGCTGGTGTGCCCCAGGCCTGGTGCTCCCTAAGCCTAAGGGCTGGGGCGCCCCATGCTTGGGACTCCCTAAGCCAAAGGACTGGGGAGCCCCCGGCCTGGGGATCCCTCAGCCTAATGGCTGGGGCGCCCCAGGCCTGGTGCTCCCAAACGTAAGAGCTGGGGCACCCCAAGCCTGGGATCCCAAAGCCTAAGGGCGGGGGTGCCCCAGGACTTGTGCTCCCAAAACCTATGGGCTGGGGCGCCCCAGGCCTGGAGCTCCCTAAGCCTAAGGGCTGGGGCGCCCCAGGCCTGGGGTTCCAATGCATAAGGGCAGGGGCACCCCAGGTTTGGGGCTACCTAAGTGTAAGGGCTGGGGCGACCCAGGCCTGGGACTTCCAAATCCTATGGTCTGGGGCGTCGCAGGCCTGGGGATCCCAAAGCCTAAGGGATGGGGCGGCCCAGGCCTGGGACTCCCTAAGCCTAAGGGCTTGGGCGTCCCAGGCCTGGGGCTCCCAAAGTCTAAGGGCTGGGGAGCCCCAGGCCAGGGGCTCCCTAAGTCTAATAGCTGGGACTCACAAGCCCTGGGGCTCCCTAAGCCTTAGGGCTGGGACACCCCTGGACTTAGGCTCCCAAAGCGTAAGGGCGGGGGCGCCCCAGGCCTGGGGCTCCCTAAGCCTAAGTGCTGGGACGCCCCAGGCTAGGGGATCCCTAAGTCTAATAGCTGGAACTCACAAGCCCTGGGGCTCCCTAAGCCTAAGGGCTGGGGCGCCCCAGGCCTGGTGCTCCCTAAGACTAAGGGTTGGTGCACCAGGCCTGGGGTTCCCAAAGCCTAAGGGCTGAGGCCCCCCAGGCCTGGGGTTCCAAAGCCGAAGGGCTGGGGCACCCCAGGTTTGGGGCTACCTAAGCCTAAGGGCCGGGCGCCCCAGGCCTGGGTCTCCCAAAGCGTAAGGGCGGGGGCGCCCCAGGCATGGGGCTCCCTAAGTCTAATAGTTTGGACTCACATGCCCTGGGGCTCCCAAAGCCTAAGGGCTGGGGTTCCCCAGGTTGGGGCTCCCAAAGCCTAAGTGCTGGGGCACCGCAGGCCAGGGGCTCCCTAAGTCTAATAGCTGGGACTCACAAGAGCTGGGGCTCCCAAAGCCTAAAGGCGGGGCCGACCCAGGCCTGGGGGTCCCAAAGCTTAAGGGCTGGGGCGCCCCAGGCCTGGGGCTCCAAAAGCCCAAGGGCTTAGGCGTCCCAGGCCAGGGCCTCCTTAAGTCTAAGGGCTGGGGCGTCCCAGGACTGGGGCACCCAAAGCCTAAGGGCAGGGGTGGCCCAGGCCTGGGGCTCCCTAAGACTAAGGGCTGGGGCGCCCCAGGGCTGGGGAGGCCCAGCCCTGGGGCTCCCTAAGCCTAAGGGCTGGGGAGCCCCAGGCCTGGGCCTCTCAAAGCCTAAGGGCTGGGGCGTCCCAAGCCTGGGGCTCCCAAAGTCTAAAAGCTGGGGCGCCCAAGGCCTGGGGCTCCTAAAGCCTAAGTGCTGGGGCGCCCCATGCCTGGGGCTCCCAAAGCCTAATGACTGGGCCGCCCCAGGCTTGGGGCTCCATAAGCCTAAGGGCTGGGGCGCCCCAGGCCTTGGGCTCCATAAGCCTAAGTGCTGGGGCGTCCCAGGCCTGGGGCTCCCAAAGCGTAAGGGCGAGTGCGCCCTAGGCCTGGGGCTACCAAGCCTAAGGGCGGGGGCGCCCCAGGTTGGGGCTCCCAAAGCCTAAGTGCTGGGGAGCCCCAGGCCTGGGGCTCCCTAAGCCTAATGGTTGGGACTCCTCAGGCCTGGGGATCCCAAACTAAGGGCTGGGGAGCCCCAGGCCTGGGGCTCCCAAAGACAAAGGGCTGGGGCGCCCCTGGCCTGGGGCTCCCTAATCTAAGAGCTGGGGCTCACCATTCCTCGGGCTCTCTAAGCCTAAGGGTTGGGGCGCGCCAGGCCTGGGGATTCCAAATCCTATGGGCGGTGGCGTCCCAGGCCTGGGGCTCCCAAAGTCTAAGGGCTGGGGCTCCGCAGGCTAGGGGTTCCCTAAGACTAATAGCTGGGACTCAGAAGCCCTGGGGCTCCCAAAGCCTAAGGGCTGGGGTGCCCCAGGCCTGGGGCTACCTAAGACTAAGGGCTGGGGTGACCCAGGGCTGGGGCGGCCCAGGCCTGCGGCTCCCTAAGCCTAAGGGCTGGGGAGCACCAGGCATGGGGCTCCCAAAGCCTAAGGGCTGGGGCGTCCCAGGCCTGGGGCTCCCAAAGTCTAAGGGCTGGGGCGCCCCATGCCTGGGGCTCCCAAAGCCTAATGGCTGGGGTGCCCCAGGCCAGGGGCTCCCTAAGTCTAATAGCTGGGATTCACAAGCCCTGGGGCTCCCTAAGCCTAAGGGCTGGGGCGCCCCAGGTTTGGGCTCCCAAAGCCTAAGTGCTGGGGGGCCGCAGGCCTGGGGCTCCCTAAGCCTAAAGGCTGGGGCGCCCCAGGCCTGGGCATCCCTAATCCTAAGGGCTGGGGCGCCCCAGGCCTTGGGCGCCCTACGCCTAATTGCTGGGGCGCCCCAGGTCTGCGGTTCTCTAAGCCTAAGGGCTGGGGCGACCCTGGCATGGGGCTCCATAATTCTAAGGGCTGGGCGCCCCATTCCTGGGCTCCCAAAGAATAAGTGCTGGGGCGCCCCAGGCCTGGACATCCCAAAGCTTAAGGGCTGGGGAGCCCCAGGCTGGGGCTCCAATAGCCCAAGGGCTGAGGCGTCCCAGGCCTGGGGCTCCTTAAGTCTAAGGGTTGGTGCGTCCCAGGACTGGGGCACCCAAAGCCTAAGGGCTGGGGTGCCGTGGCCTGGGGATCCCAAAGCCTAAAAGCTGGGGCCCCCCAGACCTGAGGCTCCCAAAGCGTAAGGACGGGGGCCCCCCAGGCCTCGGACTTCCAAATCCTATGGTCTGGGGCGTCGCAGGCCTGGGGATCCCAAAGCCTAAGGGATGGGGCGCCCCAGGCCATGGGCCCCCTAAGCCTAAGGGATGGGGTGGCCCAGGCCTGGGACTCCCTAAGCCTAAGGGCTGGGGAGCCTCAGGCCTGGGGCTCCCAAAGTCTAAGGGCTGGGGCGTCCCAAGCCTGGGGCTCCCAAAGTCTAAGGGCTGGGGAGCGCCAGGCCAGGGGCTCCCTAAGTCTAATAGCTGGGACTCACAAGCCCTGGGGCTCCCTAAGCCTTAGGGCTGGGGCACCCCAGGCCTGGGGCTCCCAAAGCGTAAGGGCGGGGGCACCCCAGGCCTGGGGCTCCCTAAGCCTAAGTGCTGGGGCACCCCAGGCTAGGGGATCCCTAAGTCTAATAGCTGGGAATCACAAGCCCTGGGGCTCCCTAAGCCTAAGGGCTAGGGCGCCCCAGGCCTGGTGCTCCCTAAGACTAAGGGTTGGTGCACCAGGCCTGGGGTTCCCAAAGCCTAAGGGCCGTGGCGCCCCACGCCTGGGTCTCCCAAAGCGTAAGGGCGGGGGCGCCCCAGGCATGGGGCTCCCTAAGTCTAATAGTTTGGACTCACATGCCCTGGGGCTCCCAAAGCCTAAGGGATTGGGTGCCCCAGGCCTGGGGCACCCTAAGCCTACGTGCGGGGGCGCCCCAGGCCTGGGGCTCCCTAAGCCTAAGGGCTGGGGCTCCCCAGGTTGGGGCTCCCAAAGACTAAGTGCTGGGGCACCGCAGGCCAGGGGCTCCCTAAGTCTAATAGCTGTGACTCACAAGAGTTGGGGCTCCCAAAGCCTAAAGGCGGGGCCAACCCAGGCCTGGGGGTTCCAAAGCTTAAGGGCTGGGGCGCCCCAAGCCTGGGGCACCAAAAGCCCAAGGGCTTAGGCGTCCCAGGCGAGGGGCTCCTTAAGTCTAAGGGCTGGGGCGTCCCAGGACTGGGGCACCCAAAGCCTAAGGGCAAGGGTGGCCCAGGCCTGGGGCTCCCTAAGACTAAGGGCTGGGGCGACCCAGGGCTGGGGCGCCCCAGCCTTGGGGCTCCCTAAGCCTAAGGGCTGGGGAGCCCCAGGCCTGGGCCTCTCAAAGCCTAAGTGCTGGGGCGTCCCAGGCCTGGGGCTCCCAAAATCTAAAAGCTGGGGCGCCCAAGGCCTGGGGCTCCTAAAGCCTAAGTGCTGGGGCGCCCCATGCCTGGGGCTCCCAAAGCCTAATGGCTGGGCCGCCCCAGGCTTGGGGCTCCATAAGCCTAAGGGCTGGGGTGCCCCAGGCCTTGGGCTCCCTAAGCCTAAGTGCTGGGGCGTCCCAGGCCTGGGGCTCCCAAAGCGTAAGGGCGAGTGCGCCCTAGGCCTGGGGCTACCAAGCCTAAGGGCGGGGGCGCCCCAGGTTGGGGCTCCCAAAGCCTAAGTGCTGGGGAGCCCCAGGCCTGGAGCTCCCTATGCCTAATGGCTGGGGCTCCCCAGGACTGGGGATCCCAAAGCTAAGGGCTGGGGAGCCCCAGGCCTGGGGCTCCCAAAGACTAAGGGCTGGGGCGCCCCTGGCCTGGGGCTCCCTAATCTAAGAGCTGGGGCTCACCATTCCTCGGGCTCTCTAAGCCTAAGGGTTGGTGCACGCCAGGCCTGGGGATTCCAAATCCTATGGGCGGTGGCGTCCCAGGCCTGGGGCTCCCAAAGTCTAAGGGCTGGGGCACCGCAGGCTAGGGGCTCCCTAAGTCTAATAGCTGGGACACACAAGCCCTGGGGCTCCCTAATCTTAAGGGCTGGGGTGCCCCAGGCATGGGCCTCCCAAAGCGTAAGGGTGGGGGCGCCCCAGGCCTGGGGCTCCCAAAGCCTAAGTGCTGGGGAGCCCCAGGCCTGGGGCTCCCTTAGCCTAAGTGCTGGGGCGCCCCAGGCCAGGAGCTCCCAAAGTCTAAAAGCTGGGGCGCCCAAGGCCTGGGGCTCCTAAAGCCTAAAAGCTGGGGCCCCCCAGGCCTGAGGCTCCCAAAGCATAAGGGCGGGGGCCCCCCAGGCCTGGGGCTCCCAAAGCCTAAGTGCTGGGGCGTCCCAGGCCTGGGGCTCCCAAAGCCAAAGGGCTGGGTCGCCCCAGGACTGGGGCTCCCTAATTCTAAGGGCGGGGGCGCCCTCAGCCTGGGCCTCACTAAGCATAAGGGCGGGGATGCCCCAGGCCTGTGGCTCCCAAAGCCTATGGACTGGGGTGTCCCAGGCCTGGGGCTCCCATATAGTAAAGGATAAGGCGCCCTTGGCCTGGGGCTCCCTAAGCCTAAGGGCTGGGGCACCCCAGGCCTGGGGCTCCCAAAGCCTAAGGACTGGGGCGCCCCAGACATGTGGCTCCCAAAGCCTAAGGGCTGTGGAGCCCCAAGCCTGCGGCTTCCAAAACCTAAGGGCTGGGCCGCCCCAGGCCTGTGGCTAACTAAGCGTAAGGGCTGGAACGCCCCAGCCCTGGGGCTCCCAAAGACTAAGTGTTGGAGCGCCCCAGGCATGGGGCTCCCTAAGCCTAAGGGCTGGGTAACCCTAGGCCTGTGTCTCCCAAAGCCTATGAGCTGGGGCGCCACAAGCCTGGGGCTCCCTAAGCCTAAGGGCTGGGGTGCCCCAGGCCTGCGGCTCCCTAAGACTAAGGGCGGGGGCCCCCCAGGCCTGGGGCTCCCAAAGCCTAAGGGCTGGGTCGCCCCAGGACTGGGGCTCCCTAATTCTAAGGGCGGGGGCGCCCTCAGCCTGGGCCTCACTAAGCATAAGGGCGGGGATGCCCCAGGCCTGTGGCTCCCAAAGCCTATGGACTGGGGTGTCCCAGGCCTGGGGCTCCCATATAGTAAAGGATAAGGCGCCCTTGGCCTGGGGCTCCCTAAGCCTAAGGGCTGGGGCACCCCAGGCCTGGGGCTCCCAAAGCCTAAGGACTGGGGCGCCCCAGACATGTGGCTCCCAAAGCCTAAGGGCTGTGGAGCCCCAAGCCTGCAGCTTCCAAAACCTAAGGGCTGGGCCGCCCCAGGCCTGTGGCTAACTAAGCGTAAGGGCTGGAACGCCCCAGCCCTGGGGCTAACAAAGACTAAGTGCTGGAGCGCCCCAGGCATGGGGCTCCCTAAGCCTAAGGGCTGGGTAACCCTAGGCCTGTGTCTCCCAAAGCCTATGAGCTGGGGCGCCACAAGCCTGAGGCTCCCAAAGCCTAAGGGCTGGGGTGCCCCAGGCCTGCGGCTCCCTAAGACTAAGGGCTGGGGCACCCCAGGCCTGGGGCTCCCTAAGCCTTAGGGCTGGGACGCCCCAGGCCTGGGGCTCCCAAAGACTAAGGGCTTGGGCGCCCCAAGCTTGGGGCTCCCAAAGCCTAAGGGCTGGGGTGCCCCAGGCCTGGGGTTCCAAACCTATGGGCGGGGGCCCCAAGGCCTGCGACTCCCATAGCCAAAAGGCTGGGGCGCCCCAGTCCTGTGGCTCCCTAAGCTTAAGTGCTGCTGCGCCCCAGGCCATGGGCTCCCTAAACCTAAGAGCTGGGTCTCACAAGGCCTGGGGCTCTCTAAGCCTAAGGGCTGGGACGCACCAGGCCTGGGGCTCCCAAAGCCTAAGGGTTGGGGCGCCCCAGGTTGGGGCTCCCAAAGCCTAAGTGCTGCGGTGCCCAGGCCTGGGGCTCCCAAAGCCTAAGGGCTGGGGCGCCCCAGACATGTGGCTCCCAAAGCCTAAGGGCTGGGGCGTCGCACGCCAGGGGCTCCCTAAGTCTAAGTGCTGGGACTCACAAGACCTGGGGCTCCCTAGCCTAAGGGCTGGGGCTCCCCAAGCCTGGGGCTCCCAAAGCCTAAGGGTTGGTGCACCCCAGGCTTGGGGCTCCCAAAGCCAAAGGGCTGGGTCGCCCTAGGCCTGGGGCTCCGTAACTCTAAGGGCGGGGGCGCCCCAGCCATGGCCTCCCTAAGCCTAAGGGCGGGAGCACCCCAGGCCTGGGGCTCCCAAAGCTTAAGGGCTGGGGCTCCCCAGTTCAGGTGCTCCCAAATCCTAAAGGCTGGGGCGCCCCAGGCCTATGGCTCCCAAATCCTAAGGGCTGAGGCGCCCAGGCTGGGGGCTCCCAAAGCCTAAGGCCTGAGGCTCCCTAAGCCTAAGGGCTGGGGCCCACAGCCCTTGGGCTCCCACAGCCTAAGGGCTGGGGCGCCCCAGGCGAGGGGCTCCCTAAGCCAAAGGGCTGTGGCGTCCCAGGCCTGGGGCTCCCTAAGCCTAAGGGCTGCTGTGCCCCAGGCCTAGGACTCCCAAAGCCTAAGGGCTGGGGCTCCCCAGGCCTGGAGCTCCTAAAGCCTAAAGGCGGGGCGCCTCAGGCCTGGGGCTCCCTTAGCCTAAGGGCTAGGGCGCCTCAGGCCTGGGCCTCCCAAGGCTAAGGGTTGGGGAGCCTCAGGCCTGCGGCTTCCAAAACCTAAGGGCTGGTGCGCCCCAGGTCTGGGGCTCCCTAAGCCTAAGGGCAGGGACGCCCCAGGCCTGTGGCTCCCAAAGCCTAAGGGCTGGGGCACCCCTGCCTGGGGCTCCCAAAGCCTAAGGGATGGAGCGGCCCAGGCCTGGGGTTCCCTAAGACTAAGGGCTGGGCGACCCAGGGCTGGGGCGGCCCAGTCCTGGGGCTCCCTAAGCCAATGGGCTGGGGCGTCCCAGGCCTGGGGCTCCCAAAGTCTAAGGGCTGGGGCGCCCCAGGCCTGGGACTCCCTAAGTCTAATAGCTGGGACTCACAAGCCCTGGGGTTCTCTAAGCCTAAGGGCTGGGGCGACCCTGGCCTAGGCCTCCCTAAGCCTAAGGGCTGGCGTGCCCCAGGACTGGGGCTCCCAAAGCCTAAGCGATGGCGCGCCCCAGGCCTGGGGCTCCCAAAGCCTAAGGGCTGGAGCGCCCCAGGCATGGGGCTCCCTAAGCCTAAGTGCTGGGGCGCCATAGGCCAGGGGCTCCCTAAGTCTAAGAGCTGGGGCTCACCAGGCCTGGTTGCTCTCTAAGCCTATGGCCTGGGAAGCCCCAGGCATGGGGCTACCAAAGCCTAAGGGCGGGGCCGCCTCAGGCCTGGGGTCCCAAAGCTTAAGGGCTGGGGCGACCGAGGCCTGGGGCTCCCAAAGCCCAAGGGCTGACGCGTCCCAGGCCTGGGGCTCCCTAAGCCTAAGGGTTGGGGCGCCCCAGACCTGGAGCCCCCAAATCCTAAGGGCTAGGGCGCCCCAGGAATGGGGCTCCCAAAGCCTAAGAGTTGGGGGCGCCACAAGCCTGGGGCTCCCAAAGCCTAAGGGCTGGGGCGTCCCAGGGCTGGGGCTCCCAAGCCTAAGGGCTGGGGCTCCCCAGGCCTGGGGCTCCCAAAGCCTAAAGGCTGGGGCGTCCTGGCCTGGGGCTCCCTAAGCCTAACGGCTGGGGCACCCCAGGCCTTGGGCTAACTAAGCCTAAGGGCTGGGATGCCCCAGACCTGGAGCCCCCAAATCCTAAGGGCTAGGGCGCCCCAGGAATGGGGCTCCCAAAGCCTAAGAGCTTTGGCGCCAAAAGCCTGGGGCTCCCAAAGCCTAAGGGCTGGGGCGCCCCAGGCCTGGAGCTCCCTAAGACTAAGGGCTGGAGCACCCCAGGCTTGGGGCTCCCAAAGCCTAGGGTCTGGGGCTCCCCAGGCCTGCGACTCCCAAAGCCTAAGGGCTAGGACACCCCAGGCCTGGGGCTAACTAAGCCTAAGGGCTGGGGCACCCCATGCGAACGGCTCCCTAAGCCTAATGGCTGGGTCGTCCCAGGCCTGGGGCTCCCTAAGCCAAAGGGCTGGGGTGCCCCAGATTTGGGACTCCCAAAGCCTAAGGGCTGGGACGCCCCAGGACTGGGGCTCCCAAAGCCTAAGGGCTGGGGCTCCCCAGGCCTGGAGCTCCTAAAGCCTAAAGGCTTTGGCGCCCCAGGCCTGGGGCTCCCAAAGCTCAAGGGCTGAAGCCTCCCAGACCTGGGGCTCCCAAAGCCTAAGGGATGTGGCGCCCCAGGGCTGAGGCTCCCAAAGACTAAGGGCGGGGGCGTCCCAGGCCTGGCGCTCCCAAAACCTAAGGGCTGGGGCACCCAAGGCCTGGGGCGCCCAAAGCCTACGGGCTGGTGCGCCCCGGTTTCGGGCTCCTTAAGCCTAAGGGCAGGGGCGCCCCAGGCCTGGGGCTCCCAAAGCCTAAGGGCTGGGGCGGCCCTGGCCTGGGGCTCCCTAAGACTAAGGGCTGGGGCGACCCTGGCCTGGGCCTCCTTAAGCCTAAGGGCTAGGGCGGAACAGGCCTGGGGCTCCCAAAGCCTAAGGGCTGGGGCGCCCCAGGCCTGGGGCTCCCAAAGCGTAAGGGCTGGGGCGCCCCATGCCTGGGGCTCCCAAAGCCTAAGAGCGGGGCCGCCCAAGGCCTGGGGGTCCCAAAGCTTAAGGGCTGGGGCGCCCCAGGCCTGGGTCTCCCAAAGCCCAAGGGCTGACGCGTCCCAGGCCTGGGGCTCCCTAAGCCTAAGGGTTGGGGCGCCCCAGGACTGGGGCTCCCTTAGCCTAAGGGCTGGGGCGACTCAGGCCTGGGGCACCCAAATCCTAAGGGCTGGGGCGTCCCAGGTCTGGGGCTCCCAAGCCTAAGGGCTGGAGAGCCCCGGGTCTGCAGCTTCGAAAACTTAAGAGCTGGGGTGCCCCAGGTCTGGGGTTCCCTAAGCCAAAGGGCTGGGGCTCCCCAGGCCTGGGGCTCCCAAAGCCTAAGGACTGGGGCACCCCAGGACTGGGGCTAACAAAGCCTAAGGGCTGGGACGCCCCAGACCTGGGGCCCCCAAAGCCTAAGGGCTGGGGCGGCCCAGGCCTGGGGCTTCCTAAACCTAAGAGCTGGGGCGCCACAAGCCTGGGGCTCCCAAAGCCTAAGGGCTGGGGCGCCCCAAGCCTGGGGCTCCCTAAGACTAAGGGCTGGGGCACCCCAGGCTTGGGGCTCCCATAGCCTAAGGGCTGGGGCGCCCCAGGCCTGCGACTTCCAAAGCCTAAGGGCTAGGGCACCCCAGGCCTGTGGCTAACTAAGCCTAAGGGCTGGGACGCCCCAGACCTGGGGCCCCCAAAGCCTAAGGGCTGGGGCGCCCCAGGCCTGGGGCTCCCAAAGCCTAAGGGCTGGGGCACACCAGGCCTGGGGCTAACTAAGCCTAAGGGCTGGGGCGCCCCAAGCCTGGGGCTCCCTAAGACTAAGGGCTGGGGCTCCCCAGGCTTGGGGCTCCCATAGCCTAAGGGCTGGGGCGCCCAGGCCTGCGACTCCCAAAGCCTAAGGGCTAGGGCACCCCAGGCCTGTGGCTAACTAAGCCTAAGGGCTGGGACGCCCCAGACCTGGGGCCCCCAAAGCCTAAGGGCTGGGGCGCCCCAGGCCTGGGGCTAACTAAGCCTAAGGGCTGGGGCGCCCCAGGCCTGGGGACCCCAAAACCTAAGGGCTGGGGCACCTCAGGCCTGGGACTCCCTAAGCCTAAGGGCTGGGGGGCCCCAGGCCTGGGACTCCCTAAGCCTAAGGGCTGGGGCGCCCCAGGCCTGGGGCTCCCAAAGCCTATGAACTGGGGCGCCACAAGCCTGGGGCTCCCAAAGCCTATGAGCTGGGGCGCCACAACCCTGGGGCTCCCAAAGTCTAAGGGCTGGGGTGCCCCAGGCCTGGGACTCCCTAAGACTAAGGGCTGGGGCACCCCAGGCTTGGGGCTCCTAAAGCCTAAGGGATGGGGCGCCCCAGGCCAGGGACTCCCAAAGCCTAAAGGCTGTGGCGCCTTAGGCCTGGGGCTCCTAAACATAAGTGCTGGGGTGCCCCAGTCCTGGGGCTCCCTAAGCCTAAGTGCTGGTGCGCCCCAGGCCAGGGGCTCCCTAAGTCTAAGAGCTGGGACTCACAAGGCCTGGGGCTCCCTAAGCCTAAGGGCTGGGGCGCCCCAGACCTGGGGCTCCCAAAGCGTACGGGCGGGGGCGCCCCAGTCCTGGTGCATCCAAAGCTTAAGGGCTGGAGTGCCCCAGGCATAGGGCTCCCTAAGCCTAAATGCTGGGGCGCCATAGGCCAGGGGCTCCCTAAGTCTAAGAGCTGGGGCTCACCGGGCCTGGTTGCTCTCTAAGCCTATGGGCTGGGGCGCCCCATGCCTGGGGCTCCCAAAGCATAAGGGCGGGGCCGCCCCAGGCCTGGGGGTCCCAAAGCTTAAGGGCTGGGGCGCCCCAGGCCTGGGTCTCCCAAAGCCCAAGGGCTGACGCGTCCCAGGCCTGGGGCTCCCTAAGCCTAAGTGTTGGGGCGCCCCAGGACTGGGGCTCCCTTAGCCTAAGGGCTGGGGCGACTCAGTCCTGGGGCACCCAAATCCTAAGGGCTGGGGCATCCCAGGTCTGGGGCTCCAAAGCCTAAGGGGTGGGGCGCCCCAGGTTGGGGCTCCCAAAGACTAAGTGCTGGGCCGTCCCAGGCCTGGGGCTCCCTAAGCCTAAGGGCTGGGGTGCCCCAGACATGTGACTCCCAAAGCCTAAGGGCTGGGGCGTCGCAGGCCAGGGGCTCCCTAAGTCTTAGAGCTGATAATCACAAGGCCTGGGGCTCCCAAAGCCTAAGTGCTGGGGCGCCCCAGGCCTGGGGTTCCAAAGCCTTAGAGCTGGGGCACCCCAGCCCTGGGGCTCCCAAAGCTTGACAGCTGGGGCGTCCCAGTCCTGGGGCTCCCAAAACCTATTGGCTGGGGCGTCCCAGGCCTGGGGCTCCCAAAACCAAGGGCTGGGGTGCCCCAGGCCTGGGGCTCCCTAAGCCTATGGGCTGGAGCGCCCCATGCCTGGGGCTCCCAAGACTAAGGGCTGGGGCGCCCCAGGCCTAGGACTCCAAAAGCCTAAGGGCTGAGACGCCCCGCCGTGGGCTCCCAAACCTAAGGCCAGGGATTCCCAAAGCCTAAGGGCTGGGGCGTCCCATGCCTGGGGCTCCCAAAGCCTAAGGGCTGGGTCGTCCAAGGCCTGGGGCTCCCTAAGCCTAATGGCTGGGGCACCCTAGGCCTGGGCATCCATAATCCTAAGGGCTAGGGCGCCCCAGGCCTGGGGCTCCCTAAGCCTAATTGCTAGGGCGCCCAAGGTCTGAGGCTCTCGAAGCCTAAGGCCTGGGGCGACCCTGGCCTGGGGCTCCCTAAGCCTAAGAGCTGGGGCGCCCCAGGCCTGGGGCTCCCAAAGTCTCAGGTCTGGGGAGCCCCAAGCCTGGGGCTCCCAAAGCCTGAGGGCTGGCGCGCCCCAGGCCTGGGGCTCCCAAAGCCTAAGCGATGGGGCGCCACAGGCCTGGGTCTCCCAAAGCCTAAGGGCTGGGGCGCCCCAGGCCTGGGCCTCCCAAAGTCTGAGGGCTGGAGCGGCCCAGGCATGGGGCTCCCTAAGCCTAAGTGCTGGGGAGCCCCAGGCCTGGGGCTCCCTAAGTCTAAGAGCTGGGGCTCACCAGGCCTTGGGCTCTCTAAACCTAAGGGCTAGGACGCCCCAGGCTTGGGGCTCTCTAAGACAAAGGCCTGAGGCGCCCCAGGCCTGGGGCTCCCTAAGACTAAGGGCTGGGGCGCCCCAAGCCTGGGGCTCCCTAAGACTAAGGGCTGGCACGACCTCGGGCTGGGGCGCCCCAGGCCTGGGACTCCCAAAGCCTAAGTGCTGGTGCGCCCCAGGCCAGGGGCATCCTAAGTCTAAGAGCTGGGACTCACAAGGCCTTGGGCTCCCTAATCCTAAGGTCTGTGGCGCCCCAGGCCTGGGGCTCCCAAAGCGTAAGGGCGGGGGGGCCCCAGGCCTCGGCCTCCCAAAACCTAAGGGTTTGGGCGCCCCAAGTTGGGGCTCCCAAAGCCTAAGTGCGTGGACGCCCCAGGCCTGGTGCTCCCTAAGCCTAAGGGCTGGGGCGCCCCAGACATGTGGCTCCCAAAGCTTAAGGGCTGGTGCGTCGCAGGCCAGGGGACCCCTAACTCTAAGAGCTGGGACTCACAAGGCCTGGGGCTCCCTAACCTAAGGGCTGGGGCCCCCCAGGCCGGGGCCCCCAAAGCGTAAGTGCGGGGGCGCCCCAGGACTGGGGCTCCCAAAGCCTAAGTGCTGGGGCACCCCAGGTCTGGGGCTCCCAAAGCCTAAGGGCTTGGGCGCCCCAGGCCTGGGGCTCCCAAAGCCAAAGGGCTGGGGCGCCCCAGGCCTGGGGCTCCGTAATTCTAAGGGAGGGGGCGCACCCAGCCTGGGCTTCCCTAAGCCTAAGGGCGGGGGCACCCCAGGCCTGTGGCTCCCAAAGCCTAAGGGCAGGGGCGCCCTAGGCCTGGCGCTCCCAAAACCTATGGGCTGGGGCGTCCCAGGCCTGGGGCTCCCAAAGCCTAAAGGCTGTGGCGCCCCAGGCCTAGGGCTCCCAAAGCCTAAGGGCTAAGGCTCCCCAGCCGGGGGCTCCCAAAGCCTAAGGCCTGAGGCTCCCTAAGCCTAAGCGCTGGGGCGCCCTAGTCCTTGGGCTCCCACAGCCTAAGGGCTGGGGAAACCCAGGCAAGGGGCTCCCTAAGCCTAAGGACTGGGGCACCCCAGGCCTGGGGCTCCCTAAGCCTAAGGGCTGGGGAGACCCAGGCCTGGTGCTCCCTAAGACTAAGGGCTGGGGCGCCACAGGCCTGGGGCCCCCAAAGCCTAAGGGCTGGGGCGCCCCAGGCCTGGGGCTCCCTAAGAATAAGGGCTGGGGCGCCCCAGGCCTAGTGCTCCCAAAGGCTAAGGGCTGGCGCTCCCAAAGACTAAGGGCTGGGGCGCCCCAGGCCTGCGGCTCCCAAAGACTAAGGGCTGGGGCGGCCCAGGCCTGGGGCTCCCTAAGACTAAGGGCTGGGGCGACCCAGGACTGAGGCGTCCCAGGCCTGGGGCTCCCAAAGCCTAAGGGCAGGGGCTCCCCTGGCCTGGGGCTCACAAAAACCTAAGGGCTGGGGCGCCCCAGGCCAGGGGCTCCCTAAGCTTAAGGGATGTGGCGTACCTGGCCTGGGGCTCCCAAAGCCTAAGGGCTTGGGCGCCCCATGCCTTGGGCTCCCAAAGCCTAACGGTTGGGGCGTCCCAGGCTGGGATCCCTAAGCCTAAGGGCTGGGGCGCCCCAGGCTTGGGGCTCCCAAAGCCTAAGGGCTGGCGCGCCCCAGGCCTGGGGCTCCCAAATCCTAAGCGATGGGGCGCCACAGGCCTGGGGCTATCAAAGCCTAAGGGCTGGGGCGCCCCAGTCCTGGGGCTCCCAAAGCCTAAGGGCTGGAGCGCCCCAGACATGGGGCTCCCTAAGCCTAAGTGCTGGGGCGCCAGAGGCCAGGGGCTCCGTAAGTCTAAGAGCTGGGGCTCACCAGGCCTGGGGCTCTCTAAGCCTAAGGGCTGGGGCGCCCCAGGCCATGGGCTCCCTAAGCCTAAGGGCTGGGCCGTACCAGGCCTGGGGCTCACAAAAACCTAAGGGCTGGGGCACCCCAGGCCTGGGACTCCCAAAGCCTAAGGCCTGGGGCGCCCCAGGTCTGGGGCTCCCAAAGCCTAAAGGCTGGGGCGCCCTAGGCCAGGCGCACCCTAAGCCGAAGGGCTGGGGCGTCCCAGGCCATAGGCTCCCTAAGCCTACGGGCTGGGGTGCCCCAGGCCTGGGGCTCCCTAAGCCTAAGGGCTGGTTCTCCCCAGGCCTGGGGCCCAGTAAGCCGAAGGGCTGGGTGCCCACAGGCCTGGGGCTCCTTAAGCCGAAGAGCTGGGCGCCCCAGGCCTGGGGCTCCCAAAGCCTA
This sequence comes from Tenrec ecaudatus, assembly GCF_050624435.1. NCBI lineage: Eukaryota > Metazoa > Chordata > Mammalia > Afrosoricida > Tenrecidae > Tenrec > Tenrec ecaudatus. The sequence goes on along the minus strand of NC_134533.1, from coordinate 127,507,364 downwards.
AGGGCTGGGGCGCCCCAGGCCTGGGGCTCCCAAAGCCTAACAGCTGGGGCGTCCCAGGCTGGGATCCCTAAGCCTAAGGGCTGGAGCGCCCCAGGCTTGGGGCTCCCAAAGCCTAAGGGCTGGCGCGCCCCAGGCCTGGGGCTCCCAAATCCTAAGCGATGGGGCGCCCCAGGCCTGGGGCTCCCAAAGCCTAAGGGCTGGGGCGCCCCAGTCCTGGGGCTCCCAAAGCCTAAGGGCTGGAGCGCCCCAGACATGGGGCTCCCTAAGCCTAAGTGCTGGGGCGCCACAGGCCAGGGGCTCCGTAAGTCTAAGAGCTGGGGCTCACCATGCCTGGGGCTCTCTAAGCCTAAGGGCTGGGGCGCCCCAAGCCATGGGCTCCCTAAGCCTAAGGGCTAGGCCGTACCAGGCCTGGGGCTCACAAAAACCTAAGGGCTGGGGCGCCCCAGGCCTGGGGCTCCCAAAGCCTAAGGCCTGGGGCTCCCAAAGCCTTAGGCCTGGGGCGCCCCAGGCCAGGGGCTCCCTAAGCCTAATGGCTGTGGCGTACCTGGCCTGGGGCTCCCAAAGCCTACGGGCTGGGGCGCCCCAGGCCTGGGACTCCCAAAGCCTAAGTGCTGGGGCGCCCTAGGCCAGGCTCGCCCTAAGCCGAAGGGCTGGGGCGTCCCAGGCCATGGGCTCCCTAAGCCTACGGGCTGGGGCGCCCCAGGCATGAGGCTCCCTTAGCCTAAGGGCTGGGACGCCCCAGGCCTGGGGCTCAGGAAGCCGAAGGCCTGGGTGCCCCCAGGCCTGGGGCTCCCTAAGCCGAATAGCTGGGCGCCCCAGGGCTGGGGCTCCCAAAGCCTAAGGGCTGGGGCACCCCAGGCCTGGGGCTCCCAAAGCCTAAGGGCTGGGGCGCCCCAGGCCTGGGGCTCCCAAAGCCTAACGGCTGGGGCATCCCAGGCCATGGGCTCCCTAAGCCTACAGGCTGGGGCGCCCCAGGCCTGGGGTTCCCTTAGCCTAAGGGCTGGGACGCCCCAGGCCTGGGGCTCAGTAAGCCCAAGGGCTGGGTGCCCCCAGGCCTGGGGCTCCCAAAGCCTAACAGCTGGGGCGTCCCAGGCTGGGATCCCTAAGCCTAAGGGCTGGAGCGCCCCAGGCTTGGGGCTCCCAAAGCCTAAGGGCTGGCGCGCCCCAGGCCTGGGGCTCCCAAATCCTAAGCGATGGGGCGCCCCAGGCCTGGGGCTCCCAAAGCCTAAGGGCTGGGGCGCCCCAGTCCTGGGGCTCCCAAAGCCTAAGGGCTGGAGCGCCCCAGACATGGAGCTCCCTAAGCCTAAGTGCTGGGGTGCCACAGGCCAGGGGCTCCGTAAGTCTAAGAGCTGGGGCTCACCATGCCTGGGGCTCTCTAAGCCTAAGGGCTGGGGCGCCCCAAGCCATGGGCTCCCTAAGCCTAAGGGCTGGGCCGTACCAGGCCTGGGGCTCACAAAAACCTAAGGGCTGGGGCGCCCCAGGCCTGGGGCTCCCAAAGCCTAAGGCCTGGGGCTCCCAAAGCCTTAGGCCTGGGGCGCCCCAGGCCAGGGGCTCCCTAAGCCTAATGGCTGTGGCGTACCTGGCCTGGGGCTCCCAAAGCCTACGGGCTGGGGCGCCCCAGGCCTGGGACTCCCAAAGCCTAAGTGCTTGGGCGCCCTAGGCCAGGCTCGCCCTAAGCCGAAGGGCTGGGGCGTCCCAGGCCATGGGCTCCCTAAGCCTACGGGCTGGGACGCCCCAGGCCTGAGGCTCAGGAAGCCGAAGGCCTGGGTGCCCCCAGGCCTGGGGCTCCCTAAGCCGAATAGCTGGGCGCCCCAGGGCTGTGGCTCCCAAAGCCTAAGGGCTGGGGCACCCCAGGCCTGGGGCTCCCAAAGCCTAAGGGCTGGGGCGCCCCAGGCCTGGGGCTCCCTTAGCCTAAGGGCTGGGATGCCCCAGGCCTGGGGCTCAGTAAGCCCAAGGGCTGGGTGCCCCCAGGCCTGGGGCTCCCTAAGCCGAAGAGCTGGGGGCTCCAGGGCTGGGGCTCCCAAAGCCTAAGGGCTGGGGCACCCCAGGCCTGGGGCTCCCAAAGCCTAAGGGCTGGGGCGCCCCAGGCCTGGGGCTCCCAAAGCCTAACGGCTGGGGCGTTCCAGGCTTGGGCTCCCTAAGCCTAAGGGCTGGGGCGCCCCAGGCCTGGGTCTCCCTAAGCCTATGGGCTGGAGTGCCCCAGGCCTGGGTCTTCCTAGGCCTTAGGGATGGGGCGCCCAACCACAGGATTGCTATGAGTCGGTATTGACTGGAAGTCAGTGAGAATGTTGTCAGAGATGAATCAAAGGAATGTGGCATGGCAACCCTGAGAGTCTGCTACAGAACCATAAAGTGCCTGGAATAGATGAGTTTATTTTACTTGGCCTTTTAAAACCATCAAACGGACAACAGTTAGAAAGACAAACATACCAAGTGTCATTGGAGATCCGGGGAAAGCAGAGAAACACTGCTAATGATGCAGGTTTGCTGCACAGCATTCTGGCAGAGCTTAGTGGAAGTCCATTGAATGGACCCTAGGATCTAGTGAGCCCCTCCTGGGTGTACAACCAAGGAAGCGCAGTCACTGAGTTGACTTTCATTCCTCGTGACCCTATCAAACAAAGCTGAATGGTCTCATGATGTTTTCAAGGCTTCTATTGGGAAGAAGACAGCCGTGCCTTATCCCACAGTGTGTGGAAGACGGCTTCAAACTACTGACCTTTGGGTTAGCAGCCAAGCACTTAATATCTCCCCCATCAAAGCTCTCTCCTGGATGTAGAAAAACAAACAAAACCCCAGTTGATTCTTCCTCATTAGCAACCCTACAAGGCACAGTAGAATTGCTGCTTTAGGTTTACAAAACTAAATTCTTACGTCAGCAGACAGCCTCTCTTTGCTCCATGGAATAGCTGGTGGGTTGGAACTGCTCACCTTGGGGTTAGCAGCCCAACACATAATTCCTGGGTATATAGGCCAAGCTATTTATCCAATTCACAGGGCCCTTGGGGCATTTTTACAAGAATGGTCACCACGCTGATACCTGCAGTAGAGAAGAGTTGGAGCCGAATTGGATGCCAATCAACAGACAACTGAAGAAGGAAACAAAAGAAAGATGATGATTGCTCATGACCAAGTGGCACGCAGCAGCACATGCAATTGATATGCAGCATGGCAATAACTCTTAATGACATTGCAAGGAGTTGAAAAGGTCAGAAACTGAATGAGATTTATATTGCAGTACCATTCATGGAAGCTGAAAGCCCATTCACCAAGCAGCATGGTCTAGTGCACATGGCTTTATGCCTATAAGGACACACACACACCAAGCACCCAGCAGGGGGTATTAGTCTGAAGAGGGGAATGGAAGTGATGTGAATGTGGAAAAGGAGGGACAAAACACAAGCAGGGCCTGACATTGATCAGGGTTCACGGTGTGCTATAAAGTAGGCATGATTAATCACTTCCCTGTACCAGAAGGCTGAGCTAGATTTTTAAAGCAAATCGAGTGCCTGGAACACAATGGTTGTTAGCTGCTGTTGAGTCAGCCTCCAGTCCAACTCACTGTGACAACCAGCTCCCAGTGACTCCATGGGCAATATTCTCCCTGGTCCTCCACCATCTCTTTGGTTGTGCATCAGATTGTGATTCACAGGGGTTTTCGTTAAATGGTTTTCAGAAGTAGAATGCCAGGCTCTTCTTCATCGCTCATCTTAGTCTGGACACATCACAGAAACAGGTTCAGTCTCATAGCCGCACCCAACCAAGCTTCCCCATTTCAGTATCATAGCAACACAGAATCAGTTCAGTACCTCAGCAATAACCAAGCATCCCCCTGACAAATGAGTGTTGGATGCACATGAGTTTCATTGTCTTGGACTCAAACCCAGATCTCCCACATGGAAAAGGAGAATTCTACAACTGAACCACCAATTTACCCTCAGAATATAATATGTATCCAGTAAATGGTTATTAAGAATGTGGCTGCCAGGAAAATCCAGCAATTTCCTGCCAAGGCTTAACACTAATATCTTCCCCCACACACTAGAAGGCTGCAGAGGAATGACTTTCTCCATGCCAGCCCTGGTATCTAGACAAGGGACCCTAACACTGAGCCCCAGCAGGCTGGGGAGCAATGTCAAATTGGATGAGGGACAATCCTGGTTGGGTTAGTTTCCCTAAGCTCGCAGGGCAGCTTAGCATGTCCACAGCTGTGTTCTGAATAACCATGCGATTACCACCGAGAGAAATTCTACATGCTTTCACACCCCATGCTAGTCGTTGCAGCCATCGTTGAGTACAGTTCATGCTCATCACTATCTAGAACTCACGGTGACGCTGTGGGTGAGCCATTGGGCAGGTAACCTCAAGGTTGGCAGTTCAAAGGCACCAGTTGTTCTCTGAGAGGAAGGTGAGATGATCTGCTCCTGTAAAGATTTAGCCTGAGGAATTTTATATAGGGTCACAGTGAGTCAGGATCAACTCAATGGTGTGGGTTTGGTTTATTAGACCCACCATCAGATCATATTTAATGTATTTATTAACATGTATATTTGCCACAAATCCAATGTCTTTTATTTTTATCACTGCATTTCAATACAATTTGTGCCTTTGTGATTCTGTATTTCATTGGAGGTATTTTGAAATATTATTCTGGGGAGTGGGCAGGTGTTCCATAGCCTTTCCTAAATGCCAAAAGGATCCATGGGGTTGCAATGGTTAAGACCCTCTAATAGAGTTTATCAAAGAGCCCTGGAGGCACAATGGTTAAGTGCTCAGCTGCTATCCAAAAGGTTGAAGGTTTGAACCCACCAGTGGCTCTGTTCTTGGAAGAAAAACCAGGCAACTCATTCTTGTAAAGATTACAGCATAGAGAAGCCTAGAGCAGTGGTTCTCAAACTTCCTAATGCCACAACCCTTTCATACAGTTCCTCATGTTGTGGTGACCTCCACAACCATAAAAAATATTCTCATTGCTACTTCATAACTGTAATTTTGTTACAGTCACCCTGTGCAAGGGTCCCACAGGTTGAGAACCATTGGTCTAGAGAGCTCTGCACTGATGCATTGAGTCACTATGAGTTGGACTGGACTAGAAGGTTCCTAACAAAAACACCAACAATCCTTTTTTACCATGACCTTGTTAACTCAAAAAGATTAATAAGCAAATTCACAAATGAGGACATCCAGTTGCCCCTCCAAACTAGAGAAGCATGAGTTAAATGGTGACCCTGACCCCACGGTGTCCTCCAGCTGGTGCCATGCTGCCTTTATTCCTTCTGCCTCTCAGTTCTGTGGAAAAGAAGGGGAAAGGGAGGGAAAGAAAAAGAAAGAAATGAAAAGATAATTTTTCCAGCTTCTTCACATCACTGAATTGAACTTTACTTTTAGTAAAAGTATTATGAAATGGAAATGGTGCTTTCACTATTTTGCTTTTAGGTTATATTCAGAGACATGGTGCTGGTAATTATTTGAGCCAGGGAGGTTAGTGTGCAGATTTTCTGAATATGGTTGAGCCAGCATGCCCCCTTCCAGCCCTAGCATTTCCCTGGGCTATGAGAAGTTATAGACAGTCTACCCTCTTCTTCCTCTGACTTCGCTGCAAACCATGGACACACTGGTTCTGACTTGACCTGGCTCCAGTACAGAAAAAAATATCCTCCTTGCATAATTGTAGTGCTTGCATTGGAAGCCACCCAGAGACAAATCTCTCTTCTGGTGGCATAATGGGTTATGTGTTGGGCTATTAACTGCAAGGTCAGCAGTTGGAATTCACCAGTCGCTCCTTTGGAGAAAGATGAGGCTTTCTTCTCCCATAAAGAGTTATAGCCTTAGATGAGTATAAAAACTCAAAATGCATTGGCAGAGATTCCACAGAGAAAAAGCCTCCATTAAATCCCCTGGGACCATTCACCAGGGATGGGATTAAACCCTGCTCACCGTCAGTACATCAGAAAGTGTATTGTTGCAGATATGATTAGGTTAAAAATTAACATCTTATCATTTGTCTTTACTCTTGACACGTTTTTCATTTGTTCTTTTTTTTAATTTTCTGCTTTCCTTTTTATTGAAAAAAGTAACTAATATCACTAAACAAGTAGAGAATTTGTTAAATGAAAATCTAATCGGTTATGTAAACTTTCACTGAAAACATAACACACTTTTATTTTTACAAAGAGTTATAGCCTTGGAAACCCAGGAGGCCGGAGTATTTTCTCTCGATTGGATTGTTATGCACCCAATGGCAATGAGTGTTGTTGGATTTTGTTTCTTTATTGTTTTCTGTAGCTATGGTGGGGTATAGGGGTTATGTGTTGGGCTGCTGAACGCAATGTCTGAAATGGCAAATTTGAAATCCCCAGCCACTCCAAGGGAGAAAGATGAGGCTTTCTACTCCCCTAAAGAGTTCCAGTCTCAGAGCAGCCAGTCCACAAAGAGAACAACATGGCTGGCCCCACTATGAGACATGATGCCCCTCAGTGACCAAGGGTGATACAGGGGACAGCACTGGAGACACAGTGTGCGAATTGCACCTAACCTGATTCCACCACACCGAGGCAAAGTGTGGTGGAGTGCAGTGGAACATCAAGGGAATGGAGTGGCAAGGTCCCCAGGAAATGCTGAAAGTGGACTTTGGGGCCTGGTTGTGGTGCCTCAACAGACTGGATTGGAAAACACTCCTAAGGTCCAACAAATGATCCTTGAACTAACTACAAGCTCTTCTTTCTTGATGTGTTTTGTTTTGTTCTTTGTCAGTGGTTTGTTTTTGTTGTTTTGTTGTCTGGTTGTATACTGTTGCTTTGTTTTCCTCTGTCTTGTTTTCGTGCATGTTAGTGTCTCCACAGGTCTATCTAAATAAGAAAGGCTGGATGAACTATCTGGAGGAAAAATAACAGGACCGACAGTTCCGGGGGCACTTGGGATAGGGGGAGGTGCGGGGGGATAAGGAAGTGGTGTTAACAAACACAGGGACAAAGGAACAACATGGGACTCAAAATGGTAGTGAGGGGGAAGTGGCAGGCCTGGTAGGGAATGATCAAGGGTAAGGTTACGTAAAGAAGAGGTATAGCTGTAACCCAGATGAGGACGGAGCATAGTAGTGGGAGAGGAGGAAAGTCAAGGGAGATGGAGGAAAGAGCTAGGAGTCAAAGTGCATTTATAGAGGTCTAGACAAAGACATGTACATGCAAATATAAATATCATACAGTTTCCTTTGTAGTGGTAGACCCCCAATCATAAATTTATATTCTTTGCTACTTCGTAACTCTCGTTTTGTTACAAGTTATGGATAGTGCCACCCTGTAAAGGGTTCGTCTAAGCCCCAAAGGGGTCACGACCCACATGGTGAGAACCGCTGCTCTAAATTTAGAGGAGTTTCTCTTAAGGTCTATTTCACCATACTGTTAGAAGCTCAAGTCCATTTGTTGTTGATGTTAGGTGCCGTCGAGTGGGTATGTCTCATAGCAACTCTACGCACAATATAATGAAACGCCGCCCTGTCCTGTGACATCCTCACAGTGGTTCTCTGCTTGCGCTCATTGTTGCAGCCACTGTGCTAATGCATCTTGTTGGGGACCGCCTCCCTTTTCCTGCCCTTTCATACCAAGATTTGGGACTTCCTCTAGAGCAGTGGTTCTCAACTTTCCTAATGCCATGATATTTTCATACCGATTCTCATTTAGTGGTGACCCCCCCAACCATAAAAATGATTTCATTGCAGCTTCATAACTGTAATTTTGTTACTGTTATGAGTCACGACACCCCTGTGAAATTTTCATTCCATACCCACAAAGGGGTCGCGACACACAGGTGAAGATCCCCTGCTCTAAACTAAGAGGAGATTCTCTTAAGATAGAATTCAGCATACTGGTAGATGCACAAGTTCTGTTGTTATTGGTGTTAGGTACCATCGAGTGGGTTTTGGCTCATAGTAACTCTATGCACAATATAATGAAACACTTTCCCATCCTATGCCATCCTCAAAGTGGTTCTTTTGCTTGTGCTCATTGTTGCAGCCACTGTGCTAATCCAACTTTTGGGTAGCTGCCTTTTTTTTGTGGCCTTTCAACTGTACCAAGACTTGTGTCTTCCTCTAGGGCAGTGGTTGTCAAATTTCCTAATGCCATGACCCTTTCACACAGTTCCTCATGTAGTGGTGACCTCCATCATAACATTATTGTTACTTCGTAACTGTAATTTTCCTACAGTTATGAATCATTTCACACCTGTGAAAGGGTCATTCGATCGCCAAAAGTGGTCGCGAACCACAGGTTAAAAACCGCTGGTCTAAACTAAGAGGAGTTTCTCTTAATATCTACTTCACCCTATTGTCAGAAGCACAAATCCTATAGTTATTTTTAGATTCTGTTGTGTAGCTTTCGACGCCTAGCAACTCTAAGCACAATATGATGGAAAGGTGTCCTCTCCTGCGCCATCCTCCCAGTGGTTCTTTTGCTTGCGCGGATTGTTGCAGCCACTGTTGTATTCCACCGTGCTGTGGGCTGCCTCTTTTTGCTGCCCTTCTACTGTACCCAGATTTTTGTCTCCCTCTAGGGCAGTGGTTCTCAACCTTCCTAATGTCATGACTCTTTCACACCATTCCTCATGTACTAGTGACCCCCCCCCAATCATAAAATTATTTTCCTTGTTACTCCATAACTATAAATTTGCTATTTTATGAATCAGGTCACCCATGTGAAATGCTCATTGTTCCCTCCTAAGACGTCGTGACCCACAGTTAGAGAACTGTTACTCTACACTAAGAGTTTATTTTAAAGTCTTCTTCAGCATATTGTTAGAGGCACAAATCCTGTTGTTTGGTGCCTTCGAATGGGTTTAGGCTCATGCCAACTCTATGCACCATGTAATGAAATGCTTTCCCATCCTGTGCCTTCCATACAGTGGTTCTTTAGCTCACACTCATTTTTGCAGCCACTGTGCTAATCCATCTTGTTGGGCACTGCCTCTCTTTTCCTGCCCTTCTGTACCGAGATATGTGTCTTCCTCTAGAGCAGTGGTTCTCAACTTTCCAAATGCCACAACCACTTCACACCATTCCTCGTGTTGTGGTGACATCCAACCATAAAATATTTGCATTGCTACATCATCATTGTAATTTTGCTTCTGTTATGGATCAGGCCACCCATGTGAAAGGTTCGTTAGTCTCCTCAAAGGCGTCTCGACACACAGTTGGAGAACCAATGGTCTAAACGAATAGGAGTTTCTCTTAATGTCTACTTCAGAATATTCTTAGAAGCCCAAGTTCTTTTTATTATTGTTTGGTGCCTTTGATTGTGTGTTGGCTCATAGCAACTGTATGCACAATATAATGAAACTCGGCCCCATCTCGTGCCATTTCACTGTGGTCCTTTGCTTGCGCTCACTGCTGCATCTATTCCATCTTGTAGGGGCTGCCTGACTTTTGCAGCCCTTCTGCTGTACCAACATTTGTGTCTTCCTCTAGGACAATGTTTCTCATACATCCTAATTCTGCGGCCCTTTCGTACAGTTCCCAATGTAGTGGTGGACCCCAAACATAAAATTATAAAATTATATTCATTGATATTTCATAACTGTACTTTTGCTACTGTTATGAATCAGGCCATCACTGTGAAGGGGTGTTTCGAAACACCCCCCACCTGAAAGTGTTCACGACCCAATGTTGAGAACCCTGCTGTAAACTAAGAAGAGTTGCTCTTAAGATTTACTTCAGCATATTGTTAAACACACAAGCCCTGTTGTTATTGTTGTTAAGTTCCGCGGAGGGGGTTTTGGCTCATCGCATCTCTGCACAATATCATGAAATGCTTCCCAGACCTGTGCCATCCTGACAGTGGTTGTTTGCTAGTGCTCATTGTTGGAGCCATATTGGGGGGGGGGGGGGCTGGCTATTTTTTGTTACCCTTCTACTCTAC